>NW_027397069.1:64145063-64507141 GCF_003265705.2 Callorhinus ursinus
AAGAAGAAGAAGAAGAAGAAGAAGAAGAAGAAGAAGAAGAAGAAGAAAGAAGAAGAAAGCAAACAAAGGAAAAGGTGGGCTAAATAATCCTGTAAGGATTATCTCAGTCGCGTAGTACCAGCGGGCAGAGTGATGCTGTATGAATGGAGACAATCACTAATCTCCCTCCCTCTTCTTTTCAATTCTATTTATGTCCCAGAGAAAAGACAGGAAATATAAAGAGAAATGCCGAACATGGAGCTCATGTTCCTATGAAGGCAATATTGAAAAAATTTCGAAAAAAGAAAGAACAAAGAGTTGAAGAAGGGATGCGAGCAGCATAGGAAGAAGAAAGGAAGGAAGGAAGGAAGGAACGAACGAACGAACGAACGAACGAAAGAACGAACTTGGCCGCCACAGGAAAGGGAGTGGTTTCCTGTTCCTGGAACCTCAGCCTCCATTGTGCTTGGAAAAGTATCCTATTGCGGGAGTGACTAATGTCCTTTAAATCCCTTCTCTGCTTCAGCCAGCCAGAGCGGGTTCCCTTGTTTACAGCTGACAGAGACCCAAGAACTAATCGTGGGGCTTTCTCAGCCTGGTGCCCCAACCTCACCCAAAACAGAATCTTAGACTTGGAAGGAAGCTTGGGGTCATATAACTTCATCTCCCACCAGGTACTGGTGGAGTCTTCTCTGACCCCTTCCCGCCCCCTGCCTGAACATTTCCTATGACAGGGAAATCAGCACCTGGTGAAGACTTGGCAGCCTTGCTGGACACTGACAACAAAACCAAATAGTACTCATTCCATAGAATCTGCCTCATGGTACCTCCGACCAGAGAGTCAGTTCTGTCCCTAGGAGTCACACGGAGCCTCTAGCTTAGAGCAGCGCCCCTTGTGGTTTGGAGGAAGCACGCGCCAACTTCTCACTCTCATCAGTGCTCCTGTGACACCTGATCCACAGTGAACTTCTCAAGGGCAGAGCTTGGTGCCCTCCTGCCCTGCAAAGTGCCCTGTACACACTGGTGGAACAAATAAATGAATGGCAGTTTACATCTCTCCTTGGGGGCTGCAGCTACTACAGTAGGATTGAGCTTGTGACCACTGGCTCCCATAAAACCTATTCCTCCCAATTATGGTCACCGAAGTGCCAACACTCAGCCCTGCCCTCCACAGCAGAGGAGGGAGAAGCCCGCGCAGGGCCCTTCAGGAAGCGTGACCTGTAGATGGTGTCGGAGGAGATGGGTAAGGGCTGAGAGCCAACATTGCGGTAGAGGCTACCAGATATTTAGAGAATCGAGAGGCCTAAAAAGCAGAAGTAGGGAATGAAGTGAGAGCTGTTATCAGCTCATACTTTGCAGCGAGCTGAGGGAAGCTCTGTGGATGGAGAGCTGACCTGAGGCTATGTCACTGGGGGGGGAGGGGCACTTCCACAGCCGAGGTCCCCTGGGAACAATTAGCCACTAGAACCCCAGAGGTGAGGACAGTCTGGCCTGAACTAGAATTATATGTACAGCAACCAGACCCAAACTGGAAGTGTATTAAATATGCCAAAGGCTTTGTTCACTCATTTAACAAATATTTACTAATCACCTGCTGTGATAGGCAGTTATATGGTGCCCACAAAGATGACCATGTTCTAATTCCTGGGACCTATGAATATGAAAAGGATTCACACGGCAACAGGGGCTTTTTGCAGATGTCCCTAAGGATCCTGAGAGAAAGAGAGATTATCTTGGATTATCTGGGTGCTATTCACTGAATTGTGTCCCCTCAAAATTCATACAGGGAAGCCCTAACCCTTAACGTGATAGTATTTGGGGATGAGGCCTTTGGGTGATAATTAGGTTTAGATGAGGTCATGAGGGTAGGGATCTCAGGATGGGATTAATACCTTCATGAGAGACACGGGAGAGCTTTCTCTCTCTCTCTCTCTCTCTCTCTCTCTCTCTCTCTCCAACTCCCCATCTCCTTCTCTTTCTACCAGTGAGAACACAGTGAGAAATGAGCCATCTGTAAGCCACAAAGATAGCTCTCACCTGAACCCCATCATGCTGGCACCCTAACAGATTTCCAGCCTCAGAACCGTGAGAAAATTCAGTGCTGTTGTTTGAGCCACCTCGTCTATGATGTTTGGTTATTGGGCAGCCCATGTTGACTAATACACCGGGTGGGCCCAGCGTAACCCCAGGGGTCCTTCTAAGGGTACTGGAAGGGCAGGAAAGCAGGAGTCAGGGAAGGTGATGAGGTGATACCAGCAGAGCTGGTCGCGAGGGAGGACCAGAGGCAGGGAATGGGCACAGCCTTTAGAGGAAGAAAAAGCAAGGGGACACATTTTCCCCTGAAACCTCCAGAGGGCACATAAGCCTGCCAACACTTTGACTTGAAAACTGTAAGTTAATAAATTTGTGTTGTTTTAAGCCGCTAAGTTTTGTGCAAGTTGTTACATCAGCAGTAGGAAATAAATACGTTTCCTACGTGCCAGGTATTGTACGATGCGTGGCATCGAGCAGCAAACAAAATAAACAAAATCCCTACCCTAGCGTCACTTACATCCCAGTGAAGACAGAAAATAAACAATAAGCATATTGAGTAAACTGTTCGGTACATAGCACGTTAGGGGGTGACATGGGCTATAGGGAGGCAAATGTGCAGTCAAGAAAGAGAGAACAGGACTGCCCAGTTGGGGGGGGCAGTGCTGAAGTTGTTAACAGGGTGAGGATGAGCTTCGCTGAGGGGCAGCATTTCAGCAGAGACCTGAAGGAGGTGAGAGAGTGAGCTGTGGTTATATCTGGACAAAGAATAAAGGACACAGGGAACAGCCAATGCAAAGGGCCGTAGCTCAGGGTGGGCCTGGCCCATTCAGGACCAGCAAGGAGGCCATCGGGGCAGGAACAGAGAACACTGGCTCTTACTTTGAATACTACGGGAAGCTGCTGGAGGGTTCGAGCACAGGAGCGACATGAACTCTGGCGGTTTCTAAAGTATCACTTTGCATGCCCATTAGGGAAAAAGTTGGGGGGTACGGGGCTGGGCGCGGGATGGTAGTAGTAGAAGTGTAGAGAGGTAGTCAGATTCTGGATCTATTTGGAAAGTAGAGCCAAGAATTTCTTGACAGATTAGATGTGGGGCTGGAAAGGGAGTAAAGGCTAACTCCAAGTTAAATGAGGAGCATAGGGTTCAACCAGGAAGCAAATCATGGAACTGCTTGTTAAAATCCCAACTAAGAAGGTCAACCTAATTCCATAACCATTAACCATGTAAATAAAAGAAGGTACAATTTTTGGCCACTAAAGAAACTTTAATTAAAAGAGAGAATATTCTTGGCCTTAAAAGTGCAAAGTGTTAGCAAGGCTAAGAAAGACTCTTAGATGCTGCGTATATGAGTTTGGGGACAGCTAAGCTGGTGTAACAACAGTACAGGGGCTTAAGTAATATAGAAGTTTAATTCTCACTCACATGACAGTCCAGGGGGAGACGATCTAGGGTTTGTGCTCGTTCTGCCATCCCCAGCCCGTGTTTCCAAGATAGCCCCCGTTATCAGTATTTTTCAGCCATCAACAGGGAATTGACAAGAGAATGTCCAGAGTAAGCATCTTTACGGAAAGGAACCAGAAGTTTCACTCATCCTCTCTTACACATCCCACATTGCAAAATAAAGTTTACATGGCCACACAGAGCTGCAAAGGAAGGTGGGAAATTAATCTATAGCTAGAAAGCTGAGTGCCGAGCTATAATTTGGAGGATATCTGTTACGCTTAGAAAGGGGCAAGAGTGGGTGCCAGGGGAGGGTCTGCAGGCTCTGCTGCACCAGTCCTGGGGGTACCGCAGGTATGGCCTCTCTGAAGAGCAACTGGGAAACACGGATTGAAATCTTAAAATGTTGAATCACAATTTCATTTCTAAAAATTAATCTAAAGAAATCTTCACAACATTTTACAAAGTGTTGAAGATAGGAATTTTAAATTCTATTTTAAAAAATGCAATGTTCGGGTGCCTGGGTGGCTCAGTTGGTTAAGCGACTGCCTTCGGCTCAGGTCATGATCCTGGAGTCCCGGGATCGAGTCCCACATCGGGCTCCCTGCTCAGCAGGGAGTCTGCTTCTCCCTCTGACCCTCTTCCCTCTCGTGCTTTCTATCTCTCATTCTCTCTCTCTCTGAAATAAATAAATAAAATTAAATTAAAATTAAAAAAAATAAATAAAATAAAAAATACAATGTTCTTGGAAATCGGAGAATTAGTTTGTGGGGCTCGCCTTGTAACTTCAGGTCTGCTTCCCTGTCTGTTTCCCTGCCCTGAACCACATGAACCTTAAATTTAGTTCAGGACTGGATCACATCCACCTTTGATCCCATGGGCTCAGTGCTCAATATGTATTTGGAGAGTAAAGGAATGAAAGAAAAAAAGAATCGTGACCATGAACAAATATTTAGCTCTAAGTATAGCTACTGAAAAGAATGGAAGGTAGCAAAAGAATTGGAACACCCTGAATATCCAATAAGACAGGGTTGGTATAATAAATTATCCATACAGTGGACGAATATGTGGTTATTCAAAATGGCATTGTAGTAGACATGCAATGATATAGAAGGTTTCCAACATATTAAGTGTTTAAAAAGCAGGTTTTGCAGGGCACCTGGGTGGCTCAGTCAGTTAAACTTCAGACTCTTGGTTTTAGCTCAGGTCATGATCTCAAGATTGTGAGATCTAGCCCCACTTCGGGCCCCACGCTCAGCAGGGAGTCTGCTTAAGGGTCTCTCTCTCTTCCTCTGCTCCTCCCCCCACCTCTCACTCTCTCAAATAAATAAATAAATCTTTTTTAAAAAAGCAGGTTGTGCAACTTTAGGTAAAACATGATTTAACGTATGCTTTAAAATTCTCAGACACATATCCATACCAAAACGTATACCTCCAATTTACCTCTAATTATTTTTCCACAAGATGTCCAAGGTATACCAAACTGTATACCCAAATTCTATACCAAATATTACCTCTAGTTATTTTCTTTTTATTTCCTTATATTTATAATACAAGGACACAATGACTGTGTGTTGCTTTAGGAAGTAAAAAAAATTTTTTTTCAAAAATGAAACAATTATTTTGCTTCCAAATCTAGCCTATCTGCTCATTGCCCTGTTTATTCTGGTAGTGACAATATTCTCTCATCTCCAGGCTTATAGCCTTGGAGACATTTCTCATTCTTCTTTTCCCTCATCTCCAATATGCAATAATCAGATAGATCATGTCGGCTCTTTCCTCAAAATATCTCCTGTATTTGCCCTTTCCTTCCCTCCTTCCTTCTTTCCGTACCTCCCCCGCCTCCCATTCAGGCTCTGTAACTACTACCAAAGCCTCCCAGCTGGCTTTCCTGGCTTCAGCCTCTCCCACTCCAATCTCTGCTCTTTATTCTTCCGAAGTCCTGTTTTGAAACTGCTTAGAAAGCCTTTCAGGACCTTTCTGCCATAGAGGTCAGCATCTAATCTCTTTCCCTTGGCCTTGAGGCCCTGGCTCCACCTGGCCCAAACTACTGCTCCAAGTGTGATCAGAGAATCACCTTCTCAGCCAGCCACATCCTGGACTCCACTGGAAAGTTCTCCTGAACAGCCTTATGCCCCTCCCTATGCCCTGCACTGGTCATGGAAACCTTTACTCAAACATGACTCATTTAGTCACTTCCACAAAAGGCAGTTGAGTTTTAAAGAATTAACATATCTCAAATCTTAACTGAAAAATGTGTAAGCAGGCACTTGAGCAGAACAATGAAAAGAAAACCGACAAGGAGCATTATGGGAAAGCAGAGTCGGGCAGGAGCCTCCTTGCTCCTAATGCCTCCTCGCTCCTCATGCCTCCTCTGGACAATGGTTTCTCCATCCTCCTGGCAACCATCAGTCTGCAGCATCTGTGGGTCTTCCTTTGCAACCATCTGAACTCCATATGAGCTCTTCCTCATTCACTGGAGACCTCAGCACCTGACTTTTCTCCCTGCTACTACTTTTATCACCCTTGAGGTGATTTCATTATGCCCATGGACTCTCTCTCTCCAACACTCTGGCCTCTAAATTCACTGCTCTCTGATGCTCCTGGTCTCCAGCCTGCTTTTTACACAGTCATCCATGTCATACCCTAGACTTTGTCGTTATCAATGACTTCACCACCTCTCATATCTCAGTTTTAGGTGTCCTTCTCTCTAACCACTCCCTGACACCTTTTGGTCTTACTCCCATCAGTACTTGCCTGCCAACAGTTCTATGGCTCTACCAGGACTGGGAGTCCCCTGACCCTACACTTTGCCACTATTCTATCATCCCAACCCTGCCCACCACTCACTTCCTTCCTCCTAGAGCTGAGATCCCTTTGTCCACCATTATAATCACACCCTTGCCTTCTTTCTCAATGGCCCTACCCTTCTCCCTTCAAGGTAATAGCCTGAAAAAAAAAAAAAAGTCCTGGTGAAATTCAGTTCTCTACCTACTCCTTTTCTATCTCTGAACAGCTGGACAAGGTTGGGGAAAAGAAAAAACAAAAACAAAAACAAAAACCACCAGGCAAATTATCTCAAAATTTATTCCCACAAACCACACATGGGCCCTGAGGCCAGCCCAGCCACCCTGCCCATTTCCTGTTCCTTTTCTCTCCCACTTCCTAGTTCAGAGCTTCTCCTCTTTCTTCAAACGCTAATACCTCTTCCCCCATACCCCCTCTCAGATGCTGACCTTGCTTCTTTTGTCATTGAGAAGACAGAAGTGATTGGAAAATAAATTTCACAAGCTCGCACGACAAATCTACCATCCTACACGCATCTCTGCTTATAGTCTGCCTTCCGTCTTATCCCAGTGCAGAAATACCCTGCGCTTACCAATGGTCAGCCTCATCTCATCACTGGATTCTCACCCCACCCTCTTCTGATAACAAGGAACTCCATTCTTGAAGTTCCTCTTCTCTCCCCTCCATCATCATTCTCCCCCTGTTGACTGGGGGATCATTTCTATCCACACAGGGACATAGAAACTTGGGGTGCTGTATCCGAGTGACACCGCATCCCTCTCCATGCCTCCCCAAGACCACTCCCTTAGCAGGAATTCTCCTTGAAAGAATGATCTGCATTCACTGTCCCCAGTTCCTTTCTTTCCATTCTCTTTCTCTATTAAATTTAAAATGTTTTTAAATGTAACATTTGACTCATCAAAAAAATATATAAATTATATGTGCAAGATGTAACACAGACTAATCTAATGAATCTACAAACCTAGCATCCAACCCAAGAATTGGAAGATTACCAATGACTTCGATTTATATCCATACTGCTTGATTTTCTCCCTCTGGCAACCCTAATCCAATCTATATCTGGGATCACTGCAATCACCTTCTCTCTGTTTCCAGTCTTGCTCCCTGATTCTTCAAGCAGCAGCCTGACTGATGCTTTTAAAATGTCAATCATTTCCTGCTCAGTATCCCCCCGTGGCTTCCCATTATACCCAGAGAAATTCTGAATCCTTGATGTGACTTACAAAGCCCAGTGCGATCTAGACCCTACCACCCCCATCTCCTGCTATTCTTCCCCCAGTCCCATACAGAACTCCCAACTCTGCCTTAAACAGACCAGGTATGCCCTTGACTCCGGTCGTTTGCATTTGCAGATCCTCCTGCTCAGAATGCTTATCCTTGTGTATCTGCACAAGTTATTTCCTCACTACACTCAAGTCTTTACTTAACTGCCATCAGAAAAAGTACCCCCCCACCGCTGACGATGCAATCTCAAGTAGCAACAGTCATCACACCACTTCTAGATTTTCTTCATAACATGTCCTACCTGATATCACAGCACATACGCATTTGTTTTTTTGTATACTGTCTATCTCATCTTGCTAGACAATAGGTTCCATGAGAGTGGGGACTTTGAGATGCTCGCGGCTGATGCCCTGTCTCCATCTGGTGCCTGACGTATAGTAGGCACCTAAATATTTGTGGCATGAATGAGGGGGGAAACCAGAACAAATGTGTCAGCCTAATCAAAGATCCCTGGCCCATATCTCTGAAAGTCTCACCATACTTCTGCAAGTGGACAGTCACTACTTAGGATACATCAGTGCAGTACCTATAATATGAAGATAATTATCATTGAGTGGTATGAAATCATTAGGTAAAAGAAAGTCCTGATGGAATTAAGAGGATGGCACATAATAGGCTAGAAGTGCAGCAGTGTGAACTGTTGATAGAACCATGTACTAGATTTCATTTGGCACCCAGGTTTTGTCTCTCTAGGACTTCAGGGTTTTCTTAATGAGAATACGGGGCAACAATTGGAAAGGAGTTTTAAGGTACTGAGTGAACTACTGAGCATCATTCTGGTTCAGGCCAGTGACCCCAGCAGTGTTCACGCTGGGCCCAGGGGTTGGTGTGTGACCTGTTAGGCTGCTGGGTGTCCCTGAACAGCCCCTAGAACTTTAGAGCAGCTTCAGGATCCACCATGGTGGTCCGTCTCAGGCTCAGGTCAACCCACAGGTCTGAGAAGATCTGGAGACTGGGGAATTCTAAGCTCTTTCTTTCTTGAAAGTTCTGTTCAAAGAGTATAAAATGGTGGTGGGGGGAGTCCAATAGCTTCTTAGATTTATTTTCCAGAACCTCCTAAAAATGAAAGATTCCTTAAGAAACTTAATGTCGTATTCGTTCTCCAAATGGAATTCTGGGGGGAAGTAGGCAGGGCATTGCACTGAGCAGACCCTCCCTGCCCTTTGCCTACAGCAGCTACTAGATCACATTATTCTTGGTCCCATTGTCAGGTATAGGCTTTCCTCACATTGACCAAGGTCAGGGAGTAGAACCTCTTACATCAGCTGACCTCCCGCTTCAGCTGCAGAAGGCTCCCTCAAAAAGCTTGACCAAGGAACCTGATGGTTCTCCTCCTTCCATTACCTGCCGCTGGGAGAGCCAAGCTGGGGACAACTTCCCATACTCATCCAGCAAAGGGTCCCTTACAGTGCTCCAGCTGGTCCTCAAATATAAGAAAAAGCACAGATAACTCACTGTCTGATTAAGGAAGCAAGATATGCTTTTAACAAGACATTTAGAAAATACAAGCAAATATGGGGACGCCTGTGTGGCTCAGTCGGTTAAGCATCTGCCTTCGACTCAAGTCATGATCTCAGGGTCCTGGGACTGAGTCTCGCATCGGGCTCCTTGCTCAGGGGGGATCCTGCTTCTCTCTCTGCCTGCCGCTCCCCCTGCTTGCGCTCTCTCTCTGTCTCCGACAAATAAATAAATAAAATCTTAAAAAAAAATACAAGTAAATATGGATTAACATAATATGGACTGCAAGAGAGGAGAGAGGAATGAAAACTAACAGATGAAAAAAGAATGGGACGGGTTTGTTCAGGACATTTTTCTTGTTGGAAGCCAGTCCGTTGTTATGGCAACCCTAGTGAACTACGGCAGGTGCAAGTCATGACCTTCCTCCAAAATCAGTTTATTCTTCTGGTATCCCTATCGCATTACTGTGACCTCTATTCTCATGGTCACCCAAGTTCAAAGCATCTTCAAAATAACATAGAACTTTACTGATTATATAAATTGGATTAATAATGAAATCATGAAATTAAACCAAAAGAGAAAAGGTAGTGTTTTTTTTTCTTTTTTTGAGTTAAGATATTTATTAGTGTTTATACAAACAAGCTGCACTCACTAATTCAAAAACAGGAGGGTTTTTTCCTCAGGAAGAGTAGAGTCTTTAACAGGACTCTATTTGAGTAAGAATGCCATACCAATAGAATATATCCTGAACACAAGAAAGCAAGGAAGGATGTTACATTACACAGAACAGACATTCAGTTGGTTCAATCACGGTGAGTTACCCTTCCAACCGAATACTTATTTTTTATATTTATTACACATACTGTAGTCAGTTCAATGCATGCCAACAATCACATGGTTTTAATATTTAGTAGCACGAAGCACACTTAACTGTTTCCAAAGGGATATGTGAGGTGGTGTTCCTCTCAGGGGCAGAAGTGACCGAGTTACTATCTGTTCTTTAGTGTTCCAACTAACCATTTCATTGCCTCATTGAGGCCAGTGCCTTTAGTTGCTGAAGTTCTGAATATTTGCCATTTTTGGTCCTTCAGTGCAGGTAACCCAGGTGAACTTGCCGTCTCTGAGGGAGTCATGGCCTGCTCCATGCCCTGCTCATTTGCAAACACCATCAGAATGGCTTTTCTCAGTTCTTCTTCCTCCAAGATGGCAGTTAACTCTGATTTGGGAATGCCAATTTGGTCTCGGGACATGACTGCCTACTACAGAAATGACTGCATCTGTGTTTGAAGAATAACATCTCCAGTATGGCCTGATACTTGTCTGTCCTCCTCGATCCCAGACTTGGGATTCAAGGTTCTTGTATGTTACCGTCCCAACATGAAATCCAATAGTAGGAATAGTAGTAACCACTTGTCCAACCTACAATCTGTACAAAATGATAGTTTTTCCTGCTCCATTCAATACCAAAATTAAAGTCCCTATTTCCTGGGTTTCAACCAAGACTGGAAAAAAATACTTGAGAAAAAGCCACCCATGATGAACCGACCATCCGCCCTTGTTGATGGTCAGATACAGGCTCTGGCCTTGGCAGCAAATCCTATTTGAGCCTCAGCCCTGCCACTTCTGCTCACCGTGGCCTCCAGCTCCAGCTCCAAAGAAGCTCCCTTGGAAGTCAGGTCCACCAGCAGCTTCCTTATGGGACTCCTGGCAGGGGTGATGGGCCGCAGGGACTATGCATCAGGATCAGCGACCTCAGAAAAGGTAGTGTTTTAAAATAGGTTTAGAAATAAGGCTGTATAATAAGGCTAGAAATATATACCAGCCAGATTCATACACTGACTAGAAAGACTCAGAATCATTCACTAATTTTCCAAAGACAGTGCAATCAATATGTGATGGATCATGTTTTAAACATGAGAGCTCATGCTCTTCCCCCTTTCCCAAAGCACCTGTCATTGTCTGTTTGTTCCGTCTTCATTCATTGATCACATACTATTATAAAACACTGGGGGTACAGAGGTGTACCTGACACAGTCAATTCCATTTTATTTCCACAAACTTTATTGAGTGCTTAAAATGAGTTCTTCTTCTGTATGGAGTAGCCCTGACTTATGGCAATGGCCCAAGCCCAGCCTTATCCCCAAGGGGCTGAGGGGTGTGGTGGGGGGTCATGGATAGAGGAGGAGACGGAGACAGATAAACAAACAACTATCAAGTATGTTGTATGCCCGCTTAATGGTACAAATGAGAAGTTTGGGTGACATGATTCCAAAGGTTCTTTCCAGGAATGATTACTTTATGACTCACTATTATCTGTACCATGTAGTAGCACCAGCTTTTCTGTGAAATGTTTATGCTACTATTAAATATTATTTAACTTCTGTATGATTCAATTTTTTATAAAGTTCAAATCTTATATCCCAAACTAGATTTGAAGTTTCTTAAGGCAAAGACTGTTCTTACCTTTTTTGCTTCCCTAGCAAAAGTCAGAACTCAGTAACTATAGATTCACTGACTATGAATGTAAATTACTTTCAAATAAACAGATATCCATGCTCTCTCCCCTTTCTATTTTACCTTCCCCATATACTAAATATTGGTGATGCAGAGTATTTATGTCTGGAGAGGTTGCTGGCTGGGATGGTCTCCTTTTTTCTCCCTATACTTGTTTTATAAGCTTAAGCCTTTAAAAAAAAAAAAAGGTACTTAATAGCATGAGGAAATTACAGTATTAAGTGAAAAAGAGCAGAATACAAAATAGTATACATAGAATATATCCCAATTTGAATAGAGAAATGGGAAGAAGAAACACATAACTGGAACATCTAAGACGTCAGCAGCCTACAAATACAAATGCTGTCACATAATATTTACATGCCAGAATTTCTGTTCTTGCCCCCTACTGCACATGCAGAACATGGGACTCCCCTTTAAAAGTTCCTCCAGAAGGGACCCCCGCAGGGGCCCGTATTTGACTCTCAGGTGCAGACACTAAATGGGACCAGCATGTTCTCCTGCTCCTGTACCCCAGACACTCTCCGCTCCTGGTGAAGCCACATGAAGGGCTAATAATGCCCACCAGGAAAATATTAAGACTAGTTCCCACTATGTGGCAAGGATAGAAGTATTAAAATTACTTAATTATTTTTCTCTGTTCTTTTTACATTTTCCAAACTTTCTAGATTATTAGTTTTATAATCAGGAAAAAAAAATGTTCATTAAAAACATCTGCATCAAGTCTGCAAGATAGCTAGAGGGCTGCAAAATAGCTAGAGAGACCCCAGCAGAAATCAGAGAACACCAAGAAAAAACCATGTGGTGTATGCACTGATGTTAGAATTGCAGGGTCAGTCAGCATAAAACCCTGCCGGACATCCCAGACCTGTTCTGGGAGGTACCAGCATCTGCTGTGATCCCACTGTTGATTTAGTTCATGAAGCGTGGAGAGCATGCAGCAAAACTGACTCCTGGTTGGCATGTTTGCCTGATGAGACTCAAGATTCACAAAGGCAAGGAAGTTCATTTCAGGGGAAAAAAAAAAACTGTAAGCCATTCATGTGCACCAATAGCTTTGGACTTGGCCGAAACCTCATAGGGAAAGCTTCGAGAGTTGTCCCCGGCAGCCTAATGAAGACATCTGCCGAACAGAGACAGCTGGCCAGAAATTTAATAAGACACCAGACCGCATTACAAAGAGAATATAGAGTATTGCTATGAAAAAATTAATAGTGTTGTGTGCATTAATGAGCAAGAACTGACTGAAGCATCAAAGGCATAAGGGGGCAATTTGGTTTTCAGAATGATAATTCGTGAAAAAAACGTTCATCCACATTCCCAGCTGAGGTCAGACAAGGCAGTACTCTGCCTTCCTGTTTCAGCTGTCGTAAATACACAAGTGTCCTTTTTGTGCTCCCGTTAACACTACATTTTTTTTGCACCTTTGTGCTTTTTGTTGGCGATTTTGTTGTTTAAAACAGCTCCCAAGCATCGTGCTGAAGTGCTGTCTAATGCTCTAAGAGCGAGAAGGGCTGGGGTGTGCCTTAGGGAGATCATGGGGGTGTTGGATAAGCTTCCTGCAGGTATGAGTTACAGTGCTATCGGCCGTGCATTCAATGTTAATGGGACAATCTATATTAAATAAGGTTATCTTTAAACAGAAACACACAGAGGGGTGTGTGAATCCAGCAAGGGCACATAAAACAAGGATATGTATTGATGTACAGGTGAAAATGTAACCATAGACTCTCAGGAGCCCAATCCTGTATTTCCCCAGACCAATGGCTCACTATTTGCTAATTCAGTGTTCACGTTCATGGCAACTTTGCAGAACAACACTGCTATGAATAATGAGAACTGACTACGTTATCATTTCAACAAATAATTGATAGAAGATGATTAATGAGCTATATTGCATTAGTTTTTGTACTAAGTCCAAAATTTGATATGTCTTTTGCACTGAGAGCACGTCTCCTTAGACTGGCCATATTTAAAGGGCTTAGTGGCCACATGTGGCAAGTGGCTATGTACTAACCAGAGCAGGTCTAGCCTTGGACTCCACAAAGAAACTGAAACCATCAGACAGAGCTCCCCAACCATTCCCAAGATCCATGTCTGTCCCTCCACGGAGCTCTGAACCCATTCCCCCCCTCTCTCCAGAGAAGTTGCCCCTTCATCAGGCCCTTTCCCTCCTGTATCTTTTTCCTCTCTCCATTGGCTATTAGCCGTCAGCATATAAATGTGCTTGTCTTCCCAATTTAAAAAACAAACAATAAAATGAGGGACCATATGTGTCCCTTCAGCTTTTGTATATACTTCTGAGTTAGCATTATTCCTCTGCTGTATTATTTGTTCATTCATCTGCCTTCTTACTGGACTAACCTTAGGGTGGTGATCATTTTCTACCACATTTTATTAAATCAATAAATATTTACTAGATCAAAGATTTTCTGTGCACCCAGCACTATGATAAGGCCCCAAGCATACTGTGATGAAAAAAAAACAGGGATATCCAAACCCTAAGGAAACCTTACAGACTAGTGGGTGAGTCAGACATTATTCAGATAAACCCTCAAATAAATGTATAATTACAAGCTGCAGTAAGTACTAGGAAGGAGTACATTGGGTTTTGAGAACTTGTAACAGGGAGATCTGATCCACTGTGATCAGACTTCTCTGAAGAAGGAACATTGAGCTAAGTCAGAATTAGTCTACTTGAGTCCAAATTCAACTCATGAAAATGAAATCTTTAAGAGGGCACTGAGTCTCCAGCTCCCTGAATCAGCACCTGGCATATACTAGGTCCTCAATGAATACTTGTGAGTGAATGGATGAACTATGCAAAGAGGAGAGATAAGGGAGGAAAGAGGGAGACAAAAAGCATTCCAATTCTATGAGAAGAGCATGTGCAAAGATCCTGTGGTAGAGGGAACATGGCACACTTAGGTGACTTAAAGGCCAGGGTGGAAAGGCAAAGAGAATGAGGGAGAGGATGGGATGAGATGAGGATAGAGACAGGAAGGGGCAATATCATCAACACATCACTGGCTACCTTGGACATTTTATTCTTCAACTAAAGAGACACAGCTTTTTAAGAGCAAAGGAGGATAGGAAATGACATGACCAGATTTGGCTTCAGTGTAGAGGGAGGAGGAGGGCTGGGCATACAAGTTTGAGGCCAGGAGTCCTGTCAAGAAATGAGATAGTACTGACTGATGGTGACCAAAGATGAAGGAAAGCGAATGGACCTGAGAAATATTTAAATGTTAAAATCAACAGGACTTGGTGAAATCACTGGATAAGAGAAGGGACAGAGAAAATTCTTCATTTTCTCTCTGTTTTGGGGCACATGCAATTCTCTAACAAAAATTAATAAAGAGTCTCATTATCTCATGTACATAAATCATATTTAGGCTGAGATACCATCAGAAAGTGCAAATACAAACACAACGTCTGGAAAAAGTAAAGCCTTAGTAAATGTTTATTAAACGGAATTGAGTTGAGAGATCACAAGTATTTTCCTTTTCCTGTTCCATTTACTTGTTTATTCCCCTTTATCCCATAGCCAACCTGTTCCCCTGCCCTCAGCAGAGACTAGTGTGTTTTACAAATATCTTAAAATGTATATTTGTTGTTTTGTGCAGATAGCTTTCTCTCAAAAAAATTTTTTAACAAATTAATAAATTTTAAAATTTGCATAATATTGACCACTGAATTATTACATGTTGCTTTGTCTCATGTAAATAAAAACATAAGCATAATCTCCCTTCTCCTTTGTAAAAAAAGGATTGCACTCCTACTCTAAAACTATCAGAATCACATATTTTTTCTTTTTTTGTCTTCTTAAATTTATGTTTTATTTTCAAAAATGTGGCTGAATATACAAAACATAAAATTTACTTATTCTAACCACTTTTAAGTGTATGGTTAAATGGTAGTAAGTGTAATCACACTGTCGCGTGATTGTGACCACCATCCACCTCCAGAACCTTTTCGTCATCTCAAACTGAAACTCTGTCCCCGTTAAACACTATCTCCCTCCAAACCCTGGCAACCACCATTCTATCTTCTGTCGTTATGAACAAAAGTTCTTAATTTGGGTGAAGTCCAATTTATTTACTTTTTTACTTCATTGCCTGTGCTTTTGACGTCATATCCAAGAAATTATTTCTAAAGTTGATGTCATGAAGTTGTTCCCTTATGTTTTTTCCCCCTTGTGTTTTCTTCTAAGAATTTGGTAGTTTTAAGATCTATTTAATTTGTATAAATAGAATTATGTTATATATCTCATTCTATTTCTTACTTTTTTCATTCAGTGTTATATTTTTAAGATTTATCCATGCTCCTACATGAAAACTGAATCTGTTGCTTCTAACTGTGGTAAACAATGAGTGTTTACACATGCATTTTACCATCTGCTCTCCATGAAGGACATCAGATGCCCTTACAACCTTCCACCAATACCCTTAGATGTGTCCCTTAAGGGCCTGAATGAGAATTTCCAGGGGCGACTCAAGGAGGGGAATGGCTGGGCGCTAGGGCATCCACCTGCTCAGTTGCACTGAGTAGGCTGGATGGCTGCCCCCGTCTGCTCGCCCCCCAGCAGGGCAGAGGGACACCTAACCTCACACTCTTGCCCACAGTGGGCGTTATGCAGCTCCCTGATGAGTTCTTGGTTAACAGGCACAAAGTGATGTTTCATTGTTTTATTTGCCTCTCTCTTATTTATAAGGTTTGAACATCTCTCCATGTGTTTAGTAGCTCAGAGTTTCCTCTTCTATAAACCGCCCCTTCTGTATTTTGCCTATTTTTTCTATTGGAGTATTTTGTAGTTGTCGATATGCACACGTTCCTTGTATATTCTAGATATTAGTCCCTTGTCAGATGTAAACATTACAGATATCTCATCCTTTTGTGTCACCCTGATCCAAGGGACCTACAAATGTTTTATTTTCACCTTATTACATTTAGTAATTCCAAATTTTAAAAATGAATTACTTTGCCAACAATGAAAATATATGTTCTGCGTTGCTTGTTCTGTCTCATCAGTTAAATTAATTCCTATAAGTGATGTACTTAGAACAGTCTGGAGGATGTTCAGCATTCAATGCATGTTACTGTCATCATCGCTGTATTCAATTCAAATTTGTGTTTCTCAAATGAAATCATCTCATATGACCTACCTCACATAACTGCTTGAAGATACATTCAAATGATTGAAAATTGAGGTCACCATGAATTATTTATCAGCAAAGATGATTTAGTAAAATTAATAGAAGGCAAGAAAAAATAAGGGAGACACAGACAGTCCATTGTTTTGACTCATGTATGGTCTTCAGGGATGTGAGGGTTAAATATGGCACAGAAATCATAGCATCTTTACACTTATAAAACGAACGTATATACCCTGTGACATAATTTCAGCCTCTCTGTTCCATTGCATTTCTCTCCCCGATTCTCCACTTTCGGGTCACCTGTGACCCCTTACTTCCTTATTCCAGGTGTTAAGAGTCATTTTTTATGTTTAAAAAAAAAACAGCTCACAGGTAATGTGACCCTTTCCTCACTTTAAAGCCCCCCCTGGTAAATGTTGTCACAGTTCAGTTCCTAGAAACACAACCTATCCTTGCCTCCTGGCCATGACTCTGACCTGGCTCAGCGCCCTTGCCCCCCACCCTCCCCATCATGATCAGAACACCCACTATCATGGCCATGGGTGGGACGGTGTACAGAGAGAATCACAGACATGTGCGTGTGCGTCTGTGTAACAAGGCAGATTATCTCTTACCCAGAGCTCCTGCTCAGAGCATCCTATTGCAGACTTGGATGGGTTTGTGCACAGAATAGAGTGTTTTCATAATTTTTTTCAAAAATGTACTTCAATCGATTAAATATAGTTAGGCAAATGAATTGATTGCGATGCCAAGAAAGTTTTTTCTACCTAGATTTCCCATTTTTACAATTCCCGAGATACTCTGATGGACTATGAGAGTGATAATCTATAATTATACCTATATAGTCAGCAGACATTTGAGTGTATCCATTCCCTTTGTATTTGGAGAATGAGGTCATATTGAAGTGAGAGATTTTCTTGCCTTTCTCTTATTGAACCTTATAAGTAGTTGAATAGCTTTCATGTAAACAATAATTATTTCCTAATTCTTTTCCATATTTTTCATTAATACCATATTGCCTAGCGAAGTTTTAGCCACAAAGGGAGGAAGATGATTGTGTTTCCATCACAGCAAACGCAGTGGGATGCCGCTCACATCAGCAATGTTCTCCTTAAGGTTGCCACATGTGACCATTCCCTCAGAAGTAGCCTCCTTTGTGCCTTTTAATCCAAAAAAAAGAAATTGCTCAGAACAGCTAAATGGGGTGTTGTTACTTTTTAAATGATGTCCAGTGTTTTCTTTTTCCAGATTAGAGCACTGTTACCTTATGAATCAAAACATGAAAGAGATGGTTCAACGTTAGCAGTGAACTTTGTTTTAATACATTGGGTGTGTTTTCTTAGTGGTTTTGTAAACTTTGGCCATCTGTTGCTGAGCTGTGAGGACCACATATTTCCTTTGCAAGTGAGGAAGGATGCAATACATTCAACCACCATATGTGTAAGACCAACAATCTACAGAATCAGAACAACAGATCGGAGTCAAGCTGGAGTCAAAAAGCTAACATTTGGGCAATTTTCCTAACAGTATTTCTGCAAACATCTTCACAGTAGGTTATTGGTACCATGCTGTTATGGACCGAATGTGTGTGACACCCTAAAATTCATATGTTGAAGCCCTAACTCCCAATATGATGGTATGTGAGGAAGGGGCTTTTGGGTGGCAATTAGATGAGGTCATGAGGGTTGGGCCCCATGGTGGGATTAGTGTCCTTATAAGAAGAGGAAGAGACATCAGAGCTCTCTTTCCCCCTGCCATGTGAGGACCCAGCAAGAAGTTTCCCACTTGCAAGCCAGGCAGCAGGCTCTCGCCAGGGAAGAGCCTGCAAAGCACCTTGATATCGGGCTTTCCAGCCCCCAGAGCTGTGGGAAATAAATGTCTGTTGTTTTAGCCACCCCGTCTATGGTATCCTGTTCTAGCAGCCCGAGCTGACTAAGAGGTGTGTGATTAGTGGCAACCATGTGGACTGAAGAGATACATCCAGCGTTTCTTTCATGTAAATTTTTGTTCAAGATTTCTTGGGCTACTTACCCTCTCCTGTGCATGTGGAGGAGAAAATTCTGGCCCGCTGATTGGAGTCTCTGGAATCTTACGCTGACCTTAGGAAATACTATTGGGAAGAATAGGAAATGTATCTCCATCATTTCCAACCTCCCCTTTCATGGGAAATCATCTCAACTATTAATTCATAAGACAGTGTTGGCAACCTAAGTGGATCAGCCACCGTCTTGCAACTTAATTAAACAAGAGTGTCCACTTTTTTAAAGAAGATGCTTTTACCTGAAGGAATGGATGGACAGTAGGATTCAGGATACTGGGACATCCTTGTAAGCGACCAGCATCACTTTACTTTTCCCTCCCTTGTGCTCGCCGACTGCTTGCTTTGTTTGCAGTTAAATGCTTGGAGCCTCAGGATTGGGCTCAACTTTTGAACTCCTTGAGCTCCTCTGCCATCTCTGCCAATAGGCCCCGTGCCTGTTCTATCCAGTCTTATCACCTACAGCTGTTCCAGAAAGTTCTCTTCATGGTTCACAAATTTTCCCCTCACATCCATGAGTGAGATCATATTGAAGCCTCTATAAAAGGGCAACTTTCCAGAAAGAATACGCTAGTGGGCAGCTCTGGGTGGGGCTTTCTTCAGGAGAGCGTGGACAACCCAGCAGGGCGGGACTAGAGTGATGCGGGGGAGGCACCCACAGCACTCAGTGCTGACCCTGGACTCCCAGGATGTTTCCGTTCCAAGGCACCTCGTCCAGGCGACCTCAACTCTCAGAGGCTCGGGTAATACCACTTCCTCTCCTCGGCCCTATTTTTTCTGCTCCATGCTCTTACAATTAGGTATCCTGATGATCTAGTTGCAGACCTACTGGGTAATTCTGATATAAATCATTTTAAAACACTGCATGTCTGAACTGGGAGATTCTTTTCCCAATATAACAATAAAGCCAAGTTTATTGTTTGAACCGGAAGATTTGGAATTTTACATATATGCATTCTCCCCAAAATCTTTAGAAAAAGTTGATTGATTTTTATCCATTTTTGTGTTCTTCAAAATCACTTCAGATGGTCTTATTCCCGCCAACTAGAAGTAAAATGACAGATTAAAAGATTCCAAGTGGCCACATCCTCTATGACGGTCACAAGAGGTACCTACCACTCCACTCTTCAGGCTGCTGGGAGCTGGCTGGAGCCAGGCTGGGATGCTCAGTGGAGATGGAGAAAAGTGCCTCTGGTGCCCAGAGCTGCCCATAGGAGGAAAAGGCAGGCCACAGCCAATCTGAGCGAAGGCGGTGGACATCCATCCACTCTGCTTGGGGTTAGCAAGGCTTGGAGGTGGCGGTGGAGCAGGTGAAAGTCGGGTCCAATCTCAGTGGGCAGTGCAGTGCGTGCTCCAGGCTCTGTCCACACAGTCAGCGAAGCCAGAAGGTCCATTGGTGGTGAAGGGTGACTATTCTGTAGTCCTTAGCAAAACCTTTTGGATTTTTTCAAGGTATGCTAGTTATTCTGTTTGCCTCCCCAGATCCATCGTCTCTACCCTGCTGTATGCCCCAGGCGACTGGCCTCTCAAGATTGCGTCTCCCAGCTCCTGGCCCTTGACATCTGCATGGGTTTGACAAGAGGCACTGGCAGGAGATCAGAGGGGTGGATGAGAGAAAGATCAGCATATTTCTCCCACTGTTCCTTGCTCCAGTCATAGTCTGACGGCAGCTTCCTCCTTCTCTTATTACAGCCCCTGCCAGTGATCCCTCCAGGACTCCTGGGCTCTGGAAACAGGGTTTCTCCTCCTTGCGCCTTTAGGATGTTGGGTGGTAACCACTTCCTGCTAACGCTCCATCCCCTGAGGGTCTCCCCATGCCCCGTTAGTTTCCTTAACTCTGGCTACACATCGGTAAATAGGCACTTTTTGATTAAATTCTTTTGAAAGTGGAATTTTATTTCTTGCTAGAACCCTGACAGATATATTCCTCTCTCTTTATGCCTATATACTCTTACATCTATTTTTTATAGTTTTATAGGATAAATTATCTTAATTTCCCACTAAAAGAAAAAAAAGCATAAAACACTGGTATGAATTCACCTTACAAAATGTAGGAATTCAGGGGGACAGGAAATGTAAATATAAAAGAAACTGTATTAGTCAGAATTCTCTAGAGACAGAACCCATAGGAAATAGCTAGATAGACCAGAGAGAAACAGAGAGAGGAAAAAAAGATTTATTATAAGGAATTGGCTCATGCAATTATGGAGGAGGGTAAGTTCAAAATCTGTAGTGTGGGTCAGCAGACTGAAGACACAAGAGATCTGATGGTGCAAATAAAGTTTAAAGGCAGTTTGCTGGAAAATTCCCCCTTGCTCTGGAGATTAGTCTTTTTGTTCTACCCAGGCCTTCAGCTGATTGGATGAGGCCCACCCACAGTGTGGAGGACAAGCTGCTGTGCTCAAGGTTCACTGATGTAAATGTTAATCTCATCCCAAAACACCTTCCAAGTAACACATACAATTAACCATCGGGGGAACCTAGAAAACTGAAAAACTATATAGGGATCCTCAATGATCAGGAAGTAATTAGATTAATTAAAAACTATTTTTAGTGTTATTTCTATGTATAGCATCCTAAATTTAACTAGCAGCTTCCTCTGCTTTTGAACACATATGGGACACTTTTTTTCTTGATCATTTCATTTCATTTCATCCGAGTACAGTGAAACATAAATACTTACAAAGAACACATCTAATGTTTTTTATTTGTGCCACTTAAATAGCTCAAGCCTGGTGCCTCTTGACATTCCCTGGGCCCTGGTTCCGGAGTCATGTATCATTGCCCTCCCACACACTCAAGACGGCTCACGGATGTAGCTCGTGGCAGGGAAGGCTCCAACCCGTGAGGTTTGGGGCCAGTGAAATGTGCTCTCACGAGCTTGCCACACATCTGGACAAACTTTTTTGTTTTGTTTTTTTTTTAAGAAACTTAGTTTCTCTAAGTTCATTGTTGAGATAAGGCTCAATGTTTTTAATCATTGTAATTGAAGTGGGCAAGAATGTATTTTTAATCTTCTGAATCAAATTTTCTTTTGTTTCATAGGCACAGAACGACAATTTGCAAAAAAATTATACAAAGAAATGAATCACTCATGCAGAAAAACTATTTTATGAGACTCTGGTGTGTGTTGGGGGAGGGGTTGGGGGATGAGAAGCTTCATTTAAAAGAGATAAAATGGTTCAATTTAAAAGAAGAACCTAAATATGAACCGAAATCTCTTCCCCAATGTTTTTTGCACAGTGTTAGGTCTCATTCAGACAAATGAAATGGTAGCATTATCTTTTTGTAATTAGGACTCAGAATGCAGCTCAATTCCTTGTGTTATTTTTCACACACAAAGCACCGCTCCACGGAGTGGCAAAGCATTTCTTCCATTAATATGGAACTTAATGTTTTATCAAGAAGATAATGTTAATTTTGTGTCCTCCTAGGTCTTTTATACCAAAGCCCACAGGACAGTGGGCAGGAAATTTTGCAGTAATTCCCTGAGGTCCTACAGCCTGAGAGTTTTAATAGTGCGGAGCACAAGAAATGCCATG
This sequence comes from Callorhinus ursinus, assembly GCF_003265705.2. Classification (NCBI taxonomy): domain Eukaryota; kingdom Metazoa; phylum Chordata; class Mammalia; order Carnivora; family Otariidae; genus Callorhinus; species Callorhinus ursinus. The sequence continues at coordinate 64,167,318 of NW_027397069.1, forward strand.
GTGTTCTCCTTTCTCTCTAGGACGGAATCCATTTGTGAAAACACACTGAGTAACGCCAACAGTAAAGGAATAGAGATATAGACCTTTTCATATCAATATGACCCCGGGCCTCCTTATACTATTAGTCCACCTCTTTCCCCTTGCCCTGAACACCGATGGAAAAGATACTGCTAAGTTCAACAAAAAAGTCCAATAACACCTTCTCCTCGGAGCTGAGGACCTGCTTGCCTTACATTTTTATATCAAAAAGAGGTCACATCAAGAAAGATGTACTCCAAATGTAAAACAGTACAGCCACTGTAAAAAACAGTATGGAGTTTCCTCAAAAAATTAAAAATAGAACTACTATCTGACCCATCAATTCCACTTCTGGGTACACATCCAAAATAATTGAAAGCAGGGTCTTGAAGAGGTATTTGTACACCCATGTTCATAGCAGCATGATTCTCAATAGATAAGAGGTATAATCAACACCAGTGTCCATTGACGGATGAATGGATTACAAAAGTGGTCTATCCATACAGTGGATTATTATCCAGCCTCAAGAAAGGAAGAAAATTCCGACACAGGCTACAACATGGATGGACCCTGAGGACACTATGCTAAGTGAAATAAGCCAGGAACAAAAGGACGAATACTGCATGATTCTACTTACATGGGCTACCCAGCATGGTCAAGTTCATAGGGACAGAAAGTAGAAGGGTGGTTGCCAGGGAATGGAGGAGGGGGATTGGCGGTTAGTGTTTAATGGGGACAGAGTCTCAGCTGGAGATAATGAAAAAGTTCTGGAAATAGATTGTGGTGATGGTTCCAAAATATTGTGAATGTACTTAGTGCCACAAACTCTACATTTAAAAATAATTAAAATGAAAACTTTCATGTTACATATATTTTAACCACACACACAAAAAAGATATGCTCCAAGGTGACCCTTACCTCTTCTTGACCATAAGGGAAACTGCTGGCAGCTTACCTCAAAAAAAAAAAAAAAAAAAAACTTTTTTGTCATTATAAACTGGACTCTGTATGGCCCCCCATTGAGGGATTTTACTTCCTATGACCAAACTTGAGTTATTTGTAAAGTAAACTGCAGAGTTTTTATTCCAATCTATAGTATGATTTTAGTCATCCTTAGCTAGTTCTATTGTGGTCCTCAGAAAATTGTAAGTAAAGACCTTCCTGTTTCATAAGGAGAAGAGACTGGGACAAGGTCATGACTATTTCGCCCAAGATTCTGTGCCCAGAGGACGCCTGGGTGGCTCAGTTGGTTGGGATCGAGTCCCGCATAGGGCTCCTTGCCCGTCACTCACTCTCTCTCTCTCTTTCTGACAAATACATAAATAAAATCTTTTTAAAAATTAAAAAAAAAAGGTTCTGTGCCCAGGTTTGGTAGTCCAGAGTTGTACCCTTACACAAAGATGCCCCAGACACTTTTCCTTCTGTCTGTGAGTATTATGCATTTCAACAATAATTAGCAAAAAAAAAAAAAAGGAAACTGCTGAAGATCAACACACACAAAAAAAGTTAAAACAACAGAATAGCAAACTACTTCATATAGTGTTATTTTGTAAGTAGTTCCATGAAGGATATTGGCAATATTTAGAAATAATATTTTGTGTCCCGGTCCACTGGCACCAAAGACCACAGCCATATGCATCCATGCACTGTTAAAGAGATGCAAGGAAAAGATTTGGCCGTTCCATTTCTCTACGGCCTGTTTATACAACTATGCAAGCACCCAAATCCAAGAAGTAATTGTCCCTCTGCTCCAAATACTATCTTAATGAGCCATAGCAAATTTGAGAACCAACTCTTTCAGTTGTGTCCAAATCAGCTGCCTGTTTACAGACACACTCTGTTAGTTCCCTAAAACAAACTTTTCTGCTATATGAAGTCATTGTCTTTAACACAGGAAGCAACCGTTGGATAGCTATGATTTGGAACCCTCTATTAATAATGTAATATCATGAAAAATGTTTTCTAGTAGGTGGGAAAAAAATCCATCCAAGCACAAAATACTTGTCAGCTCTTACCAATAGTTTATCGATGTAATCCGGTGATTCATTGGCAGATATAATTCTGAGTTTATTTTCCATTTATATCTTTTTAAACATTTTTTGACATATCTGGATTTCTTTTAGGCTTAATTAAATTTCTTTCTCATCCCTAGAATGTAAGGTAAGCTGCTGAACCAACTTCTCTGCCCTTCATGCATATTTTGATCTGATTTAAATTTAAATTTAAATTTAAGTGCCACTGATTACACAGGCTACATAGTGATTCAGGTCAGTCAGTAAACCAAACCTGCTGAGTTCACTTATTGGGTTCCATATATCCAGGGATTACTCAAATGGTTCGGGTCTGGTCATTTAACTTGCTGATGCTAAAACTAGAAAATTATTCTTGGTAAGCTGAAGTCAGGATTTGTTTTATTTTTCTCATGCTTCCCCTATAAATGAAGACTGAACCCACTTTCACAATGAATGTTTCAACCATCACGGTAACAACCAGACTTGGACCCCGCCTTGAATTTCCCTGTAGAAGTGTAGGTGTCATCCTGTCAGATCTGAGTTCCTCCAACAATTATTACCTAAAAATGGAGTATGTTACTGGAACTCATATCAGTGGTTTAAAATCCCATTGGTAGAACTACTTAACACCACACTCTGGTTTGCTGTCTATGTCCTCTTAGAGTTTTTTAGTTCATCATTTGGTCAAGAATCCTATTTAGAGGATTGGGCTATAACAAGGCAATATTTCACTTCACACACTTAATTATTTTACATTAACAGATGTGTGTTGAGCACATTAGGGCACCAGGCATCGTACCAGGCTTAGGGATTTAGGGCGACAAAACTATACATGGTCTTGCCCACATGGAACTGGCAGACCCAGAGGGACGACACGGCCCTCGTGGAGGGCAGAAGTTACATTCAGAGGTTCACTCTTTGGGAGGCAATAAACAAGGTCCCTTTCTTCATTAAAAAATTTCTTAAATGAAGAATATATATAATTCCTTTGGTCTGTGATCCTGTATAACTGAAATAGCTAAATGAGTGCTAAGGAAATGACAACTGAACTCTACAAGTTGTATTCCCCACCCCACCCCACCCCACCCCCAAGAAGCAATAACTCCTCATTTCTTTCACTTCAAATATCCCAGTCACTCAACCTGGGTTCAGTGCTTCTCATCAGAGGAATCAACACTTTTGTTCTGTAACTCAGGATATCAAAACTCCCCTGAAAAAGATTGACGTGTAGGTGTGCACAGCAGTGTGTGTGTATGTATCTAGATTCTCAAAGCTCTAACGGGAACACTGTGCCCCCCCATCCTCAGGTGAGCCCAGTCTGAAGGGGCTTAGCCTGGTCCCCTGCCCTAAGTCCTTGAGGCCAGTCACTTGGCGCCCCATGGGTCCTCCTGGGCAGCAGCCTATCCCCTAATGGCCGCTCTTATATTCCCCTGAATAAAGTTGGCGGAGTAAAATATTGCTGGGATTTCATGGCAGCAGGATGTATAGAATGACTATGAGAGACACCGGGAGGGAGGGAGGGAAGGAGGGAGGAAGAAAGAAGGAAGGAAGGAAGGAAGGAAGGAAGGAAGGAAGGAAGGAAGGAAGGAAGGAAAAAAAGGAAAGAGGGAGGAAGGAAGTCACAAAGTGGTAGAAGCCAAAAAGAGAAACCTAAGAAAGGTAAGGAAACCACAGGTCAAAAAGCATGAGTGCGGGAGAGCTACCGGATTACTGCTGCCTGCAGATGGGAAAAGCCGCATCCTTCTCCACGTCTCATCTACTGAAGCCCACCACCACAGGCTCATTCCCAGCCTCCTCCCAGCGACAGTTTCCCGGTGGGCATTAAGCCAGCCAGGCCTCCCACATCTACCAAAGACCTCCTAGGCCCCTAGGCCTACAATCTTTCCCGACAAGAACCTGAATTTTCCTCCTAACAGCCCCAAGCGGTAGGCAGGACTCAAAAGCCCTGGGCTCCTCACTGAGGAAATACTCCACAAGTGTTTGTTGCATCAGTAGTTTCAATAAAATGTCACCCGGGCTGTTGTGGAGCACAGGATGCAGCCGACGCCGGGTGCAGAGATCAGAGCGTCCTTGAGGGCGTCCCCCTCTCTCCTCCCTTTCCCTCTGTCTAGCACAGATGGCAGGGGCAGCCCGTGATTGCTGCGTGAATCAACAAATATATGAATCAATTAAAACAAACAAACACAAAAGCTCCCCATGGACAAATCAGATTCTGTTCCAAAGCTTTATTTAGGAGTTTCTAATTACAAAATTCAAAATTCTTTCTATAAGGCAGGCTTCTACTCTGATGATGCTTCCATTGCTGAACCTGAATAAAATATTGCAAGCTCTTTCTTTTTAAAAGCAAGTTTGAATTTAATCTGTTAAACAGAACCGGCTTCCAGTAGAGTTTTCTCTTCTCCTCCCCTGCGGCTATATATCCTGTGTCCACAGAGGATGAAAAGGGAAAAAATTCATTTGAAAGTATATTCTTTGCATGAAAGAAAAATAAAGAAGTCTTAATGGATTTGCCCAACTTGTTTTTGGGAGAGTTGATGGAATTGATTTTTTTAATTTTCTATGAACAGTTTTATGTGTCTACATAGTTTCATCCCCCTGCAATTAGAAGTACCACCAAGTTCTTTACCAATTATACAGCAAAGAAATTATATCAGTATATAATGCCACAGATTGTGACAATTCAAAGTTAAATAGCAGCTTGCCATACTGAAAAGTATAACAGGAAGGAAAGCACTGACAAGTGAGCTCATCTGGCTTATTATAGACACCAGGGCTTCAAAGTTTCCCTGCCATCCCAACAGCAGGAGCAACCAGCAGTAAGATAATGGGATGCACACGTAGCAAACAAGAACCTTAAAGGTTCCAGTGCTGGTGGGCAAACTGACGTTTCATTTCCTTGTAGCTGACTCGGTTCAGCATGGACTTGGCTTTCTCCCCAAATGTCCTCTGAGGTCATCATACCCTGTTAATTTTCTTCTAATATTACATTAATGAATCAGAGGCCGGCAAGTAGTCAAATTTCCAAAACTCATTAGAAAACTGTTTGCTGCCAATGGTAATGGTGCAGGTCCTGCTCGCTGCTGACATGGTTTCTGGCATTTGAAAGCAGGGAAATGTGCTCATCGGAGTGGAATTTTTTTATTTCTATACACGGCTCATCTGTGGGGTGGGAGTGGGAATCCAGTCTCTTACTAGCCTCTATTCTTCAAAATATGTATTTTGCACTAATATACTTCACAGACTCTTCCCACTTTACAAGTGGGTTGCTCCCTGATGTGTTAGCTGATTTCTGTCAATTTCTAGCACATTCTGGAGAATTTGGTCTCTTCTTTGGCCCTGGATTCACACGGTAGAATGGAATAGTTGAATAAACAATACCTAGAGGACAGGGAGCCGGCCCTTCAAAGCACCTGCAATATGCCAGGTTCACGGCCAAATATTCTCCACACGCAAACCATGAAGCAGGTGTCACTGTGCCTCTGTAATGGGGGAAGGCCTGAGACATTAAGAACCTGAGTTAACATTCCACAAAGTATGGCCCATGAGGTTCAGAGATCAGAATCCCCTGGAAACTTCTACAGTGCAGATCCCTAGGCCCCACAAAAAAACAACTTAATCAAAATAGCCGGCAAGGAGCCTTGGAGTCTGAACTTTAACTAGCCCGGGTGATTCTCACATACTGAAGTTTTATTGGGTGGGTCACTTGACCAAGGTCATTTTGGGAGGGAGAGAGCAGAGGCAGGATTCCCACTTAAGTGTGTACAGACTACAATCTGTATCTTTGCTGTGCCTGAGCCCACTTATAGCTCTAAAATTCTTTTTTTTAAGATTTTATTTATTTATTTGTCAAAAAGAAAGAGAGAGAGAGCACACATAAGCAGGGGGGACAGTAACCAGAGGGACAAGCAGGCTCCCCGCTGAGCAAGGAGCCCGATGAGGGACTCGATCCCAGGACCCTGGGCTCATGACTTGAGCCGAAGACAGGTGCTTGACCGACTGAGCCACCCAGGCGTCCCTAGCTCAAACATTCTAACATTTAATTAATATCACCAACTTTTGGGCGCCTGGGTGGCTCAGTCGGTTAAGCAACTGCCTTCGGCTCAGGTCATGATCTTGGAGTCCCGGGATCAAGTCCCACATCAGGCTCCCTGCTCAGCGGGGAGTCTGCTTCTCCCTCTGACCCTCTTCCCTCTGGTGCTCTCTGTCTCTCATTCTCTCTTTCTCAAATAAATAAATGAAATCTTTAAAAAAATAAAAATAACATCACCAATTTTTGATATTACAGTAATAATAATGATAGTTAGCTTTTTGAGTGTTTACTATATGCCAAAACTGAGTTAAATATTTAACACACATTATCTCAGTAATCCTCACAATACTCCGTGAGGGTTGGTGTTGTAACTATTATTATTTCCAGTTTATGCATGTGGAAATTGAGACTTGAGGAAATTATTTTAACCTACATCTATCTGAGACAGAAGCGGTGTTAAGAATTGGGTTGAGAAACTTGATCTAGTCAAAACAAGGTGCAAATGTAACCTTAGCACACATCCCCTTGCCCTCTCTCCCAAATAGCCAGCCACCCCTAACCCCATCCAGTATGGAAGTTCTGGAGCCTTCACTGGCCTGACTAGAAAGCTTACGCCCTTAATCATTATGTTGTACAGCTACAGACCTTGGACAACCATTTCTTTTTAGCATAAAAAAAGGCATAATTCAGTTCAATTTATCTCATTTCAGTTTCCACCAAATGTTTATGGAACGCCTAATATGTAATAGGCATGTGCTGAGCCCTGCAGAAGAAGAGAAGGTAGAGTTTTGTGTCCCTGAACCTCACTACCTAATGAGATAGGGAAATACAGTTAAAAAGCACTGTAAACAAGATTGCAAAACACAAGAAAAGAACAAAGAGGGAATGGCTAATTTTATAGCTTACAGGCCAGCATCTATTTTTCTCTCTATCACTCGCCCTTGCTCTGAGCTACGGGAAAAATGGTCCAAAGACCAGCTACAATACAAGGCAAGTGATGGTGCTGAACACAGTGGAAAAAAGATCAGACCCCAAGGAAGGACTGAAAAGGAGGTAGGATAGACGTTTCTCCATGGGGCTCTTCCCAGCTCTGTAGGGCAAATGCTCTGATCCTTTTTCCAGAGAATTCTGACTCCCATTTGAGAAAAACTGCTCCATGTGATACCATTTCTCTATTTTCCTCGAGAGTCATAGTTTTTACATAACTCAAAGCTTAGATTATTGTCCATGTGCCAAAATATGCCCAAAAGTCTATACATTGTCCATATTTGCAACATATAGACAAATACCATATACTTCAGTTTTAAAAGTATAATGCCTCACTTTGAGCACCAGTAGTTATTATCCAAAGTTTGCTAGATCAAAGAAATAACTTTTAAATATTCCAATATGACCAATTCTGCTACAATAAAGAAAAAAACCTGGTGAAGGAAAAAATGTTTCTCTCACTAGTCCTAACTCACTGTGAACAGGCCATCTGGTAAATGACTATGTTTTACTGCCAGCATTTCTTAAGACCTTTGCTTTCTCTTCCTTCCACTTTTCCTTTCTTTCTGTTGTGCCCTCCCCCTACAGCTTCTGGCAGGGAACACCACCCAAATAAGTGGGCAGAGCATCCACAATCGGCTCCCAGAACATACTGATTTCTATGTGGCCCACTATCTCAAAGTTGTAACCTTAAGTACTTCCTTGTTATTTGTGCTGGTTGAAGACCAAGTACTATTAATTGATATTCACCGAGTGTTATAAAGTAATGAAGAGAATTCTGGAATTCCAACCTCCAGTCTAACATGTAAAGGACTTGCAAGTCATCATTGTATCCTAACAAGTAAAATGCTGAACAAACTGAAAATCAGCAAATCTTCTTAGATCTGTCAGAAAATTGAGGTCACAAGACAGACTACTGTCCCCCAAATTAGAAAGAGACAGGTAGATACAGAGAGTCTGTTTACTGGAGCAGAGACCTACTAGTAGAAATCCCCGTGGAAACCAGTAGCAGGGTAGGAAAACCTGAACTATTGTTGACAAATTGCTGGAGGCTCAGAGTGGACAAATCCTAAAGATAAAAACTCCAAAGAGGGCTCAGTGTTAGGGGGATGTGCCCACATTTCTATGAGTTTACCTTCAGGAGCTCTACCAGGTTCTCACAGTGAATACTCGAAAAAAATCTCGTCGAGCTTCCCACCGGAGAGGGAAAAGGTAACCATTTGTAAATACACCAAAGCATTCTCTTCTTAACAAAGTCTACCCTCAGGAGAAAGTGTTTTATCAGAGCCAAACTTATTGGGTTTTTATCAGAACCTAACAGACTTGGGAGATAAGAGATACCCAACTCTAGCCTCCTCTAGCCATCCTGTCCCATTGAAGATGGAGTGGGAATGGGGGTGAGGGATCAGGTACTGAAAAGCACTTCTGAAGTTCACAGTCCAGAGGCAGAGTCTCACTAAAAGACTGAGATCCAATCATATAACTACAGAATGTTTCCCCTCCCCCACACCTCACCACCACAATACTAAAGGCCAATTTACAGAACTCCCTTTTACCCAGTACATCATGCCTGGCTTTCAACAAAAAAATTACAGGGCATACTAAAAGGCAGGCAACAGTTTGAAGAGAGAGGGCAAGCGTCAGAACCAGACTCAGATATGGCAGAAATACTGGAATTATCAGACCAGGAAATTAAAACAACTATGATTAATATGCTAAAGACTCTAATGGAAAAGGTAGACAGCATGCAAGAACAGATGGGTAATGTAAGCACAGAGAGGGAAATTCTAGGAAAAAATCAAGAAGAAATGCTAGAGATCAAAAACAATGGAAGAGAAATGAAGAATGCCTTTGAAGGGGTCATTAGAAGACTGGACATGGCTAAGGAATGAATCTCTGAGGCTGAAGGTATGTTAACGAAAACTCCCAAAATTGAAAAGCGAAAAAGAGGAGAAAGAGAAAAAAGAGTAAAAATAAAGGAACAGAATATTCAAGGACTGTGGGAAAACTACAGAAGATATAACATACATATAATGGGAATACCAGAAGGAAAAGAGAGAAAGAAAGAAGCAGAAGGAATATTTGAGGCAATGATGGTTGAAAATTTCTCCAAACTAATGTCAGACAGCAAACCACAGATCCAGGAATCTCAGACAACAACACCAAGCAGAATAAATGCCCCAAAACGACACCTAAGCATATCATATTCAAACTGCAAAAAAATCAAAGATAAAGAAAACGTCTTTAAAGAAGCCAGAGAGAAAACACCTTACTTATAGAGGAGCAAAGGTTAGAATTACATCTAATTTCTCCTAGAAACCATGTAAGAAAAAAAACAGTGGAGTGAAATATTTAAAGGTGTTGAAAGGGAAAAAACTCGCCAACCTAAAATTCTGTATCTAGTGAAATTATCCTTTGGGAGAGGGGTGCCTGGGTGGCTCAGTCGTTCAGCTCAGGTCATGATCCCATGGTCCTGGGATCCAGCCCCACATCGGACTCCTTGTTCAGTGGGGAGCCTGTTTCTCCCTCTGCCTGCTCCTCCTACTTGTGCTCTCTCTCTCTCTCACTGTCAAATAAATAAATAAAATCTTTTAAAAAGAGAGAGAGAGAGAGAGAAGAAAATGATGGAGAAACAAAATATTGACAAACAAAAAAATGAGAGAACCTGTTACCAGTAGACCTGCCTTACAAGAGATATTCAAAGTTATTCAGAGAGAAAGAAAATGATATAGGTCAGAAACTCAGATCTACATAAAGAAAGGAAGAATTTTAGAGAAGAAGTAAGTGAAAGTAAAAACTTTTTTTATCTTTAACTTATCTAACAAATAACCATTTGTTCAAAATCATAATAGCCAAAACATATTTGATGATTATAACTTATATATAAGTGAAATGAATGTCAGCAATGACACATGGGACTGGAGGAAAGAATTCGGAATACTTTCTTATTGTATGGTACTTGCACTACCTCAGAAGCAGTATAGTATTATTTAAAAGTGGACTCGGATTAGCTGCCAATGTATATTACAAACTCTAGGGAAGCCACTATAAAAGTACATGAAGAGGTATAATTGCTGTGCTAAGAATGAAGAGAATATGAAATCACATAAAATAATTAAAACCACAAAAATCATACAAAGAGTATAAAACAAGATTAGGAACAAGGGACAAGGACAACAAATAGAAAACAGTAACAAATACAGTAGATATTAATCCAACAATGTTAGCAATCACTTCAAACATTGGTGATCTAAGTACACAAAACAAAATATTTTAAAATAAACAAACAAACAGACAAAACAGAGATTGTCAGTGTGGATCAAAAAATAAGACCCAACTGTATGTTGTCTACAAGAAATTCACTTTAAATATAAAAACACATATAAATTAAATGATGGAGAAAAACACAACATGCTAACACTAAGCAAAAGAAAGTTGGAGTAGCTATATTAATCTCAGAGCAGACTTCAGAGCAAGGAAAGTGATCAGGATTAAAGAGGGACATTACTTAATGATAAAAGGGTCAACACTCCAAGAAAATGTAATAATCCTTAGTGTGTATGTTCCTAACAACAGAATGTCAAACTACATGAGGTAAATTAATATGCTAAAGACTCTAATGGAAAAAGACAGCATGCAAGGAGAAATAGATGAATCCACAATCACAATTGGAGAATTCAAACCCTCTCTCTCAGAAATGCACAGATCCAGGAGGCGGAAAATCAGCAAAGACATGGTTGAACTCAACAACACCATCAACCAATGGGATATAATTGACATCTATAGACTACTTCACGCAACAAGCTCATGGAACATTCACCAAGACACCACACAAGCTCATGGAACATTCACCAAGACACCACACTCTGAGCCCTAAGACACACTTTAACGAATTTAAAAAATAGAAATCATACAATGTCTGCTCTCAGACCACAGTAAAATTAAACTAAAAATCAAAAACAGAAAAATAACTGGAAAATCCCAAAATACTTAGAGAAGACAAGCTACAGACTAGGAGAAGATATTTGTAAAAAATATCTCTGATAACAGACTGTTATCCAAAATATTAAAAAAAAACTCTTAAAATTCAATGAGAAAATAAACAACCCCATTAAAAAATAGACAAAACATCTGAACAGACATCTCACCAAAGACGTACATATGGCAAATAAGCATATTAAAGGACACTCAGTATCATATGCCATTAGGGAATTGCAAATTAAAACAGCAATAAAATACCATCACACTAGAACAGCAAAAATCAAAAACACTGACAACCCCAAATGCTGGTGAGGATGTAGAGCAACAGGAACTCTCATTCATTGCTGAGAGGAATGCAAAATGCCACTTTGGAAGGCAGTTTGGCAGTTTCCTATAAAACAAACCAGAATCTAACCATATGATAGAGCAGTCCTGGTCCTTGGTATTTACTCAAGTGAGTGAAAACATGCCCACACAAAAAAACTGCACACAAAATCACCATATGATCCAACAATTCCACTTCTGGGTATAGGCCCCCCCCAAATTGTAAGTCCAGTCTTGAAGACATATATGTGTGCCCAGGTTCATAGCAGCATTATTCACAATAGCTAAAATGTGGAAACAACCCAAGTGTCCATTACTGGATGAATGGATTAACAAAATGTGGTATATATACCATATCTTCTTTACCCATCCATCTATCAATGGGCACTTGGGTTGCTTCCTTATCTTGGCTATTGTAAATAAATGGAAGCAACCCAAGTATCCACTGACAGATGAATATCCAAGATGTGACATATATATATATATATATATATATATATATATATACACACACTATGGAATATTACTCAGCCATAAAAAGAATGAAATATTGCCATTTGCAACAACAATATGGATGGACCTAGAGAGTATAATGCTAAGTGAAAAAAGTGAGAGAAAGACAAAAGACCGCCTGATTTCACTCATATGTGGAATTTAAGAAACAAAGCAAAGAAAGAAAGAAAGAAAGAGACAGAAAAACAGACTTAAATATAGAGAACAAAATGGTGGCTGCTGAGGGGAGGGGGGTGAGGAGAATGGGTGAAATAGGTAAAGGGAATTAAGAGTACACTTATCTTGATGAGCACTGAGAAATGTATATATAGAATTGTTGAATTACTATACTGTACACCTGAAATGAATTTAACACCATATGGTATTTATACTTGAATTTTAAAAATGTAGTCCATGCATACAATGGAATATTATTTAGCCTTAAAAAGGTAGGAAATTCTGACATCTACTGCAACATGGATGGACCTTAAGGAGATGATGCTAAGGAAAATATGCCAGGCATAAAGAAACAAGTACGGTACAATTCTCCTTACAAGAAGTTTTTAGTGTAGTCAAACTCATAGAAAGTAGACTGGTGTCAGGGTCTTGGGGACAAGGAACAGGATTTACTATTTAATGGGTAGAGAGTTTCAGCTTGGCAAGGTGAAAATAGTTTTAAAGATGGATGGTGGGGACTTTGCACAATAATATGAATGTACTTAATACCATGGAACTGTACAATTAAAAATGGCTAAGATGGTAAGTTTCAGCCACTGGGTGGCTCAGTCGTTAAGCATCTGCCTTCGGCTCAGATCATGATCCCAGGGTCCTGGGATCAAGCCCCGCATCAGGCTCCCTGCTCAGCGGGAGGCCTGCTTCTCCCTCTCCCACTCCCCCTGCTTGTGTTCCCTCTCTCCCTGTGTCTCTGTCAAATAAATAAATAAAATCTTGAAAAAAAAAAGATGGTAAATTTTATGTTATGTGGATTTTGCCACAATAAAAACAAATAAATAAAACTTGCACACACACATTTATATCAGCTTTATTCACAATTACCAAAACCTGTAAGCAACCAAGATATCCTTCAGTAGGTGAATGGATACACTGTGGTACATCCAAACAATGGAATATTATTGAGCGTTAAAAAGAAATGAGCCATCAAGCCATGAAAAGACATGGAAGAAACCTCAGTGCATATTAGTAAGTGAAAAAGCCAATCTGAAAGGCCTATATACTCTATGATTCCAAGCATATGACATTCTGGAAAAGCTTTGGACTATGGAGCAGTTAAAAAAAAAATCAGTGGTTGCTAAGGATAAGGGGCAAAGGAGAAAATGAACAGGTGCGACACGGAGGATTTTTAGAGCAGTATGATTATTCTGTGTGATACTATAACAGTGAGTACATGTCATTATACATTTGTTAAAACCTATACAATATATGACACCAAGAGTGAATCCTATTACAACTAGGAACTTTGGGTGATAATGCTATGTCAATGTTGCTTCATGAGTTGTAACAAATATGCCTCTGGTGGGGGATATTGATACTGGAGGGGGGCGCTGTGCTTGTGAGGAGGAGGGGGTGCATGGGAAATCTCTGTGCTTTGTGCTCAATTTTGCCATGAACCTAACATTGCTCTAAAAAAATAGTTTATTTTTAAAAAGTAATGAGGAGATAAAGCAAATGTTCTATTTGTAACTGGGAAGTTATGAAGTATTTTATCCTGATTCTCTTGGACCTCATTATAGCAATTCACAACATTTTTCACCCATTCCTCCTTGAAATCTCTCCTCCCTTGACCTTTGTAAGTAAGACACCATCCTGGTTCTCTGCCTCACGCTGTTCGGGCACCTTCTCCGCCTTTGTTCACTGATGCTTCTTTTTTTGTAGTTGGCTGTAGGCATAGCCCTGAAACACTCTCCTGAGCCACTCTTCTCTCCAAACCTCCTCCCTCAGGGAGCACACTGACTTGATTTTCAGTTACAGTGACCCGCATGCAGATGACCCCCCTCCCCCCCAACCCCAGGCACCACTCAGCTCTGAGCGATGGCCGGGAGCCACCACCAGAGCCTACCAGACGTTCCTCCAGGAATAGTTCCTCTCACCTCCACTTGCCACATCACAAGCTCCTTGCTTTATCTTCAAAACTAGCATCTATGCCTGCCTCAAAGAGCATGGTTCTGTCTCCCAGGCTTGGAGTTGCCTCTGGCTAACTCCTTCCCTCCTGACCTCCACATCTAATTAGCCACCAAGTTCTGGGGATCCTTCCATGGGTTCTTACCCTCCAACCCCGCTGTCACCACGAGAAGACAGCTCTCTTGGCCCTCCGTCTGGCATTTTGCCATTGTCTTCCTCCATCCGTGCTTTAATCTGTAGCCAAATCTGTCTACTTTAAAGTGTCTTTCTGTGCAGGTTCCTCTCTGGGTCTGGAAGCCCGTGTGTTAGGATCCTTGCACTGAGCTGCATTGCCCACAGACATCTCCCACGGCTGAAGCCCTGAGACCCCATCACTGAGCCCTCTGGTCTGGCATCTGCCATAAACTGCCTTGAAGTTTTAGTTTTCTTACCAGTGTCTGCACGCCCTTACCTAGAGTTCAACTAGAGTTGGCCGAACAGGTGTTTTTGTGGGTGATCTGAAAACGCCTGCAAATACAGCTAAGGCAGCAGCCTGCAACAGCCCCGGGAGCCCTGGTAGCTTTCACTCTCTTCCTGCTGACTGTAAATAACTGTTGAGAGGGTATTGTAACCAGTGCTAATGAGGATGGACCAAACGTAAATCCGCAGACCAGTCAGGCTGGAGGAGGCCTGAGTTCCTATTGATTATTGTCTGTTGTCCTCTCCTGTTCCTTCAACTCCCCCAGTGGCCGGCCCTAACCCATGCACTGTCCGTGCACTGTCCGTGCAGCCCGACCCTCACAAGTGTTTGCCTTACAGCCTCCATCTCGCTCTTCCATTCAGTGTCTCCTGTTCGCTGGGGTCACGCCATCCACTGCCCCGCCCCGCCCCCTGCCAGCCTCCACCTCATGTAATTCTATTCTGTTGGCTTCAGTCTTCCCAACCCCCAGACATGCTAGATAATACATCTGTGCTCTTGACTGTGAACTTTTACGACCTTCAGAATTACATCTATGTGCACCCAGAAAGTTGTCCGCCCATTAGTCTAAAGGAAAGACCTTGTCCTCCAAGCCCTTGTCCTGACGGAGGCGCTGGTCTCCCAGGTGGCCTTCATTTAAAGAATCTGTGCATTTGTATATATTTCCTCACTATCTTTTTCGCTAGTTTGTTTGCTTGTTCAAAATACAATTATCATTTTATTTTATTTTTATTAATTTTATTATTTTTTAAAAGATTTTATTTATTTATTTGTCAGAGAAAGAGAGCACAAGCAGGGGGAGTGGCAGGCAGAGGGAGAAGCAGGCTCCCCACTGAGCAGGGAGCCCAACGCAGGACTCAATCCCAAGACCCCAGGATCGTGACCTGAGCTGAAGGTAGATGCTTAACCGACCGAGCCATCCAGGCATCCCTATCATTTTATTTTTTTTTTAATGTATACAGTTAACATGTCAAAAGAGAGACATGTGTTAAAGTGGTATTAGTAACTATCTGTGAAAGGCAGATTTACCAGTGATTTTTTTTCTTCTTTATATTTTTAAACTTCCCCTACTCATGTAAGTGTGGCCCCACCAGATTCATAAAAATAATAAAAATCCAAATCAGAGGATTGGAAAGCATAACGTTCCTATGGCTGCTAAGTAGACTCAGTTTTAACAATATCTCCTAAAGTTCTAATGTAGCATGATTCTTAAATGCTTGTTCTTAGAGGACAGATCAAGGTGAAGTCTCATCCTCATCTCACAGCACATTTTAATTACCAACCTGTCGCCCTCCCCAGATCATGAGGCCAGGCTTGGTTCAGACATCATGTTCCATCTGCGGGCGTGACCCCTGAAACCTCTCCCCTTCTCTGGGCTTAGGCTGTGAGGTGAGCCTTCCCTACAATTCAGAGGAGTTGCCCATCTCTATTGGGTGAGGGAGTCCCTACTAGAATTTCCAAATACTTTGCTGGGCTTCAGTAAATTTGCTAGATGTCGAATTTCACACATTTCAATCCGAGGCATTTGGAAACCTGGAAGTCACTGGCCCTTCTCTCCAAGAAAGAAGAGAAGTACGCAAATACTCGCCGGGTGCTGACTCGCTCGAGTTCGGGCTGCAGCACCAGACGGGGAGCACGGGGCTTGGCTCTGAGGATGTGATCAGCGATCTCCGCTCAACCCTCCTGGCCAGGGCATAACGCTCCAACTAATTTCCGCAGTTTTCCAGGCCTGAGCACCCACGGTGCAATTATTTGTTAAAGGCCTTTCTGTCACTTGCCTCCCACAACTCTTTGGCATCCACCCAGTCCCCCACGACTCTGTTAGTGGTACTTTTCTCTGAGTCCCTGTAAATTCATCCCTCAATGTGATTCTTTGATATTCAGATACATGAACAGCATCCCGAAGCTCTGCCACAAGGCAATTTCTCTTGAATGCGTAACTGTAGCTCACTGACCCATGGACTTGCCTTCTTGCCTTGTAACTTTCAAGGATCATATTCAACCCTGTCTTTTACCCCCTCTTAGAGTTGCCGCAGGTTGCCTGCCTTCCGCCAACCAGCATTTGGTTTTCTGATTGGTTCTGCTTGTGCCTTGATGGGGATGGGGCGTGGGGAGCACGTGGCAGTGAACCAGCCCTGCTGCCACGGTCCCACCTTCTAGCCTGTTTTAGGTTCCCAGTTAGATCCTGGTCTCATCTTCTCAGGGCCTCAAGGCTAAGAGGGCTTCAAAAGCGCCACCTCCCAGGTCTTCATCACCGTATTCCTACCGGCTTAATGTACACACATACCACACACACACACACACACACACACACCACACATACCACACACACACACTTCATAATGTTATTCCATGGGAATATGTAAAATTAAGCTGTTAGAAGGAACGACCGCAAAAGGTTTTCTGGATCATTCCCCAGCCTTTGTTGATTCTCTCATTCATTCACTCGTTCCCTCACTCATTTATTCAACCACTTGTTTATTCATTCCTTCACTCATTCATTCACTTAGTCATTGAACAAACAGTATTTGTTCAACATGGTTTTAGGCCCTGAGGATTCAAAAACAGTGAAACCAAAATCTTTAATGTGGTAGACACCCATTGTCTGGATTTGTGTTTTGTTTGTTTGGATTGGGGAACAGTATGCACTCCCCCTTTTGCTGACAATAGCTCATAGCTCTCCTTTTGGTGAGCCACTTGCCCCTCCTTTACTGTCCACAGTGTTTCAAGGGGGGCTGACGAAAGCCCCAGCCCCAGCCCATGACCCAGTAGCTCTGCCCAATCAGAGACACTGCAATTAATCTAGAGCAGTGCTTCTCAAACATTTTGAGCTCAAGACCACTTAAACTCTCTAAAATTGTGGAGGACCCCAAGAGCTTTGGAGTATGTGAGCTGTATTTATATTTACCACATTTGACATTTAAAACTACCACATTTGACGATTAAAACAGGGAATTTTTAAATGTGTTTTTATTGTACTGACCCAATAGTCACATGCACAGAGTAGCCATGGGGCAGGGATAGAGGCCATGCATGGGCCCAACAGTATGGCCTCTCTCTTACCAAGGCTGATCTGACTACTGCTACTGCTGAATGAAACCCTACAAAACAAACCAACACTGGGCCCCAAGAAGGAACCTTACCTTCCCTCAAGGAGACTGACCAGCAGCCCCTTGGTGAGAAAATGATATGTGACCCCTTCCGCCCTGGAAAGGGTGTGACTCCTCTTGATAGAATTGACAATATTCTGATACGGGTTTGCCTTTCTCACAGGAACTCAACCAGCACTGCTATCTGAAGGCTCTAGAGTGTTTGCTGATCCACACTCTCACAACCCACATAACATTGTAGCCCACGTAACATCCAATGGCCCACTTTGCAGCATGAGATATGTCAGTGGGTACATGAACACGGGACCCACTGGTCTCTTATACCATATCACAGGGAAGCTGCTGGCCCAACAGAAAGAATTATCTGCTAAAGGTACATCTGAGGAGCCAATTAGGACATAATACCCTGCATAGATGGGGTACATCTTGCAGAACAGTATATATGCTGAACCAGGGACCAGTATAGTTCTTTGTCGCAACTAGGAAAAATGCACAGGCCGGGGAACCACATGTGGGAGCAGGATTGGCCCCACTTATCACCAGGTGGGAAAGTTTGTCTTCTCATCCCTGAACTCTGTAGGTTAACAGGTTCTGGTTCTCAAAGGGGGATAGACCTACAGGGAGACCCAGCAAGAATCCCATTAACTTTCAGCTACAACTGCCACCAGGGCACTTTGGACACATTAGGCCACGGCAGGCAAGAGGAGGATCTCCATTGCATCCTCAGTGCGGTAGGGACTTTGGAGGACTTTAGAATGTAGAGTGATTGAAGCCATGACCTTGGATGAGCAAATCCAAGGAAACTGTAGGCAAGGTGATTTGTCCTCAAAGTCCATTGGAAAAGGGATGGCATCACCTTCCTCCTGGAAGTGAGGCCTTCCTTAGAGCCTAAATCCTGCATGATGTCATATAATGATTTCTTCTCTGACTCTAACTTACATAAAGCACTTTGCATTCTTGATGATATTAACTCCTCCTCAATCTTTTAGGGTAAAATAATCTCCAATCCCTTTATTTTTAGCTCTGTAAGATCAAAATTTTATTTTGAAAAACATACCTAGATAAGTAAAAAAATAATTCCAGGAGGCTACTGCAGCCTTCCAGGAACCAGTGAGGTTCAACAGGTCACATGCACTGCCTGAAAGACCTTTTTTTTTTTTTCCGGTCAATGTTCTGGTCAACAACCAGCACAAAATGGTCAGCTTTTCCCAGGGCCACCCTTTGCAGAATGTGTGCATGATTTTATGATTTCAAACTTGGAAAAGAGCAAGGATTATGTGTCCCCTTAAAAAACAAAATCAAGCATCTTAAGTAGGAAGCTAGCCCCGCCCCATACCTTTGCAAGGACCATGGGCTGTGTATCCATCTGAATGAATTTGAGGCAATGCAAGGGTAGCAGTCAACATATCACCACAGAGTGGACCACATGCTGAACCAGAGGCCTGGATTCAAATCCCAGCATGCCCTAAGTGTGTGACCTGGGTCAGTAAGGTTTCTCTGTGTTAGGTGCTCTTTACAAAATGAAAGGATTCGTCTAAATGACAGTGGTGGTCTCTTGAAGTAAAGAAATTCTATGCTATGGTGTGTTGCCTTATGACTTCATGTTTCCATGCAGGTTCCCCACCCAACAGTAAATTCTCAAGGAACTGATTTCCCTTTCCCTACCCACATAGCACAGCATACATTTGTCTCTAACAGGTCTTCAGTGGTTCTCTAACAGTGGTTCTCAAATGGTACTGGGTTTAACAATAACCTGTAGAGCTCTCTGGTGGCTTAGTTTCACTGATTCTTCAGTCTTTTGTCTAGACATCTGGATTTGGGCTGAGATGAGCCCCCAAAATTTGCATCTTTGACAAGTTTGCCCAGTGATTCTAATGCAGGTGGCCCATCTGCCACATCCGAGATCTGCTCTTGGACACAGTACCTACAAGCAGACAAGGTTGAGTGACCAGTGATTCTGGTGTCTCTCATTTCCTCCATTCTAGGCCACAGCTGATTTTGTGGATTTTCCTTCCATACTACTGCTTTTTAGAGATTTAGAAAGCATCTCCTTATGATGAATATGTGGTGAGGATTATTATTATTTGAATTGGAAGACAATTCTCATTTGTTCTGATTTGCTGTTCTGACTTTTGATATTATCAAGTACTAGAAAAACAAAATGAATTTTCAATAGCTAAATAATGTCATTTTCTCTCATCTTTTGTTCTCTAAAACACTGACAAATCAGAGAAGCTTATTTTAAAGGACAGCTAGTATCTGTTCATTTTATTTCAAGTGACATTTCAGCAAAAAATTCAATAATACAAAATCATTTTATTTATCTGGTGTTTTCATAATTAAGTTACAAAAATCATTCCCTCCTCCCCACCCCCCCCAAAAAATCATTCCCTTTTGCCTTTAGGTGACTGGGGAATTGGTTTTTTGGGGGGGGTTTCTTTTTTAAACTCAACCTGGGAGGTACTGCTTCAATATAACATTTTTTAGTGCCTCATTTGACTACTTTAAAAAGTATAGCATGTACATCACTGTTTAGATTTCCACAGCATTAGAATATTCTGCATGAAAATGCAATGAAGTCATAGCCGGAGACAGAAGGGAGGGTTGAAAACCTGCCTGAGTAGGCTCGCTGGACAAGTCACCTTGATGTGCGCCTGCGCGTGCGCGTGCGCGTGCGTGGGGACACCAAGCCTGGCCTATCCCAGCAGCTTGGGCGGCGTCTCTTGCTGTCAGTCTCCTCCCTCCCTTCACTCACCGCTCAGGAGCCAGAGAAGCCTTTCCTTACACAAATCCGCTTACATTTCTGTGCTTGGCTGAGTTGTGTACCCCTACCCTAAATCCCTGTATTGAAGGCCTAACCCCCAGGACCTCAGAATGTGACCATATATGGAGATAGTGTCTTTAAAGAGGTCATTCATTTAAAACGGGGGCATTAGGTGGGCTCTGATCCAGTGTGGCTGGTGGCCTCCTGAGGAAAGGCCTTCTTTGTCCTGTGAGGACATAAGAAGACAGCCTTCTTCAAGTGAAGGAGAGAGGTCTCAGGGGAGCAACCTTGCTGACACTTTGATTTGCTGTAGCCTCCAGAACTGAGAGAAAATAAATTTCTCTTGTTTCAGCCCCTCAGTCTGTGGTATTCAATTATGGCAGCCTAAGCATACTAACACAGCTTCTCTCTCTCCCTCTCCCTCCCTCCACCCTCCCTCCCTCTCTCTCTCTCTCCCTCCCTCCCCCCTCTCATACACACATCCCCACCCCCACTGCCACTCTTCTTACAAACCTCCAAGGGTTCCCATTTCCCTTAGGACTAGGACCCAAACCCTGAAGTCAGCCTTTGAGGCCCACAGGGCCCTACCAGGCCTCCACTCTGGCCCATACCCACCATCTCTCCTCTCCAGCCACACTGGTCTTCCTGAGACATATCCCTCACACCTGAGCACTTCCGAACAAGTTCTTCCTCCGCCCAGAACACTCCTTCCCTGACTCCCTTCACCCCTGACTCCCTGACAGTGGTTTCCGTTAGCCCTTCCATAGGAGCTCGAACGTCGCTTCTTTAGGAACACCATCACAGACACGGTCACGACAGCAGACCTGGCTGTAAACTCTCATGGACCCTAGACATTTTCCTCATGGCATGTACAGGCATTTTTAAATTATATATGCATTTACTTGATTCTGTCATTCATGTCCATCTCCCTACTTCATCATGAGCTCTAAGAGGGTGGCAACATGTCTGTTTTGCTCCCAGGGCCTCGCATAGTAGGTGTTCAATGAATGACCACAGCTTCCATGGTTTATACCCTCTGCCGGTCTTGGGGAAATGGCTGGGTCAGAGGGTACAGTGAACAAGGGAACTAATTAACATTTCCGGGTATAGCTCAGTCAATGTCATGAAAGGGGCCCTACCACTCACCTCTATTTGCAAGATGATATTCAACTACCAGAACTAGCGCTTACTGACTCTGCTTCCTCTCCTGATACAGACACTGACCACCCCAAAGGGCCCTCAGCTGGGCAATGGGAGGCCTTGCATTCACCATGCAAGGCACAGTGTCTGGCCTTGACTTTGATATAATTTCCTATGACCTCTTCCCTGCTAAAAATCAAGGTTCCCAGAATTCTGCATCCTTTGGCCACTTCCTTGCCTTCTGGCCACATGTTCCCCCAGTCTCACCCCTTTCAACTACCCTCTCAGGAAGCAGCTCTTCTCTTGAACTTGTCATTACTCTCAAACCTGGTAGAACATCACAATCGCATGTACCCTTCCTAACAACAACATTCCTGGGCCCTGGGCCCAAAGACTCTGAAGTTCACCTGGAAAGAAAGCTGAGTCTGTCATCATCCCTTCCTAAGTGTTGAGCCACCTTACCCTGGACGATCTCAGTATCACAGTAAATTTATTTGAGTGGTTAAACTAGCTTACGCATTTTTCAAACAGTAGCCTGGGGATGATATCAAATTTGATCAACACAGGGTAAGGTTCTAACTGCATGATAACTAACGCTGGTGTTGTGTGTCCCAGCTGACAGATGCCTTCCCAGCCCACCTCTCATTTGACTCCCCCCGACCCCTGTGAAGGCAGGAGAGAGGGCATAGCCATCCCCCACATGGGCAAGGAAACCAGGGTGAGTTTCCTGCTCAGGTTACACATTCCAAATGGCAACGGTGTGCTGGGCACTCTTCTTGGAGCTGGGTGACCACAGCAGTGACCAAAGCAGGCCAAGCCCCCACTCACACTGAGTGCTTTCTGTAGGTGGAGACCCTGCTGGCTGCCCCTTTCAGAACAAGCTCACAAGAGGCCCAAATTGATGGAGGTCATGAAATGGATACTATGAACATCTCTTTCTGAAAAACAGTTCTTTAAAAAGATTATCTTACAATGAATCATGGAACAGTACACCAAAACAAATTATGTAATATATGGTGATTAACATAACAATAAAAAATTTAAAAAAAAGAAATACAACATAAAAAAAAAGATTATCTTTAGGCTAATACACAAAATACACATTTCTACTAAAACCAAATAACCAGAAACATATTAAAAGCATGGTTTTGCTACAGCCTTGTAACTCTAGAGGAAAAGAAATATAAAATAGAAAGATCCAAGGGGATTTTCTTAAAAAAAATTTCTAGACCACCTGTCACCCGCGTGCCTTGTGCAAGCCCCTTCACCTCTGCCTGCCTCAGTCTCCTTCCCTGCACCTACCCTGTTGTGTCATTGGAAAGAACAAATGAGTTCCACTTCCACAGCCCCCAGGACAGTGTCTGGCACACTACAAGCCAATCTCTGAAACCCTTACTTCCGCACAAATTGTTTCGAAGCCATTTCTCTTCACCTGTTCATCCTGAATATTATTTTATCTTCTCACGTACTCTTAGGTTGCCTTTCAGCCTTCCCTGAGATTCGCAATCACTCCCAATTTAATATCCACCATGAATTTAATTAAAATTCTGTTAGCATCTACCTCTTCTAGACCATTAATGAGGCTGTTAGATAAAATGTAATAAAGATCCCTTGAGCAGCCCGGCAGACATTGCTATTAATCATTGTTTACTTCTCCACAGCCTGTGTTCATACTTCATGGACAATTCCCAATCCATTTGAATAAACTCACCTAATATGACTTTGTTTTTCTAAATGGTGTCAAGCATCTTTCCAAAAGCCACGGTGCACGGTGCTGCTGAGGGACCCTGCCCTCTCCCCTCCCTGGGCCAGCACCGCTGGGGGTGGGTCTGAGCATCTGTGGGCAACGCTGTTCCCGCCTGATACTCTCGCCCACCCCTAACCCCCTCCCACGCACACAGATGAAAATCTCTCATATTCTACTCTCAGACATTCTGTCCTTGAAGCTGAACAATCTCCTTTCAAATATCTCCCCAACTACCCTGGAAAGGGTGAGACAGTAAGTACATATTGTTAGTAATGTCTTCAAATTATTTCCTGAATGAGGAAATTAACAAATAAAATACATCTCCTTTTGAATGAATTCCAGGCCTTTCCCTCTGGGCCCACGAGGCCAGGCCACCATGGCCAGGCTAAGAGCAGCATGTCCGTGTTCGCAGGCTGTGTACAAAGAGGAAGTGAGGCAAGGGTAGGGAGGCACCAGGAGGAGAGCGTCACACTGAACACAATCTCACCTCCTTGGCTTTTTCTGCAGAGTTGACCAATCTAACTATGCTTTCCCTGCAGCCCCCACCCCCAGCCCAAAATATCTGTCCCAACCCCAGCAGACAGATCAGTTCTGAGTTTATAAACACCTGCTCAACCCATCGCTTCCTTTAGGGTCTGTGAAGTGTTTCTGTGTGGTTTAGAGGCACAATTCACGACTTGAAGGCAAACAATCTGGGTTCCAGCCCTGACTTCAGCACTTACCACCAATTTCCTTGCCTTGAACATAAAAATAACAATTGCTACCTCAGAGAGGTGTGGTGAAGATTCACAGAGATTCCATACCATCATGTCAGGCCTCGCTTCAAACCTCACTGCTGCAGGGGAGAAAAAATCAGATTATATTGTCAAGGAGTTCTTCAGACAACAAAGAGAACGAAATTTGGTGAGTCTGCCAATTTTTGTGCCTTTGAGTTTAAAACCACATTCTGGACCCAAATAAGAGCTAGGAGGACCTGTAAGTTCTTCTGCCCCAATTTCTTCCTTCAGTCAAGAAGCCCCAACAGCCTTGCTACCCAAAGTGTGGTTCTTGGACCAGCAGCATCGGTATCACCTGGGAGCTTGTTAGAAATGCAGAGCCTTAGGCCCCACCCTCGATCTACCCACCCCATCCAAGAATCTGAATTTTGACAAGACGAATCATACACATATTAAAGTTTAAGTGTCATTGTCTTATATATACCCTTCATAGGTGGGCTGAGAATTAATGAAGCCATAGTTTGCATGTGTGCATGTGGAGGGGATGGTGCCCAGGTCTTAGAGCATTCCAATGTCATAAAACTCCTTTCCAAAAGTAGTGAACTTTTGAGGGGGCTATTTCAAAAATGAAGAAATAGCTTGTACATTTGTAAATTCTCACCTTACTCACTTTGACTTTGAACCAAGTCTCTTGATTCTTCCCACCCCCGCTTCTGTTCTCTGGGTCACTTGATCTCCCCTGTTTGTTTCCTGGTTCCGACTTAAGGAATTGAGCACTGCAATGCCAGGAAGGATTTACACACACACACACACACACATAATTTTCAACCCAGTTTCTGAAGAGGTGAATGTTTGTTCAGCAGCCAGCATCCATAGGTAGAGGTGGGTGTGGGTGATAAACCCACACATACCAGGCTTATGGATCTGTGAGTCGGAAATTCAACTAAAACCAGGGAGCAGAATACAATCTAGGTTCATCTCTGCTTCCAGTTGTCATACTGCCTTCTGAAAATTAAAGACTGGTCTGCAGATGCCACTGTTCTTGGGTGGAACTTTTTTCACTAGAAGCAGATTCAGGAGACACGAAACTCTCCTCTTCAATCCTTTGAGCCTTTTCCAGGCTTCTCCCCTTCAAGATGCCCAACCATAGAATTCCATGTCCCTGAATCCCTCTAAATTACATGTTGTCTTGGATTTAAAAAAAAAACAAACAAACAATATTTCAGAATCATCACAAGTTTCCCAACTAAATTAAAGTTTTCCTAATGGGCAGAGATCATATCTTGCACAACTTTGGGGAGGCACCAAAGCGATACGTAGAGTCACTGAGCAAACTGTATGTCTTGGAAACACGGACTCCCTGAGCCTCTGTTTCCTCGACTGTGAAACGGAAATAATCGTAAGGTTATCATGAGAATGAAAAACTAAAAAAAGGATTAACACATAGAAAGTGCACAAGAAAGACTACTGATTGCTTGGCCATGGAAATCAGATGAGACCTGAACCACCACATCCTTTTCTCTCCTTTTACTGGGGGAGCAAGAAGGTAGCAGAAAGGCTGCTCACACAACAAAGCATGGCTCCCAGTGTCCCCAGCATCCATCCGTGACTTTTTCTTTGTACATCTAACAATTTCTATGTGGGGATGAGAAACCTTGAAAATGACCACAGAGAGCTGGCTTAATGTATCCCAAGTGACAAATTCTCATTTTCCTGTCCTCTGAAATGCATGGAAATCTCCTGCAAAGTGTGGGTTCTCTCCTGTGTGAGAAGAGCATCTGAACGCCGGGGTCTGGGGGACGCTGAGAGAGGATACCTGATGCAGACAGTGAAGCAAAGGAGATCAAAGATAATTAGATGCTTCTGAAATACCTACATGTCTTCTGAAAACCGGGAGGAAAACACGGGCGGCCTGCAGCTGACAGATTGCATCTTGTTGCCTAGCACTGGCCTGCAGTGACTGGGGGCTGCTAGGCAACCCATCCTCCTGGGCTCGGTGATCCGGCAAACACCAGGCAGATGCTGCCCCTCCGCTGCCACGTTGCCCCTCCCAATTTTCTCGTCTACAAGATTCACACCTGATTAATGTTTCCTCTGGACCTGTTTCTGCTGGGACAGGGCGACGGCGACGTGCAGGATTGCCCGCGCTCAAGCGAGCCTGGCCACCCACTTCAAGAACGCCTCCGGGCAGAAAACAAACGACCCGCTACAAATGAACCTGTGTGTGGAGATGGAAGCCTGAACTCCGGCGTGTAGGGGGACAATCGGAACCGTTCCTTGTAGAAATTATCAAATTACCATCTGCATCCAACGCAGATTGGTTTGGTAGTGATTGAAATGCCCTGAGCCAAATTGCAAAGTCACCCAAGTTTATTCTCATCACTCTGAAATACTTGGGGCAGGAGGAGGTGCTTTTTTCCTAGCAGGGAGCTTCTTCCAACTGCTCACAGGGTTTACACTTTCTGGCAAATCTGCTCAGGTCCTGTGACAGAGCCGAGTATAAACATCAATGATTGATAAACTGCTTACTCCCTCCTCTCCCCAGGAGTATTTATGCTATTAGGATGCAGGGTAGCATTTCAGGAAGGAGGTAGAGAAAGCAATCTTTTGCCCTCCTTCCTTCCCTCCCTTCCTTTCTGTTTAATGAAAAATTGTAACACAAACATAGTGACTTGCTTAGCTGGGCTCCATACTAGCTCCTGCTCTCCGGAGACCTGTGATGATAAGATATGAACACTTTCAAACTAATACGCTTAATCGTGCACTATTAAAGAATTACTCCCTCTAGTTTTCCCTGGTCTCAGAGTTATGAGAGCTTTCTAGATTAATGACATGGTGGTTTTCTTTCCGAGCAGGACATTGCTATTTTTTTCCTTTCCATTTATTCGGTGTTTATAACTTTTCAAAGCATTTCCACATTTTTTTTTTATCATGCTGTTCTATAAACCCCTCTGCTCTGGTGCATGTAAGTTAATTACAGTGCTTTTCATTTAGAAGAGAAAGGGGTTGAAGAAAACTGCAGAGCATAGTGGAAATGAATTTCAGTCCACAAACTCAGGTGCAGAGGAAATAGCACTCTAGGTCAACTTAAGTCTGAATTAAGGTCTCTCCCAATGGATTGGAAGGTATTCAATAACAGAATTCCTGCTGTAGAGTCCAGGGGGCTTAAGAACCACCCAGAAAATGGAGTGAAGTCCCTTTACCTCTAGTCTATGGTACTTGCTTTGGTACTCTCAGACCCAAGTTCATGTGGTCCCTTGAAGTTCTTGCCTTCCATCCCACAGGTGAGGCCTAGAATCTTTGCCAAGTTCTGGAGCCCGGGGGTAAGGAGCCTGCACCAGCCCCTGCCTCTGAGGGACAGCCACTCCTCCACCCTCTGATTGCCCTCCCTTCCGATCCTAGAGGCAGTCACCTCTCCCCTGCTACCCCCAGGACTGCTATTCTTCCTGACTGCCCCCGCTGGGCCC
Source organism: Callorhinus ursinus (assembly GCF_003265705.2). Classification (NCBI taxonomy): domain Eukaryota; kingdom Metazoa; phylum Chordata; class Mammalia; order Carnivora; family Otariidae; genus Callorhinus; species Callorhinus ursinus. The sequence goes on from NW_027397069.1 coordinate 64,194,702, forward strand.
CGGCCCCGCCAATCTTGAGCTGTGTCATTGATGGCTTAGGTTTCCCCAAAATGCAGAAGCAACTATTCCCATAGAACTAGGACAAGGGAATTTCTTTCCACCCTGCCGGAGTTATGCTTTTTTTACATCACTAACACAACTCGTATTGAGGCCACTTTACACTTACATGTGGCCCAAAGCACTGGTCAGTTCTGTGCATTTTTACATATTCTCTCAGCAGCATCAAGGCTGACGGCTCCATCCATTAACACTGCCTTGTCCGGGCTCCCAGGACACATCCCCGTGGTCCCCTCCCACCTCGTGGCTCACCCTTGTTCATCTCTGTCTCTCTTAGCCTCCTACACCAAACCTCTAAAGTCAGAGTGACCCCAGGCCTGTGGCCTTCTGGGCCTATACTCTCCCCCACATTTTCTCATCCAGTTCCACAGCCTGGAAGAGCATCTATACTATTGACTCTCAAATGTGTGTTTCCAGCCCAGAACTCTTCTATCAGATGCAGACTTATACATCCAACTGCCTATTAGCTTCTTGACTCGGATGTCCTGTAGGCATCTCAAAATTAACATGACCAAACCTGCCATCTCACCCTCTTGAGCCTTCTGTTGATTTGATCAGTCCAAAACCCTAAGAGTTATCCTTGAATCCTCACTTTTCCTCATAGTCAATATCTAATCTATTAATAAGTTCTTAGGTTGTACCTATAAAATGGATCCCGAATCCAATCACTTCTCGCCATCTCCACTGACACAACCCTAACCCAAGCCCCATTATCTCTCACCTAGATTTCCGCAACAGTGCCCCGTCTCCTGTGCCCTGAGTCTGTCCTTCACACAATAGGCATATGATCTTTATAAACAAGATCATGTCATTCCTCTGCTGAAAACTGTCTAGAGGTCTCCCATGATGGTTATCATAAAACTCAGACTCTCTGACCGTGACCTAGACCAGTGCCAGGTGTGACTGACTTCCACCTCAGGCCAACAGTCCCCAAACCTGGCTGCTCATCAGAATCACCAGAGGTGCTGCTTGAAATACACTGCCCCTGTGAATTACATGTCAACAAGAGTGTTTTTAAAGAGCGCATCCCCACTCTGGACCCACTGAAACAGGATCAAGGGTGGAGTCTCTAGTTCTAACAAGTCCCACACAGTCACACGTACCGTGTGTGGGAACCATTGCATTGGGCGCAATGGAAGGACCTTTGGAAGATGAAGGGAGCTTTGGAAGGGGGGAGGTTGTGCCAAGCTCTGGGAAGGGAGGAGGGGGCTCATTTCAGAGTAATAGAACAGGGTAAAGACAATGCAGACACCATTGTTCAACCCAAAGCTATGGATTAAAAACGAGAATAAATTTATTTCATTTCTGCTAAACAGAGAGCGTTTTCTCCTTCAAAGGTTTGACTCCTTTGCCTGGCTCAAGGCCCGGGGTTCAAAAGCCGGGTCTTCACTCAAAAAGCATTGCCAGGTTAGAGGTCACCAATTCTGGACAATTCTCCTGGAAAGCAGGACATGTCAGCATTCCACACAGCAGGTGACTCTCCTGGCCAATAGATCTCAGTGAGAAATGGCCACCCCATGTGAAGCTCTCGTTCTGGGAGATGCCGGGACCAATTACTCAGTAACCCTGTGTGCCCCGCACATGGGCCCTGCACAGTCTGGGCGGTAGGGGCTTTCGCTCTAGCTAACACAGGATGTGGAGCAGTGGTCTCAGCCTCTTTCCACAGCAGACTTTCAAAGCCAGAAACATAGTACGGAACTCGGTCCCTCCCTCAGACTGTGATTCTTGGGAACCACAGGCTTAGCAACTTCCTGTATCTCTGTGTAGATGCGGAGAAGTAGGCGGTATTTTCGTTTTCGGCATATCACAGACCCCGGACTCTGAGCTCTTGCAAATGCCTCAATCCATTCAGTAAGACAGAAACATCTTATCCCTACTAATCTAGACTAGCAACTCACTGACCATTTGATGTATTTTGCTGTATTTTGCTAGATTGTGGTAAAATGAATGTAATGTCAATTTACCATTTTAACCATTTTTAGGTGTTCGATGGCACTACACACATTCACACTTTTGTGCAACCTTCACTAATATCCATCCCCGGAACTTTTCCACCATCCAAACTGAAACACTGTACCTATTAAACAATAACCCCCCATCCCCCTCCAACCCCCAGGCCCTGGTAACATCTATTCTCCTCTCTATCTCTCTGAATTTGACTACTCTAAGTGCTTCCTGGAGTGGAATCATACAATGTTTATCCTTCTGTGTCTGGCTTATTTCACTTAGCATAATGTTTTCAAGGTTTATTTGTGCTGTAGCTCACATCAGATTTTCCTTCCTTTCTAAGGCTGAAAAAGAGTCCATTGCACGTATATGCCACATTTTGTTTATACATTCCTCTGTTGATGGACATTTGGGTTGTTTCCACCTTTTTCTGTGTGAATAATGCTGCTATGAACATTTGTGTACAAATATATTCAAATCCCTGCTTTCAATTCTTTTGAGTATAAACCCGGAAGTGAAATTGCTGGATCATATGATAATTCTACTTTAATTTTCAGCAATATCCATACTGTTTTCCTTAGCAACAGCACCATTTTAAAGTCTCATCAGCAGTGCTCGAGGGTTCCAGTTTCTCCACATTCTCATCGGCACTTGCTTTTTTCTGTTTTGTTCTTTTTTTTAATGGTAGCCATCTTAATGGTGTGAAGTAGTATCTTACTGTGGTTTTGATTTGCATTTCCCTAGTGATTAGTGATGTTGAGCATCTTCTCATGCAATTGCTGGCTATTTGTATGTCACCTTTGGACATCTGTCTATTCAAGTCCTTTGTCCATTTTTGTATTGCATTGTCCATACTTTTGTTGTTGAGTTCTAGGAGTTTCTTATATATCCTAGATCTTAATCCCTTATCAGATATATGGTTTTCAAATGTTTTCTCCCATTTTATGGACCATTTTTTCACTTTCTTTATAGTGTCTTTTGACACACAGTTTTTAATTTTGATAAAATCTGTTTTATCTATTTTATTTTGGCGGTCTTTGGCATCATAGCCAATAAATTATCACCAAATCTAATGTCATGAAACTTTTGCCCTATGTTTTCTTCAAAGAGTTTTATAGTTTTAGCTCTTATATTTAGGTCTTCAATCCATTTTGAGTTAAATTTTGTATATGGCATAAGGTAAGGGTCCAACTTCCTTCTGCATATGGACATGAATTTTCCCAACCCCATTTGTTGACAAGACTGTCCTTTCCCTCACTGAGTGGTGTTGGCACCCCCCCTTAAAAATCAATTGATCATATAGGTCACTGACCATTTTTAGCCCTGAAAATAATAGCACATCAAGCCTACAATGTGTGTAGCACCTGTTGCATGCCCAGAAGTTTGCTAAGTAAAGATGAATAAAACCCAGTTGCAACGAGTGCAGGAGTACACATTAAGAGGCAGAAAAGAGAGAAGAAACCCAAATAACTACACTGAGGCAGTACGTGATATGTGCTCAACTAGAGGCACAAACAAAACCCTGAGGGGTCCAGAGGAAAGTACAGAGAATTCTGGCAATGGAGATTGGGCACGTTTTCACAGTGTGCTCAATGTGAGAGCTCCACTTTGCGTATGGATAGGATTTTCTCATGCAGGAGCTGGGTGAGGAAAACAATTTCAGATGAAGGGTACATCGTGAGAAAATGCCCAGAGGTGGAAAATTGCAGAGGTTTGGCTTTGGCTGGAACATGGGTTGAATATGGAGAGAGGCTGCCTGGGAGGAATGTTAAGTTACTGATGTCTCTCCCATCAGCACCTCAGACACCAGCCCAGATTGGCAGAGCCCTAGAGGACAGGGTTGGTAAGTAGGACTTGAGATATGGAAGGAGGAAAGAGACGGGGAGCTGCATTTCTATACCCCATCCCAAAAGTGGTTTTACAGGGCTGGTGTTCTTCCCAATAGTTTTGAGACTTACGTCTCAGACTCAGAACCAAAGTCCTGTCACTAAATGTGCTCCATCATCAGCACTCTCAGAAGCAGGTAAAGCAAGATCCAGTTCAAAACTCCAGGCTGTGAACTGGTTAAGACTCCTTAAACCACAAATGTTGACTCTGGTCCATTTCCCACTGGGACGAGCATAGACAGCTGGACCCAGGGGTCAAATCACCCCTGGCTGGGATCTCGTGTGGTCTGGCTGGGAGTCAGTCAGCAAGAGCCCAATCCACTCATGTGGCTCAGAGAAGCCTCAGCACCAAGTACAGGAAGCGGTTGAATGAAGAGAGCACAAAGTGCTGTTTCCTCCGAGTCAAAAACAGCTCATGGGCTAGACCACTGAGCATGGGGCTTGAGGACTGGAGAGAGACACAATGGGAGTGGGGATAACAGAACCCAGGCGGGATGGCAAGGCTTCCTGAACCAGCTTTGCCTCCTGCAGGAGTGCAGTGTGCGTGCACAGTGCTCCCAAGGAACACTGGCCCTTTGGCCAGGCTGGTGTTTTCAAACATTTAGGACCATGACCTATCATGAGCCTGTACATATATATGCATATATAATTGAATTATAAAATATATAATTTTGTAAAACAATACCTCCCAGAACAGAGACAATAAAACACACAGAAGATGGGCTGCTCCAGTTGCTTAATTCAACAATTTATCAGCATGAGCTCTAGGCCTAGAGCTTTTCTCCATCTTTCCATTCTGCCATCCCCAGCATGTTGGCTACTTCCTTGGTGTTTACGGGATGCCTGCAGCAGCTCCAGGCAGCACACTTCACACAGCTGATTTCGGAGACATGAAAGGACCCGTTCTCTCAGGTTTCTTTCTAAAAGTAAAGAAACTTAACCTACAAGTCCCTTAGCTTACCACTCGAAAGGTGGTCCTCAGACTGGCAGCATGTGGGACCCGAAAGCCCCACCCCAGACTTCCAGAATCAGAGTCTGCAAAACCCCAGGCGATGCATATGCACAAGCAAGCTGGAGAAAAACATCAACAGCTGACTTCGTTGGCTGGCACTGCATCCCACACTCAAGCTGAAACCAATTACTGGCAGGCAGACTAGAATTGCCATTAATGGCATAAGGTAACCAAAATTCACCCCCAGGGGCAGAGGAGGAGGTCCAATCTTCCTTGAAAGTGGATACCTGAACAACATCAAGTTTCTATCAGTAAGAAGAGGTGGAGAAAGATTTTTGGTAGGCAACTAATGAGGGGTGTCCCAGGAAGCAGACAGATAAGCAGGTAAATTATAAAATGGTGTGGTAAATACTATAATTGAGATAGTAAAGGTGCTCTTGGGGCCCAGGGAAAGAACTGAATAACTGCCTTGGAATGTTGATGAAAGCTTTACAGAAGAGGTGATACTGCAGGAGGGTTTTGAAGGATGAATAGGAGCTTTCCTACAGATACTAGAGTGAAGGATAATCCAAGCCAAAAGAATAGCATGTGCAAATACAAAATGTGTTTGGAATGTATTTCTGTTTTGCAGCTCTGTGAATTCCATGAGGTCACGGTATCATCATTAACAGCTCAATGTGGCTGGAGCACGTGATGTTTGGGAGATGGGTGATATGCCAGGAGATGTGGCCAGAGAGGAGGATACAGTTGGGAGTCAAGCTGTAACATTCTTCAGAGGAACCAGGCTTTCTTTAGTCCCACAGGATCCACTCGCCCTCTCTTACTTAGTATTTCCCAGGTATGTTAATTCACAGTTCAAGCCACTTAAGCCCTCTGTCCTTGGGGTTTTAATCAAGAGAGACAACAAAAAGGGAGGAGGAGACATAAAAAGACTTCCATCCATTGACCAGGTCTGAGGTTGGCTCCTGGATGCTGCTGAACCAGGATAGAAAGTGGAAAACACTGTCCATCGAAGATAATACTTTCGAGTCTCAGCTTTTTCTCTTCGGTCCCAAGAGGGAACAGGTAGTTGGAGAATTCATCAGATAAGGAGCCTGGATATGAAATTATTTCCCTCTTCAAAAATGATGTCGAATTGGGTGGGAAGGTAAGAGGAATGGGGCCTTTCGTATCCCTTCAATAATGTCCTGAGTGTTTAAACTAAGTCTTCTGTTATTCCGGAAATTAGCTATTCCTCAAAATGATCCACTCTCTCAAGGCTGGGTCAATTAGAAAGATACCTGTTTAAGAAACGTTTAAAATGATTTAGAACTGACTTTCACTGAAACTGGTTAATCTAACAGACCAGAGATTGTCAAATTCTGCTGCCAAGGAATATGGGTACCCTCCCATGTCCCTAAATCAATGGCCAGCTCTTCCTGATTCTCAGGGATTCATGGCAAGAATACTAAGCTTTATCCAAAAATTATTTTTTAAGGAGCGCCTGGGTGGCCAGTCATTAAGCGTCTGCCTTCAGCTCAGATCATGATCCACAGAGTCCTGGGATCGAGCCCCGCCATCGGGCTCCCTGCTCAGCAGAGAGCCTGCTTCTCCCTCTCCCACTCCCCCTGCTTGTGTATCCTCTCTCGCTGTGTCTCTCTCTGTCGATTAAATAAATAAAATCTTTTTTAAAAAATTACTTTTTAAAACACTTCTCATGGGTTATTTTTTAATCTACAATAATTCCACAACAAAATATATATTTGGTATTTTTTTTTAATTTGACACTTCAAATGTTCACAGTATACTGCAGATAGCCTCCTAATTTCCAGATGCTGCCTCACCAGAACACATCTGGGAATCATGTACGACCATTAGCCAACAAAAGCATCCTCCCTGAGAGAATTATCTAAACACGATCTACTTGCAATATGTGGATACGTCATAATGTGTAGGAATGTATATAAAGCCGTAAACATAATTCTTTTTCACACAAGCAGAATTTTTACTGCTTAGTGGGCTGTATTCCAGGTTCTTAAATCTCTCTTCCAACAAATATAGCAACTAGATGCCAAGTCAGTGTGAGAAGCATATTATAGGTGGGGGTGGGGAACTGATATAGAATAAGCTGTCTCTCCTTATACCAGCAGCGTATAATCTTCAAAACAACATATGAAGTAGATCTTATTTTTCTCATTTTTCTTTTAAGGAAAAGTTTCAGGGAGGGTGTCATGCTCAAGATGATATGACCCGGTGAGTGGTGAGCCAAGATTTGAACCGAAGTCTTTGACTTCATGCTGCCTATGAATATATACTCTCCCATTATTATGAAGTCTATTCAAGAAAGTTATTAGTGCAACTCTGGCCCATTGAGCTAAAAGAGCCATTTGAAAGACACTCTGCTAGATGATGGGATGCAAAGGCAAGACACAGCCCTCCCAGGCTGGGAGGAGCCTGCTGTCTTGAGGCAGGACAGCAGAAAGCCATAAGGCAGAGTCTGACAAATGGTCTTCAGAAGCACACGACGTTCACCCTGCCAGCAATGTCCTCCCGCGTTCACACCCTGGTGAGCTTCCAGGGCTGCCCACTGTGAAAAGCTGCCCAGAAATCCGTCTCTGACACTCTCTCCTGTTTCTACAGCACCTTGTACAATCCCCCTCCTCATACGCTATTAACGATATGCATTACATGTCTGTCTTCTCCTAGACATTGTCTTAAGAAATAAGGGTTATCTGGCTGTGTTAATCTGTCACATTCTGGGAGACCAGAGTTAGTCAGTGAATCTGGATCACGTGATCCTACCCAAATACAAGGTTCATTGAAGACAGACATTCCTTCCACAGGAATAAAGAGGGTTCCTAGATCAAGGGCACAGTCAAAGCTTATCCGTCCTAACTAGAATCTCTAAACAAGATCTCAGGGTCTATTTATAGAAACAGTAAAGTGAGCACCTCAGTGAGATTATCTCTTTTTTATCTCTAAATACCCTGTATACTGCGCACATTCCTTGGCACATAGCACATGCTCTATACTATTTATTGAGTAGATAACGTATGAATGAACAAAAGAATGAATGAATGAATAAAAAAATAATCTCCCATTTTATTTTATTATTATCTTTTAATCTCTCATTTTAAATATGTACTTAGGAAATGGACTGTATGGGATACTAGAGGCTTTTCTCATTTGAAAACATTATGCTACATTTGGTTTTTGAAGGCATTATTCAAGCTGAAATTAAGATTAAAAATGAGAACACATGAACTCACATTGGAACTTGGAAACTGGATCCGATATCATGCTACAAGGACAATTACTTCCTTGTTCCAGTGCCTTGTTTCTGGATTTTATTATGCTCCCTACGTTTCTGGCACTCACAGGATTTCCTGAGGATTCCCAGCAAGGAATCCAGAATCCATGAGGTCCTTCGGTCCAAATCAGGACTCACTTCTCAGCACCCTCCAGGAGGTACACACTGTTCTTACTACCTTGCATTACACTTGTTTATCTTCTGTAGTGTTTAAAAGACCACGGAACTTGTCTTAGCAATCTGAAAAGCTCCTTAGAAGCAAAACCTGTCTTCTGCTTATTTTGAGTTTGCTATGCAAATGTGTGCTAACACCAACCAGAGCAAATAGTAGATACTCAATAAATCTTTGTGGAATGGCTAGTAGTGTCTCACATATTTGTGGCAAATTCTTACTTATCAAAGAACATGAATGCACTTGATGTCATTTGAGCTTTAGATTAATGAGGTACACAAGGTTGATACTCCATTTTATAGATGAAGAAGCAGAAACACAGAGAAATGATTTTTCCAGAAAAACAAAAACAGGAGAACCAATAAATTTGAATTTCAGATAAACAAAATAATTTTTAGTATAAATATGGGACCATGCTCCATTGCCAAAAAGCATGGGACTTAATAATACTAAAAAAGTATTCATTACATTTACTAGAAATTCAAATTAGACTGAGTGTCTTGTGTTTTCTCTGGCAACCCTAGCCCAATATGGTTTGTTAGTGGCAAGGCAAGGGGCAATTATCTCATCAGGATGAAACTATTGAAATTCCTACATTAGTCTATAATTAAACCAAACACAAAATGATGGAAATCAGGAGATGCCTGAGTTGAAATGGTAACGATATGAGCAATGAAATTTTGTCAAAATTTCCAAGCTCTTTAGGAATAAAGCAATTTAGCCCAAAGTAACTATGATATTTCATGAGATCTTTTAAATGCAGTGAGAGTTTTTGCTTGTTCCTATGACAAAATGTAGGCAACTGGCCAACTTGTGGGATCAACCCCAAAAGAATTCCATTTGTTGCAACACTTAAGAGCGCCAGGCAGAGAGATGACAAGTTTCTAGCGTGTGCCTACTCTGGCGATGCAGAGATGAACCAGAGGGTTCAGTGTCTGCCTTCCCTTCCCAGAACAGAGAGCCTATCCCTGTAGAAAATTCCCCTTAAGGGACCAAGAGGCCAGAAACATCCTACTTCGCCAGGTAATCAAACCTCTGAAGCAGAGGAGAGCAGCTACTTAAGAGAACAGCAGTACTTATCCTACAGGATAAGTAAAGATAACGAAGTCTTCCTAGGGTCGCATTCCAGAGAGAGACAGGGCTGCAAGGAACATGAAAGAGAAGTTGCCCTACAGCTTCTATAAAACATGAGGGAGCACAAGTAGTCTCACATTCCACCAACACTTAGAGTGGAATGCAGACTGGAAGGGGACATGCCCCCCTCATTGCACACACATCTACCTCATCCCCTGACATGGAAGAGAAGGAAGACGTGGCTAATTTCCAGGAAGACTCATTCAGGAATGCGTATAAGAAACCCCCAGAAAGACTCAGACACACCTTGGGAAGACTTTGCAAGGGTGGGAGGTCCTCTGTCAGCAGGTGAGGGTAAGAGACAATGGAATGTTGATGCGACCCCAGAGTGCCACTGGCTGATGAGTCTTCGGAGTCTGGGGCTACACGAGGGAGCTAATTACGCTCAGTTGTCAACTGCTGGATTCTGGAATGTCACCAGTTTCAACTATGACGGTACCATGTCGCAGCATACCTGGGCTTCTTTATTAATGTCATCTGCCTGAACTCACCTCCAAACAGTTTAAAGTTCAGTTAAATAGTTTAATGTTTTAAAACATTTTTCATCATTCTAATACATGCAATTTTTACTTGCTTTTTAAGTATGTTGGCAGGCACATTAAAGTACAGGATGAAATATTAAAATTTCCCAAGGTAAGACAACCTTCCAGTTCATGAGAACTACAATGCAACAAGCCCTTTAAAGAGAAATATAATGAGAAGGCCTTGGGGACTCAATGTAACCGATCTTATCCTAAGGTCCCTCTAATGAGACACTTAGGACTTCACGTTTTCTTCTGCCACTGACACATGTGCTGGTAATTAAAATGCCTTTTTGAATAGAAGAACAGGTGCAATAGTTAGGACTTTTCTCAGGAACAAAACATTAAAAAACAAAAAAACAGGCGAAGCAGAATTGACTTGGTAGTGTTTTCTGGGTGAAAAATTTTTTATAACAAGGCAAGATTTTATTAATTCACCCTAAATTTACATACTATGCAAAAACAAAAAGTTGTTTTTCTCATCTGTAAAGTGATGCTAGTACCTAGATTTGCTGGTCATGGCAACATGACATCCAGTCATTCTTTGTTTATTTAATTCATTTCATTCTGGAAATGTCTCTAAGCATTTTCACTGTTAGATTTTCCCTAGCTTGGCTTACACTCAGGTGTAAAACAGTCAAAGTCCCAGAAAAATATACTTTTCCATACTAACACAATTTTTTGTTAGTTTTATCCATTATTAAAACGTGCCTCAACTGAGTTTCCAAATTTTACTCACTCACCCACTCGCCAATTTTCCTTGTCTTTTGGAAGTCATAGCTCATGCACATTTGTACTTCAGATTTGTCGTACCTTCTGGAACAACATTCCTCTCTCCCATTCTCCAACAGCCACAACCTCTCAGAAACTCCTCTGCCTTTCATAATCCACACGTGTGATGTCACGCCTCTGCCCCTCCTCATCATTCTTATTACCTCTTCAGAATTTCCTATGGCAAATGCCTCAGTAAGTTCACTTTAACAGGGGTCAACCATTCTCTTCTGCAACCGACATATATCAAAAAAAAAAAAAAATCAATAGCGTTTCACCAAATAAAAACTAAACAGAGGGGGTGCCCGGGTGGCTCAGTTTGTTAAGCATATGCCTTTGGCTTGGGTCATGATCCCAGGGTCCTGGGATCAGATCGAGCCCCATGTCAGGCTCCCTGCTCAGCGGGGAGTCTGCTTCTCCCTCTCCCTCTGCTGTTCCCCCTACTTGTGCTCTTCTGCTCTCTGTCAAATAAATAAAATCTTAAAAAAAAAAAGGAGTATTAAAATGCAGGTGCGGATCCATATACTGACGCAAGTTCCCTTTTTTTTTAAGATTTTATTTATTTATTTGTCAGAGAGAGAGAGAGAGAGAGTACAAGCAGGGGGAGTGGCAGGCAGAGGGAGAAGCAGGCTCCCCGCTGAGCAAGAAGCCTGATATGGGGCTCAATCCCAGGACCCCAGGATCATGACCTGAGCCGAAGGCAGACACTTAACCATCTAAGCCACCCAGGCTTCCCCAATGCAAGGTTCCTGTAGTAACTTGAAGTAAGTTGTGATAAGTAAAAGATGCATGTTGTAATCCCTGGAGCAAGCACCAAAAATTAATGAAAGAAATAGACCCAAAAAGCCAAGAGTGGAATTAAAATGGCACTAAAAAAATTTCATTGACAGAAAAGAAGACAGAAGAGGAAGAACAGAGAAACAACAAAAAAAAAGCAAGTTAAAAAATGACTAACAATGGAAGACCTAAATCCAATTATATAATTAATTACATTGAATGTAATGGACTAAACACTGATCAAAAGATAGAGCTTGTCAGACGACATAAAAAACAACACCTAGCAATATGCTATCATATAAGCATTTAAAATATAAAGACAAAATAGGTTGAAAGCAAAATGATGGAAAAGACCTACCATGCAGTGAGCATAAGAAAAATGGAGAGACTCTATTAACATGAGACAAGATAGACTTTAAGACAAGGGAACTTCCAGAGACAGGAAAAAGTTAAGATAGAACAGTCATAAATGTATGACACTTAATAATTAAGAGCTCTGTAATACATAAAGCAAAAGCTGTCTAAACCGAAAACGATAACAATTAGAACCAAGACTTTCATATTCCTCTCTCAATAAATTGATAGAACGGGTAGACACAAAGTCAGTAACAATACAGAAAGCTTGAACAAAACCACCAAGCACCTTGATCAAATTGAGATTTACTGATGCTCCACCCAACAATAGCAGAACTTTCAAGGGCACATGGAACATTCACTAGGAGAGACCATAGATGCCAGGCCAAAAAATTACTCTCAGTAAATGTAAAAGGATTGACATCATACAGCATGTGTTTTCTGACCCATGACAGAGTACAAGTAGAGCTCAATAACAGAAATATATCTGGATTATACCCAAATATGTGTAAATTGAGCAATATATTTCTGAATAACACATCGATCGGAGAGATAAACCACAAAAAAATTAGAAGATACTCTGATCTAACTGAAAATGAAAACAAAAGATATCAAAGCTTGGGGCATTTAGCTAAGGGAATGCCTACAGGAAAATTTAGTTTCAAATGCTTACGACAGAAATGAAGGAAGGCCTAAAATCAATTATCTAAGATCCCCCTTTAAGAAGATAGAAAAAGAAAAAGTTAAGCCCACAATAAGTAGAAGAAAGGAAGTAATGTCAGAAAAAAAATTTAAATTAAATAATAGAGAAAATTAATGAAACTAAAAGCAGGTTTTGCAAAGATCAATAAAATTGATCCATACCTAAGTACATTGATCAAGACTGTAGTGTCTCTCCCAATCGGATGTGGGGGGGGCCCCAAATGTGGAGCAACAACTGGCTGGAAGCCCAGGTATCAGGAGGTGAAAGAGTTCACCTGAGGCAGATAGAAGGAGATAGAAGTTTCTCAAAGACACCACAAGGGAGCTGCAGGCAGGACAGCAGAGGCTGGCTGCCAGGAGGCAGTGGGAGGGAGCTGTGTTTTAAAGGGGAAGGTGAGGAGGTATGGGGATGTATGGAATTTTCCCTTTTTCAGTAACTGTGCCCGGTTGGAAGTAGCCCATTGGTTAGTTAGGGCCTAGGGATCCTTACCTGACGGGCCTACCTATTCAGCCAGGTGGTGGCTTTGGGCCCTTGTGCCTTGATCAAGTTTCCAATACGAAAGCCTGTCGCCTAAAAGTGGCTTCTACAAAGAACAAAAGAGAAGATGTGAATCACCAATATCAGGAATGAAAGGGCGGACACTACCATAAGTCCTACAGAAATTAATAGGATGATAAAGAAAGATAATGCATAACTTTATGCCAATAAATTCAACCATATAAATGAAGTGGGCAAAATCTGTGACAGACGCAATAACCAAAACCAACTCAGGATGAAACAGAAAACTTAAATAGCTCTATGTTAATTTTAAAAACTTGACATTGTAATTTAAATCCTTTGCCTCAAAAATATATATGCCCAGATAGCTTCACAGGTGAATTCTACCAAGCACTTAAAGAAAATGTAACACCAGTCCTATACAAAATTTTCAAGATAATACAGAAGAAGGGAACACTTCCTCTCTTTGTTTCCTGAGGCTACTTACAAATTACCACAAACTCCCTATATCAAAACAACAGAAATTTATGCCCTCAGAGTTCTGGAGGCCAGGAGTCCAGAATCAGCATTATTGGGCCCAAATCAAGTTGTCAGCAGGCTTGCTTTTCCACCAAAGCGTCTAGGGCAGAAGCATCTTCACGACTCTTGCAGCTTTCCCGCGGCTACCAGCATTCCTCTGCATGTGGTCCCATTACTCCAGTCCATGCCTCCATGGTTACACTGACTTCTCTTCCACGGACTCGCCCTTTGCTGACTATGCGAAATTTGTCCGCCTCTCACTTGTAAGGACGTTATGATTGTATTTGCAGATGTTTAAAAAAAAAGAAAAATACAGGTCTGGGGTGGAGTCACTTGTTTCCAGGACAGCAAATGAAGTCTTAATAGCAGTTTCAACCTCTCAGGGGATGGAATTTTAAAACCATCAGTCTGGAATTTCCTGGTCAGCACTGGGGAGGTAATCTGCCTGAAAAGACCCCCTTAGGGAAAGGCAACTTTACCTGAAATAATCCTTTCTTTTCTTTTGCTAGTAACTTTCTAGTGTTTGACCCCCTGCCTTCCCTTCTATACAGTTCCTCCAGCACCTGTCTGTTTTACTAGAAGGGATGCCGCTCTGATTCATGAATCTTTAAATAAAGCCAATTAGATCTTCAAATTTATTCAGTTGAATTTTTGCTCTTTCACACAATCTTGATAATCCAAGACTGTTTCCCCATTTCAAGAAACTTAATCATTTGGCGAAATTCTTTTTCCTTTTTTTTAAAGATTTTTATTTATTTATTGACAGAGAGAGACACAGCGAGAGAGGGAACACAAGCAGGGGGAGTAGGAGAGGGAGAAGCCGGCTTCCCGCGGAGCGGGGAGCGCGATGCGCGGCTCGATCCCAGGACCCCGGGACCATGACCTGAGCTGAAGGCAGACGCTTAACGACTGAGCCACCCAGGCGCCCCAGTTCTTTTTCTATAGAAGGTGACATTCAGAGATTCTAGGGATTGTGACGTGGACATATTTTGGGAGCCACTGTTTAGTTTATTTTCCACCATACCACATTTTCCACATTTTTTAGAAGCCCAGTGTTACTGATACCAAAAACATTTGAAGATATCAAAAGAAAACAATATCACATCACCATGAATACGATACAGAAGTCCTTAAAATATATTAGCAAATCTAATTCTGCAATAGATATGAAGAATAATACTTTAAACTGAAGTACTTTTTATTTCAAGAATGTGAGGTTGGTTTAGCATTTGGAAATCAACTAAAATAATTCACTATATTAACACAGTAAAGTGCAAAACTCCTATGATCATCTCAATAGACACAGAAAGTGTATTTGACAAAATTAAACACCCATTCATGACAAAACCTCTGAGCACACTAGAAATTGAAGGAAATTTTCATAATCTGATAAGGAGAATTTATGAAACTGCTACAACTGACAGACATCATTCTTACAGGTGAAAGACTGAAAGCTTTCCACTTAAGATGAGTCACAAAGCAAGGATGCCTGCCCCCCCACCCTCTTGCCCCCCACCGCCCCGCCCCCACATCAAACTGCAGTAGGTGGCTGATATCAGCCTCCTGTGACCCTCTCCAGTGACCTCAAGGAGAAACCAAAAACAAGAAGAACCAGAAAAACCGTTGAGTGGAGGCACCCAGGCAATATTTTTAAACAATCAGATATGATAGAAACAAAGTATTAAGATGACCTAAGGGTATTCCACGTGTCTACATGGAAATCAGTACACCTTAATTTTTACAAATGAACAAATTATACCTTGTGATGGACACCTACACCTTGGAGCACAGCTTGCCAACACGTACATAGAGCCCTTCCCCTTTTTGCATATAATCACCTGTAAACTGACAAGCTTTGGAGCAGTTCTTTCAAGAGCAACCTGATACACTGTCTCCTTAGTAAGACAGCAAATAAAGCATTTTCTCGCCTGTTCGAGGTAGGCCTTCTGCTTCCTCCACACTTCTACTTCTATTATGTAATTTACTAGAGGTCCTGGTCAGTGCAACAGGCATGAGAGGTAAGTAAAGACAGGCCGTTTGGAAAGGAAGAAATCAAACCATCCATATTTTCAGATAACCAAGTCATGAATATGTAAAACCCCAGAGAATCCACAGAAATGCTCCTAGAACTAGTAAGCAAATTTAGTAAGGCCTCAGGAAGCAAGATCAACATACAAAAATCAATTCCATGGCTATACACCAGCAGCAAACAGAAAATGAAATTGAGAAAAAAAACAGTTCTGTTTATAACACTAAAAATAAAATACGAATAAGTTTGATTAAACATATATACAGTATCTTTATATTAAAAACTAGAAAACATTACTGAGAGAAATTAAAGAAGACCTAAGTAAATGGGTAAATACACCATGTTAACGCTTTGGAGGGTTCAGTCTTGTTAAGATGCCATTTCTCCACAAGTTAACCTACAAATTCATTGCAATCCCAATCAAAATCCCAGCAGATTTCTTTGTAGAAACTGCCAAGCCGATTGGCAAACATATTGGGAGATGCAAAGGACCTAGAATAACCAAAATATTTTGAAAAAGAAAAATTAGGAGACTTACACTGTCTGATCTCAAACTTACTGTAAGGCTACATTAACCAAGACAGTGTGGTACTGGCATAGGATAGGTATGTGGATCAATGGAAGCGAATAGAGAGTCCAGAAATAGACTCACACTTGTATGGGCAGTTGATTTTTTTTTTACACAGATGTCAAGGTAACTGAATAGGGAAGGGATCATCTTTTTAACATATGGTGCTGCAGCAATTTGATATCCATATGGAGAAAAAGACCCTTTACCCTTACTTCACATCATACAAAATCTTAATTTGAACTGGATCATAAACTAAATGAGAAAACTAAAGTAAGAGAAAATCTTTGTTAGCTTGAGATAAGCAAAGGATACTCAGATAGAACATACACATACAAATACAAACCATAAAAGAAAATTCTGATACAGTGGACTTGGTCAAAAACTTAGGCTTCTTCTTTTTTTTTTTTTTTAAGATTTCATTTATTTTTTAACAGAGACAGCGAGAGAGGGAACACAAGCAGGGAGAGTAGGAGAAGCAGGCTGCCGGTGGAGCAGGGAGCCCGATGTGGGACTCAATCCCAGGACCCTGGGATCATGACCTAAGCTGAAGGCAGACGCTTAACGACTGAGCCACCCAGGCGCTACGGCCATCCTACCCTGAATGCGCCTGATCTCATCTGATCGCGGAAAAATTTAGGCTTCTTAAAAGATACCATTACGAGAATGAATATGCAAGTCACAAAATGGGAGAGAACTTTTGTAAAACATATATGTGAACAAGGACCTGAATCCAGAATATCTCAAGAACTCTACAGCATGATAATAAGAAGACAAAACACTTAGTTTTAAAGTGGACAAAAGATTGGACAGTTCACAAAAGAAAATATGCTAATGACAAATGAGTACATGAAAAGATGCTCGGCACATGAGTTATCAAAGAAATAAAAAATTAAAACTACAATAAGATGTCTCCATGCACATACTAAAACAACTAACATGAAAAGAAATGACAATACCAAGTACTGGTGAGGAGTAAAAGCATAACTATAAATCTCATGAATTGTTAGTGGGAATATAAAATGGCACAGCCACTTTGGAAGGCAGTTGGTACTTTCTTATCAAATTAAATATACCATATGACCTATTAATTCCTGTCCTAAATATTTACCCAAGAAAAATTAAAGCATATGTACCCACATTGGCTATGAATGTTTATAGCAGCATTATATAGCCCCAAATTGGAAATATCCCAAATGTCCATCAACTGGTACATGGAATTCTATTCAGTAAAAGAAAAAAACTAATATACACACAATATGGATAAATCTCAAAAATATTGTGCAAAGAGAAATAAGCAAGACACAAAAGATTATAGTATATGATTCCATTTTTATGTAATTCTAGAAAAGGCAAAAATGTTAGTGATAGGCAGTAAACCAGTGATAGCCTGAGGCCAGGGATGGAGGCATCAGGGATTGACTCCAAAGAAGCACAGAGTTTTGGGAATGGTAATAGAAATGTTCTAGGTCTTGATTGTGGTAGTGATTACATAGATATATGGTTGCCAGAACTCCCCAAACCATACACTTAAAATGAATGAATTTTACTGTATATAAATTAAACCTCAATAAACCTACTTTATATATAATACACACATATACACGTTTTATGTGTGTGTGTGTGTGTGTGTGTGTGTGTACACAAAGATGAACCCAGCTTACTAATAATAGTGGTTATCATTTATTGAATGTATGTTCTGTGATGGATACTTTACATGCATTATCGGTAACCTTACAACCTTTCCAGGTAGGTATTAAACTTACTGTCTCTGTTTGTTCAAGTTGCTATATCAAAACACCATAGATTGGAGGGCTTAACCAACAAACATTTATTTCTCATGGTTTTGGAGGCTGAGAGGTGGAAGATCAAGGTGCCACCGATTCTGGGTCAGGCGAGGGCCTGCTGGGTGGTTCACATACGGCCATTTTCTCGAGCTCTAGTCTCTTCTTCTCCTTACAGAGACATTAATCCCATCATGAGGGCTTCACTCTCATGACCTAACTACCTCCCAAAGGCCCTGTCTCTGAGTCCGTTCTGACTTCTATAACAGAGTACCACGGACTAGGTGCCTTATTTCTCACAGTTCTGGAAGCTGGGAAGTCCAAGATCAAGGAACCAGCAAATTTGGTCCCTGGTGAGGATCGGCTTCCTGGCTCACAGATAGTAATCTTCTCACTACGTCCTCAGATCAGGGACGCAGAAGGGGAGCTCTCTCCAGTCTCTTTTCTAAGGGCACTAATCCCATTCATCATGACCCAGTCATCTTCTAAATGCCCACCTCCAAATATTAATTGGGGAGTAGTGTTTCAACATACAAATTTGGGGGGGGGATTTACAAACATCCAATCCATAGTACCTACTTTCCAGATGAAAAAATAAATAAACTGAGCAGTAGACAAGTTCAGTGACTTTTGCATGGTCACATAGCTGATAAATGGCTGAGCCAGTGTTCACATGCACATTGGTCTGTCTGACTCTAAAGCCCCTGTTCCACCAGTCAGACCACTATCTGGCCTGATTTAGGGAAGCCAGAGGTGGCACCAGGGAAGTCACTCGGTAGCTGTAGGCCAGTAGCCCAAGGACATACCCTGAATGCAGTCAGAACGTGAAGAGTCTTTATCTGCCAGCCCAGCTCATTGAAACCCACGGTCATAGTGACTGAGACCCCAGACAGTATTGCTTTTGCTTTGGGCAGTACATAGGGAATGTATGTGCTTAATCCTCCATTAATTTACCGTCCACATTCTGCAGCCTATGCGTCCTCTGTCGTAGAGAAGTTGACAAGAGAATTATAATGCCGGCATCATGAAACGTCCCTGAATTCTTGAAGGGAGATAGCAGACTAAGGCTTTGACACAGGAGCCAGGATTAGAGCTTCAGCACTGAACACAGAAAGAACATCTTTCCTGAAAGCCAGGGCACTGTGGCTCTCGCTGTGATTCTCGACCTAGTACAGTCTTTTTTTTTTTGCATGGCAAGAGAGATTCACATTCTGAAATTGAAGTTAGGGAATGGAAAACGCCCATAATCATAATGACCACTTTCAGAGTGTTTGCTGTGTGGTTCACACTTCATGTCCATTATCTCATTTGTTCTTCACGATCAATGAAGTTTTACAGATGAACAGAGGCTCAGAGAGCGTATGTTTCCTCAGCTATCCAGGCTCTTCCATATGGCCAAGTGCTTTATGGGAAATAGGCCCCAGGCCCAGCCCTACAGAGTGTCATCATGATTAGTGTAAGCCAATGCTGGTAGCTCTTTCCTCTCCCAGTATATGGCTTGGGCAGGGGCACTTTGGTCCATGGGACATGACAAGAAGTCAACTGAATGGCTTCTGGAAAAGGGTTTTCTTGTTGACACAATCAGAACTTTATTTTATATACACATATTTTTAATTTAAATTTTACTTTTTTAAGATTTTTTATTTATTTATTTGAGGGAGAGTGAGTGAGAGCAGAGTGTGCAAGAGAGACACAAGTGGGGGGAAGGGGCAGAGGGAGAGGGAGAAGCAGGCTCCCTGCTCAACAGGGAGCATGACATGGGGCTTGATCCCAGGACTCTGGGATCATGACCTGAGCTCAAGGCAGACACTTAACCGACTGAGCCACCCAGGCGCCCCTAATTTAAATTTTAGTTAGGGAACATACAGTGCAATGTTGGTTTCTAGACTAGAATTCAGTGACTCATCACTTACATGCAACACCCACCCGGTGCTCGTCACAAATGGCCTCCTTAATACCCATCACCCATCTAGACCCCCACCCACCTCCCTCTATCAACCCTCAGGTTGTTCTCTATCTTTAAGAGTCTCTTATTGTTTGTTTTCCTCTCTCCTTTTTTTCTTTTACCCTTTCCCATATGTTCATCTGTTTTCTTTCTTAAATTCCACATATGAGGGAGATCATATGGTATTTGTCTTTCTCTGACTGACTTATTTCACTTAGCATAATACACTCTAGCTTCATCCACATCACTGCAAATGGCAAGATTTCTTTTTTTTTTTTTTTTTGAGAGAGAGAGAGAGTGCATGCTCCTGTGACCAGAGAGGGGGAGGGGTAAAGGGAGAAGGAGAGAGAGAATTTTAAGTAGGCCCAGTGTGGAGCCCAACGGGAGCTTGATCTCACAACCTTGAGATCATGACCTGAGCTTAAGGCAGACGCTTAACCGACTGAGACACGCACGGGGCCCCTACCTGTTGTTTCTTGCATTGTTAATTTTAGCCATTCTGACAGGTGTGAGGTGGTATCTCATCCTGGTTTTGATTTGTATTTCCCTGATGTTGCATGATGTTGAGCATCTTTTCATGTGTCTCTGTTAGCCATCTGGATGTCTTCTCTGGAAAAGTGACAAAATCAGAACTTGAGAAGAAATACTTTTTCTTCCACCAGACATCGTCGTGTCTCCATTCCATGTTTGGATCCATGACACCGTCTTGGCAACCTGAAGATAGCAGAGCAGTGCAGAAGGATGGAAAGAAAATAGTGGGATCCCGACAATGCTGTTGAGTATCTGAATAACCAGCCCTGAAACTAGCCATATTATTTAAGAGCAGTAAATCTACGTTTTTCTGTTACTTGCAGCCAAAAACACTGTATCTGTTTTTGTCCTTTATCTCCGTATTTTGAGAAGTGCCTAATAAAATTATGCTTTGGACAGTCTGGCCCGGCTTTGTTCATTTGTGGAACCCACCTGGGCTGCATAAGGATCCTGGACTGATGGTTTGTGGTATAACTGACACAGTTTTTACTTTTCTGGTCTAACATTCTGGAGGTTTGCCAAACTGCTTAGGGAAAGGAATCAAATGCTGTGAACATAAGCTAGTCCTTTGCTAGTAATTTCCTTCCTTCTCTCCACTTCAAGTTTTGGGGTGCTCCCACCACGTGCCTATCCCCACACCCCCCAGTCCACCTCCTATTGTTTTCAGCAACTATCAGCTAATCCCTGTTTGGGTATTAACTGATCAGTAATACCAGCTGTTACATTTCCCAGAGAGTTTTTAAATTTTATCTTAAAAGTAATATTCAGGGGTGCCTGGCTTGCTCTGTTGGAAAAGCATGCTACTCTTCTCACGGTTGTGAGTTCAAGCCCCACACTGGGTGTAGAGACTATTTAAAAATAAAATCTTTAAAAAAAAAATATTATCCAAGATCTCAGCTGATGCAATTTGCCTCACCTTGATTTTGGTCCCATGGCACTGCCCCAAAGGCACCAGTATCTCCAGTTCAGCTAAATGCCGCTGATAGAAGTCTTCAATGCTGCTTTGCCTACTGTTTGAGAGACCCATCTGGTTGCACACAGAGCCCCTGGGTGTGGCCCCGCCCCTGGTCACTCTCTACCATCACTCTGTTTAATTTCCTTTATACTGCCAGTCACTGTGGCAGAGACTTCTCCCATCCTGCATTAGCAACAGTAATCTGATCTGATTTGACAAGATTACCAGCTAAAAAGACTACATTGCTGGGGCATCCTAGCCAATAAGTCCATGTCACCGAGTTCTGCCCTATCATAGCTTGGGTTCCCAAGAAAGCAGAGCCCGAGATGAAAGTGTACGCGCCACTAATTTTTTTAGGAAGTGTACCCCCAGGAAAGTAGGGGTAAGGGAAAAGGGACATAAGATAGGGAAAGAGAGAGAGCCAATATGAAAATGTTACCAAGCGGGACATTGCTAAGCATCAAACACAATTGATGGCTCAATTTCGTGGGGCCTATTCCCATCCCCCAGGTCAGGTGGAACTCTGCTCCTCGGTGGCAATGGGGAAGGCTTGCAAGGAGAACTACAGTGCGTTAGGCAGGTGGCAAGGTCAGGCTGTGGCGAGTCTATGCAGAGTTGATCCAGTAGCTGAGGGCCATGGAGACAGGCGAGACCAGGAGTTTCTAGAATATGGTCAGTTCTGGGTGTAACTTCAGGAAAGGTTTCTTGAAAGATACCCAGACCCTCTTTCTCCTGCCTCCTCCCTGGAATGGAGACATGATGGCTGCTGAAGCTCCTTCCATCTTGCACCATGAGGCAAGTGTGAGCGTGAAAGCCACATACCAAAGATGGAAGAGCACAAAGTCACAAGGATCCTGGGGCCTTGAAGATGCACAGAGCTGCGGCACATGTGTCGACATTCACTGGCCTCCTACGACAGAGGAAAATAACGCTTAAGTCGCTGCAGTCAGGTCTCTGTGACTGCCAGCCAATTGCAATTCCTAAATGATACAATCACTGTCTGAAAGCATCTTGCTATTTGTTTTCCTGTGGACAAATAAAATGACGCAAGTCCTCTAAGAAAGGCAAATAGGAAATCAGAAACACGAGCTTCTATTTAAGAAGAGAGCTTTAATTAAAGGGAAACTATGAAGCAAATCACTTGGGCTTAAAAGGGCTTTTGTTTATTCTGGATGCTGTGCTCTAAAATGCCTTGCTCTGTGCCGATAAGGAAGCTGAATTTATGGCCTAGTGAACTAAACAATTAAAAAAAACTATTTGCTAACTAATCAGATTGAGGCAAAGTTCTCAAGGAATATAAATTGGACTCTTCCCTGTTTTCCTTCACAGATTTCTTCTGTGCCAACCAAAGCAAAGAGATAAGGGCCCTCTTATAAAATTATTCTACTATAAAGCCTATCTTTACCCAATTAAAATGTATACATTCTGTGTTTATGAAGGGTAAGTTCTGTGAAACGTGTTGAATAGCAGGAAGTCATGAAGCATGGCTAATGTAGGTTTGGGAATAATGTATGAATTCAACTTAATGTTAATTGTTTCCAGTGTAACTAGCTTAAAATGAACTCACCAATTTTCTTTTCCTTTTCTTGCCTTAAATCGAGTCCCTTGTATTCCACTCACTACACAAATTCTTGTTGAACTTTTGAGGTCTGGAGGTGACTATTACTATGCGCTGAATGCCTGCTGCAGTTATTTTAACCAAGCTTGAATCAAATAGAATTGCACTTGACAGATTTGAAACCTAGGTCAATGTGATATTCGATCCTTCCGTGCTGGTGCTGCAGGAGCTTCCCCCCGCAGGAGCCCTCAAACCTTGCCACTCCCCATGCCCTCAGCAGCCGTCTCTTGCCAGCTACCATGTGTGTTTGTTTCCCTCCAGTGTGCCACGGTTCTTCTCAGTGCTCAGGACCGTCTCCAAAGATCAACTGACATTTCCATGAAGAGTGACACCTACTCGCCGTCCCTGATATGGGATGTGCATGTGCGTGTGCGTGTGCGTGTGTGTGAGTGTTTCTAAGTCATTAAACAATAAGTTCAGGGCCTCCTGGGTGGCTCAGTCAGTCAAGAGGCTGCCTTCTGCTCAGGTCATGATCCTAGGGTCTTGGGATCGAGCCCCACGCCGGGCTCCCTGCTTCTCCCTCTCCCCGCTCCCCTCGTGCTCTCACTCTCTCGCTCACTCTTGCTCTCTCTATCTCAAATAAATAAATAAATAAACAAACAAATAAAGTCTTTTTAATTAAAAATTTAGAAAAAAATAAATTTAAAGAGGATGAGAATACATCTGTCTCACCTCACTAAAAATTGTTACCTGACCTGCCAAAAGACAGCCCTTCCTACTCACTCAGTACTTAGGAACAGGTTCTATAGAGATATATTCAGTATATATTCAGTGTATTCAATCACCAGGGGCTTCTACAGAGCACCGTAGCCCAGTCCATAGACGGTTCTTATCCAGGGGAGAGGTTTTCCTTCTCTCCTGGGAAGGGCCAGTCTTGCCCTCAGGTTGGGCCAATTCCCAACCAGTCCCTGTCCATTGACTCTAAGACAGAGTCCAAAACTACCACAACTTACACAATGCCTAACATATTTGTTCACAAGGTCCTTCAAAGTATAATGTTCTTATGCATATAATTGCCATGTCCACACATCTTACTTGCCATGTAAAATATTAACATGAGAAGCTCAGACTTGAAGTTTATCAGTAAGGAAACCATTATAATTTTGGATGGAACATCCAAGAAGCGAAGAGGCCCATAATTTTGTCAGAGCAAAGAATTGCCCTTTAAAATATGGGGACGGATTTCATTTGGTGACCAGCTTTCTGGGATCATGCTCATAGAATGTAAAAGGTTAATAAATTAGCAGTGTCGTGACCAATTGTAGAGGTCCCTAAACATTCTGAAGATATGAAATGTTTCTATGGTGCTTCACTGAGCTTCACTCTGTTGTTGTATCTTTTTTTTTTAAGATTTTATTTGTTTGAGAGACAGAGAGAGACATAAACAGAGAGAGAATGAGCAGGAGGAGCGGCAGACAGGGGGAGAGGGAGAAGCAGGGAGCCCGACCTGGCTCGATCCCAGGACTCCGGGGTCATGACCTGAGCCAAAGGCAGACGCTTAACCAACTGAGCCACCCAGGCGCCCCAGTTGTTGTTGTATCTTTAATTATTCAATATTTGTCAGGGGAAGGGTGGTCTAACTCATTGTGTCCTGGGATCTGTCAAAAAGATGGAATCTACTCACGTACAGGCATCTAGCCCTGGATTGGATATAGGGGATTGGGGAGTCTCTTGGAATCAATTAAGATATGACTGTCCCCAGCCCCCAACCCACTTCATGTCAGGAGACACATCCCAAAGTGTACCCACAGTACCAGGCTGTAGTGCCAAATTCAGGCCCTCCAGATTCAATATACTGAAAGTGTTTTTTCTTCAAGTTTTAAAATGAAATATAAATTGAATAAAAATCTCAGGTGGCCTATTCCAGTTTTAAGTTCTTGTATGCTGCTTTAACCTGGAAAGAATTGCTTGTGTCCTATCTGATAGTCTTTGAAAGCGGACACTAAAGGGATGATTACCATGTCGGCCAGGAAAAATGTGGATAGAGAAGGGGTTTCTCCAAATATGTTACTGAGATTGTGAGAATGCACGCACACACACATTACATATATGTATATATACCAACACACCCATATACACCTGCTATAAACAGTTGTAACACTCCTATGTATGCGTATTTTATATACATGGCTATCTGTGAATATCTGAGGTTGTTAGAAACGTCTGAATACAGCTTTTTGGTCTTATTTTTAGCATTGGAAAGAGGCACTTGACCCAACCTGAGGGTCAGTTTGGCCCTTCCCAGGAGAGAAGGAAAACCTCTCCCCTGAATAAGAGCTGGTCCCAAACTTGCAGCTGCTGACCAACCAGTCTTGCCGCGATAGGACCGTCCCTCCCCTTCTCCCAGCAAAGCCCGCCCGATGAGCTGTTTAACCACCCTTCCCAGCTACCGGCACAGACTCCACCCCTGGGGGCCCTCAGGACACTTGTAAGTGCAAAGGGGACCTTACAACACCTAACAGGGTGTTGGGAAGGAGTCCACTGTCCACACCCTGAAAGTCGACAGGGATAAGAGTGTGCCACTCCCACCCTGCCATTTCCCCTCCCGACTGAAGACCAAAGACTTCACTAAAACCCATCATACTAGGTAGCATGCGCTACATTCTTTTTTTTATTATTATTATGTTATGTTAATCACCATACATTACATCATTAGTTTTTGAGGTAGTGTTCCATGATTCATGGTTTGTGCATAACACCCAGTGCTCCATGCAGTACGTGCCCTCCTTAATACCCATCACCAGGCTAACCCATCCCCCGACCCCCTCCCCTCTAGAACCCTCAGTTTGTTTCTCAGAGTCCATCGTCTCTCATGGTTCGTCTCCCCCTCTGATTAACTCCCCTTCATTTCTCCCTACTATTTTCTCTCTTTTTTTTTTAACATTTGTTTCAGAGGGACAGGTCTGTGATTCAACAGTCTTGCACAATTCACAGCGCTCACCGTAGCACATGCCCTCCCCAATGTCTGTCACGCAGCCACCCCCTCCCTCCCACCCCCCACCACTCCAGCAACCCTCAGTTTGTTTCCTGAGAGTAAGAATTCCTCCTATCATTCTTAATGAAAGCACAGGAGACGAGCCAGCATATCAAGGTCCTCACTTTTAGGCCTGAAGCCAATCATGTTCTAAAAAGGAAACCTTACTCCCCAGACTGCTTGTCACTTTTTAGTCTTCATGTTAGCATTAGACCTGACTGCTGGGAAGCTACCTGTTTCTATGGCAAGCTAATTGGCATTTGGCATTGCCTCACTCTTCTGGCCATGGGTAATTGCTTCTGATCTGGAAGGTACCCCTTTGTTGGGGAGGCCAGGGGTCCGGTTGCACGTACTGCTTACCCTGGCTTAACTGGAGGAGAGTGTCAAGGACCTCCTAAGTCCTCAGGTATTGCTGAGATGCTGAGAAATGACGCAGGAGTCACCCTCTTTCCCCCAGCAGGGGACAGAGAGGGGTAAACATCCACAGTGACCTTTGATTCACTGGGCACCCCTCGGAAGGAAACAGAGCTGCAACATTTATAAATTCTCTTCCTTTCGCAGGAAATGCCTTCGGGTACTCATAATTTATGCATCGTTCTCTTCGCAGACACTTACTTAAATACACCAGAAGCGGGAATTAGAGCAGGGGAGGCTGCTCCGCCCCCCACCCCCAACGGCTGAAATCCCAGCTTCCCGTCTTATTTGTTCTTCTTCATACGAAATTACTTATGATGAAGAGTGAATATCAAAACTCTCCCCTTGGGGTGGGTTTTAGCACTTTTTAAATTTGACAAATAAAGTAGTTAGCAATCCAGGGGAGAGCTTAGCAGTTTCCACTCACTCACAGGCTTTACCTATTCATAACAACATTTAGCATTTACACAGTTCATGGGACTCTGAAACCGTTTATAAGCTCTCGGTTGTTGTTAGCCCTCAAGGGTCACCTTACTTTATAAACCATCAAGTGCCACTGTGGACAGGAAGTGAGTAACGCAAAGGGCTAGTGAGTCAGAAACAGAATTGGGAATGGGGATTTCAAACTCTTGGGCCAGCCCCAGCAAAGATTTGGAAGAAGGCGGGTCAGAGTGGTAACTGGGTGGGGGGTTATGTGCCTGTGGCTCTTCAGGATTCCTATCATCAGAGAACTGAGTCCCCAGCCAAACTGTGGTTTTGCCTTCCACATTTCCCCCTGGGAATCAATAAATGCATCCATTTATTCAGCCAACACGAGCTGGGCACTCCCTACTCTGCCCCCACTACTGTGTTAGGGTTAAGGATGTAAGTCTAATGGAAGAGACAGGAGACACGGGAGGACAAAGCCACAGTGACTCTCAGGTAAGCTCTGTACCTTGCAGTCTGCTCACAGCTCCGAGAACACAGACAGGAGAAGACCCAGTTCTCCCCGGGGGTGGGAGGGAATGGCCAGCGAAGATTCTCCCAAGAAGGAACAGCTGAGTTAATCATGAAAAGTCAGTTAGTTGGGTAGAAAAATGAGGGAAAAGCATGAGTTTGCACACTGAGCAAAGGCAGTGTGAGCACTTGGGGCAGGCGTGTTGTGCACGGAGGGCCACTCCACATCAGGGGCCAGAAGGGGCGCCGGGGACACAAGACAGCCTCCTGGCATGTGGGTGACAAAAGAGTGAGAGTGAATGAAGACAATGAACGGGGGAGGAAAGTCATAATGCAGAGGGCTGGGGAAAAATCTAGAAGTGAGAAAAAGACATCAAATATAGACTCCTCTCTCAAGAAATTTGACTGGGAGAGGGGTCGAGATTTTTGCTGACTCTCTCACACACACAGCTGGACCTCAATCCAGATTCCTCAACAAAGTAAAAAGGAAGAACATTGGCATCCTTGATCAATTCTTATTATTGAAATAGAATTTAATTTTTAAAAGTGCAATTCATGGGGAAAACATCAATTTCCCTTTTGCAAGAAAATCTGTTTCAGGGGATGACCTTGACTCTTACCTATTCAATAAAAGCAAATTTTACTCTGCTACGAAGTCTCTAGAAGGTAAGCCAAGTATGTCCCACAGCTCACTGTTGTCAGTGGACTCTGGACAAATGATGCATCTGGAAGAGAGAGGAACTGGGCCTGCATGCCATATTGTCATCAGAATGTACTTCACAGACTCTAGGTGTCTTGAGGAGAAAAAAATGTTGAATGGTGATGCCAAGAGCTAAGTTTTGGCATAACCTACAGCAGTTCTCTACAGACCACTGGACTAACTCAGCCACTGAAACATACCAGAAGTTTCTCCCTGTGGGAGAGGCAGAGTAGCTAGCTCAAAACCAGTATGATGTCTTGACAATTGCCACCCAACACCCCAGTGGCATGGGCCCTCTCATATACTCAGAGCAGAGGTAAATGAGCAGAAAGCATTCCATTCTTGCCAGAAGCTTTCCTTCTGTGTTCTCTGGCTCGTGTCTATTCCAGAGCTTCCAGGCCCCACCCTCAATTTTTTTCATCTATTTATTTAAATTATATATAATCATCCCATTTATTTCTTTTCCTTTCTCATTACTTGAAATATATTGGCAAACTGCAAAGAGCAAAAATAATCCTACCCCTTAAAAAACAGTTATACGAAATAAGAAGGGAAAATCTCCCAATACAACTCCACCGAGACAACTTATGAAATGATTTATTGTTTATCTATCCTAATTTTTTCTTAGTAGATATATATCTTTTCTAACAACCAAAAACAAAAAAAGGATAGTATAAATTGGACTCCAACTTACTTTCTCACTTAATACATTTGGACAATTTTTTGGAAAATGCTATAAACCTCCCTCTTCTTCTGGATGACTGCATAGTATCCCATAGATGTATTAATGTGTTCAACCATTAAGTTAATCATGCCTATTCATTCCAGTTTGTTTCAACGTTTGCTGTTACCTACAATGCAGCAAAGAACGTCCTTGCAAATGAGTCTATCACACCAGTAATAATAAAGTGAAGTGGGAAGAATATCAGCAACAAGATTCCATCTTGATTGCTTTGACCCTCATCAGCATTACAGGTGTAGACAGACATCTGCCTTCTTAAAACACTTTCTTCTCTTGGCTTCTGTGATTGCACACTCCTCCCTATTTTCCTCCTATCCCAACAACTACTTCTCAGTTTCTTTATCGATCATTCACAAATATTTGTCATGTGTCTCCCACTGGGACGGTGGTGGTGAATAAACATAGAGTCCCTGCTCTCACAGAGTTTCCCATCATAGAGAAGAGATGGTCGATGAACATGTCATACAATAACGAACAATATAGAAAGTGATAAGGGCTATGAAGAGAACTAAAGCAGATCTTGGGAAAGAAAACTGGGGGTGCGCTTTGGATAAGGTGGTCAGGAAAGTTCCCTACAAGGAGGTGGCATTTGAGTAGCAATCTGAACAAAGCAATGGATGGAGTTCTGGGACTATCTAGGAAAGAGCATTTGCAAGTAGGAGGAATAGCAAGTATAGTGGTCCAGAGGGGAGCATGCCCCTCCATTCAGAACAAGAAGGCTGATGTGGCAGGATTTAGTGAAGAGGGTGGGGTGACCAGAGTGGTCTGTCAGAAGGGTCTCTAGATTGTAGGAGTGAGCCGTGTTGCTGGCTCATTCTAAGGCAGTGGAGCCTGGGCAGTGGTAAGGATTGGGGGAAATCCACAAGTCCCGCTGATGGTTGGGAGGTGGGCTGTGAGAGAAAGGGAAGAGTCACTTGGGTCCTTTGCCAATCCTCACCCCTCCACTCACTCTCAGGATGTGGAAGGGGCCATGGACCTCTCCACTTCCCTGTCTATACATTTCCTAGTGGTGACTTCATCTTACCTTGAGCTTTACATACCACCTATATGCTGATGATGCCAAGTCGATATACACGTCTTCTTGATAGTTCCTTCGGGATACCCAATAATCTACTTCAGATATAGCATGCTCATACAGAACTCTTGAGAACACCAGCCCTCACCCCCCAAAAGTTCCTCCCCCCAGCCTTCCTCATCTTAGTTAAAGAGATTCCATCTGAATGGTAAGAGCACAGGACTCTGGAGCCTGCCTACCTAGGTGGGTCCTGGCTTGGCCACCTGCTGGTTATCTGATATTAGACAAGGTGCTTTATGTCTCTGTGATTTAACTATAGAATAGAGGGACAATCATGGAAACTACATCACGGGGTTATTATGGATTCAATGGTTTATTACCTACCAAGTCCTTAGCCCAGTGTCTGGCACAGGGTAAAGCCCAGTGTAATTATTTTCTATTATATTTATGCCACTACTTCCGGTTGCCCACCCTCTGAAATCATCCTGACACATCACTCACTCGAAAAAGAACAGGAGCTGGTCTAGGGTCTAGGAGACAGTCGTATCTCAAGAGAATGGCACCAGTTATGTAATTATTATTTAGTTAGGTGAGACAGGGCAATGGAAAAAGCACGTTATTCAGAATCAGATAAGAATTGATTCCAAATCTTACTTCTACCACTTACAAGCTGGGGCTACTTGGAAAGTTACTTAACATTTCTAAGTCTCCATATCCTCATATTTAAAATAGGAATAATATTATGTATCCCTCAGGGTACTTGTAAACTTTAAATAGAATAATGCATATAAAGTGTCAGCTCAGTGCCAGATAATAGCTATGATTATTAAGGGATTTGGCTTTCTCAGCCCCGGAGTCGTCATGGGGCATCAAAGGAAAGAAGCAATTGACAATAAATTCCTCCATTAGGGATCCATAGGTCATTTGGGAAAACAAAAACACAAAAGGCTTTGTGAAGTCCCATGCTGCCAGGAGACTACAGCCCCGGATCGTGGATCATGGCATGGATGGGAGTGTCCTCTGATTACAGGCACCAGTCTCGCAAGGGTCACCTTTGCAATCAGCCCAGACCCCAGGGGTAAAGAACATGTTGTGAGCCCATTTCCAACTCTGCCTCCAGTTCTCAAGAGCAGAACAAAACCATTAATGTTTAATATTTAAACAAAAACCTTCCATTATTAATCACTGTATGCCCCAGTGATGATTATTAAAACATAATGGATAAGGTCTTATTTTTAAAGCTTGCTTTTTAATGACTAAGATAGAAATCAGAACTAAAAAAAAACATGGAGCCCCCCCCTTGTTTTCTAGAGATTGTTCTTCCCTAGGGAAATGGCCTAGCTCCTCTGAAAAGCTAGAGCTGCCTTTCTCCCTCAGTAGATTTCCAGTGGCATACCCTGGGTAAGAGAGTACTCTCGGGGAGGTCTGGGACACTGACTTCCCAGGCTCTGGGTCACAAGGCCATGGCCAGGATAAGAGACCACTGATGCGATGTACCCCCCCCCGCCCCCCGTGACAATTCCTGACCCCTCAGCCACAAGACATCTGGTGCAGCCTGTGAGACCCCAGGTACAAGGTACTGGGCACTTAGAAATAAGCTCTTTTTTTTTTTTTTAAGATTTTTATTTATTTATTTATTTGTCAGAGAAAGAGAGAGAGAGAGCACAAGCAGAGGGAATGCCAGGCAGAGGGAGAAGCAGACTTCCCGCTGAGCAAGGAGCCCAATGCGGGACTCGATCCCAGGACTCCAGGATCATGACCTGAGCCGAAGGCAGACATTTAACCGACTGAGCCACCCAGGCATCCCTAAGCTCATATTTTCATTGCTGGCCACTTGTGGGGAGTTTCACGACATGGATTGATTCTCCCTTATTTACTAGGACAACTGGGCCCACACCTGCATCCTGGAGCCAAGGAGGAGGGGCCAGAAGGGGGGAGAGAAGGAAGGGGGCCAGACCCAGTCTCCACTCTGCTGCTCCCTGTAGGTATCAGTGCACAGGTCGGAGCTGGACCTTCCAGACAATTGTGCATTAGGAGCTAAGTGGATTAGCCTACTTGGTGGAACAAGCTAGATAGTTATAAGGGGGGGGTTATCCCTTTAATAATGGCAATCAAAAAAGTATAAAATTCCTGGGAATAAATTTAACAAGAGATGTTCAGGGCCTATGTGAAGAAAACAATAAAATTCTATTGAAAGGCAGAGGATATTTGAATAAATGGAAAAATAAATTCTACTTTTGAACATGTCCTCTATATTATGAAGAAGTAACTTTCCTGAAATCAAATGACAAATTCAATGCAAATCCCAAACAAAAAAATTTCAGGGTTTTTTCCTTTAATACAGGAAAAAAAATTGGTATCAAAATTCTTCTGAAAGAATAAGCATGAATAAATAGCCAAGCAAAATAATGAGCAAATATTTGTCCCACAAGATATTAAAACATATGATACAAGTATAAAAATTAAACTGTTATGAAATAATTAACACAAAGCTCAGTAATACAAAATGCAGAAACAGACTTATATATGAACGAGAATTTGATACAGGGTAAAAGCGAGTCGGGAAAACCGCCTTAGTCATTTGGACAAATAGCATCTCTACCACCAAAACAAGTTCCAAATGGAGCAAATATCTAAATGTAAAAATATACATTAAAATTTATAATCTTAGTATGGAACTTTCTAGATGGTCAACTAACACTATATATCAGCATCGTAGAGTTTGATCCAGCATTTCCGTTTGTGAGAATTTTTGCCAAGGACTTAATGGGTCAAATTCACAGAGAAATTATGTATCAGGATGTTCACTATGCACTGTTTATGATCGTGAAAATTTGGAAACAACTTAAATATTGGTTAAATAAATTATGGCACATGCATACAATGACACCCCACATAGCCAGTTAAAATAATGACACATCACCACAATGTTACTGTGTTTGCTGAGCATTCCAGGGATTTAATGCTTGCTTACAGCCCCAGCAGAGGTGTGTGTGTCTATAGCTCCAGCCTCAGCAACACCAGAAGGTGTTATCTACATGCTTACTCTTTAGAGCTGTTGGGCTTTCTTTTCTGCTAAATAGGCACATGCCATTGACCTCCACTATGCATGGTTTGCCCTGCAACATCCTCTAAATGTCCCGTTGAAACAACTGATAGTCCAGGCCATCTGCAGAGCAGAGACACTTCAGGAGGTCCCTGCGTCCCCCAGAATGGCAGGCACAGTTTTGGTGTTTCTGCAAATAATTGACCATTGACAGGTTATTGCATCCATTGCAGACGTTGGTGGCATTTCCATCTTCACCTCCCCAGTGAGCTGTGGAAATTGACTGAGTTCAGGCTGGGGACCCTAAAGCTGCTACATATATGCTGAAATCGTTAAGCTTCAGAAACTGTAACATTCTGTTTGTGGCCTTGGGGCCGGAAGACCAGCTGTTGCACCTGGTAATGACTTCACTTTCATCCAACTACGGTAACTCAAGATTGAGCAAATTTTTGGTTTTGATCTTGTTCATATTGAGATTCAGCTGAGGCTAATTACCCCCACAACTCCCTCGAGAGAAGTGGGAAATAAGAAGCATCTTCAACACCCTCACAATGTGCTAACAACAAATCTCTACCGATGCAGAACTACCACAGGGCAACTCAAGATGGAAGTGCACTGTTGCCTTTGGTTGGTAGGTCAGGAGGACAGCTGTTTGTGTACTTTGAAGGGATTCTCAGGGGAAGAGACTTAGGGGGGCTCATTAACATACATCTCAAAAAGATGACTCAGCTTGGGACATAATTAAGAGTGATCATCTAGGAGCAATTTTTTGTTGTTTTGTTTATTTTCTTGTTTCCCAGAGTTGTTGTGGCTCAAAAAATAAAGATGGCACTTATATAATAAAAGTGGTGTAAGTTATTATTCCAGACCTTTGAAGCATAGTTTCCAAACTGTTAAACATTTTAAGCCTACCAGGGAAGTGTCTATAGACGCCTGAAGTTAATGGCAGTTTATAAGGAAGTGGTTATTGGTTACAATGGAAGGAGAGAACATAAGCTACCTATGTTTTATTCAGGCCATACTAGTCCTGCAAAGATAAAACTCAAGGGTAAATTAGCAGTGAGTAAAGACACAAATATGATCTCTGTGGCACCTTAACCCTATGCTCTATTTTACATTTTTCCCCATGGGCACACAGATAAAACAGAGTCATGCTATGCTAGAAAGGCAAACTAAAGCCATCTCTTTAATTAGATCCAACCCCCTCTTCAGTATTCCAGAAATTCCAACAGAAAGCCAACAGTAACTGCTGAGACAGGAACTCCTAGGAAAGAGTATTGGCTTTAGATTCAGGATCTAAATCAAGAGAAAGTT
Source organism: Callorhinus ursinus (assembly GCF_003265705.2). Classification (NCBI taxonomy): domain Eukaryota; kingdom Metazoa; phylum Chordata; class Mammalia; order Carnivora; family Otariidae; genus Callorhinus; species Callorhinus ursinus. The sequence continues at coordinate 64,228,853 of NW_027397069.1, forward strand.
AAAGACTGAGAGAAAGGTACAAAATCATGCTATGAGAATCATTTCTAAAACTCAACTTTAAAAAAAATCAGTTATAATTTTTTAGATTCAATTCCTTTAATGAAGAATACCATGTTTTTTTTTTATTATGTAGAGGAAATTTGAGATTATGACTCTAAGAGACTTGAACAGAAGGACCCACATGGCTCTCAGTAAAATTCATGTGCCCATCACTTGGTGACAGACTGCCTGAATTACAGGGCTACAGAAAGGAAAACCCTCTTTAAAAGCTTCACCTATAAAATTAAACTTATCTTACAGCAGAAAGCATCTCCTATGTGTGCTCAAATGTGCATATATAATCTAGAATGTGTATATAATTTCCTGATAAAATCTTCTGTTTCTCCTCATCTCTTTGGCAATGAAATATTTTCTGCTTTTCCATTTTATATCATATTCCCTAAATGCCAAACTTTAATAAAATTGTAGGCATCCTTCATTTTTCGTTCACTCATGCAACCCCTTGAGTCTATATGCCCAGAGAGAAATAACTGGGGGCAACCTATTATTTTCTGACGCATAGAATTCTATCATTGAAGACAGGAACAAAAATTCTGAGGGAATCTTCATCTTCAGTTCTTAAATTAACCTCCTCCTACCTCCCAGCCCAGCCCTCATCCCCATTTTTCTGACCTCCCTTCTGCTCTGATAGCTTGTTAGAATAATGGTTCCCCGTGAATCACATCTGCTTAGGGTCTAGGTCCCTTTGGTCCTCCCATTAAAAGGTGGACTCATTTCTCCAGCCCTCGAATCTCAATGTCCTTGGGACCTGCTTGGACCAGTAGAGTGTGGCAGAAGTAGCACTGTACAACTTCTAGAGCCTAGGCTTGAAGACCGTGAGCCCACCCTGTTGTGCAATAGCCCATTCTGGTGGTGTATTGGAGGATTAGAGGTCATGGGAAAGAGACTAGACATGCCCTAGCCAACAACCAGCATTTACTGCTGACAGTGAGTGAGGCCATCTTAGACCCTCCAGCCCCAAACTCTTGCAACTTTTATTGCAAGACAGGCAACAGAATGGTGCAGATTTTCCACCCTCACAATAGTAGGAGATAATAAATCATTGCTGTTTTAATAAAGCCACTGAGTTTGGGGGCCATTTGTTATGCAGCAATTGATAGCTGATAGTTTCAAGAAACCACGTCTTATGGGAACATTTCTACAAAAGGAAGAGAAATATTTCCTCTCCTTCCTTTGATATACTCCTACTACTGGCTTACATTGTCCTCATCTCCACATTCTGGAAACACGCCATTAAACATTCACTCTTGAGTGGGGCTTTTGCTCCAGCTTACCTCTTGAATTATCAAAGGACTCTTCTTATGTTCATTCTTCTGCCCATTAACAAATATTTGAGGGAGGGAAGCAGAAAGATGGCTTAACCTGAGCTCTCAGAAGGCCAAGGGAGTATATTCAAACACCATTTTGTATACGCCCAAGGTGAAGTCCTAGGTGGTAGGCACTGAGTAAACATTTACTTAAAGACGACAATAAGGGAGGAGCAGGGAAGGCCACCACTAAAGACACTGAGTCCCATCTGATTTAGGACTTCACACTGCAGACCAAAACTCCCTAAAATACCGCGACAGCCAGAGGCAGAAATATGACTGGGCTGTAATACTTTAAAGCTGCAACAAGGAGTACATTCTGCTATATTTTCGATAAGTTCCCTTCACAAATATGTGGTATATTAGTAATCTGCCATGAAGGGAAAAACAAATCGCAACAGCATCTTGATGTAGGAGGAAAGTACACGTATGGGGAAAGTGCCGGATGTTTCTTTCAGGGAGGAATGATGTGCAGGGCTCCAGTAATTCCCAGAGTTTGGAAAGGTGTGCTGCAGAAGCATGGCTGGGGACTAAAAATCTCCTGACTTTCTTTAATAAGATCACAAAACAAAATTTAACTCAAGTTCTGGAAGGATTCTTCTGAGAAAATCCAGATTATCACAGCCCAAGAGTCAAAGATGCACAATTCCTACCTAAACCGACCAAATGCTGCAGCAGTACCTGGTAAATCATTAAAAAGTAGAAAAGCAGGTCGTTTTTGTTAAAATTATGGCCTTTGTTCCTTATCAGCCTGCTAAACTTGGAATGTTAACCGGAACAGAGAAGCCACACAAACATGGGAAGCAATCTTCAGATCTGGATCAGACTACTGTTGAACTTGGCTTCGTCCGGTGGAAACCAACTCCTAGTTAGAAATGACCTGAGCCGGGAAGTGAGTGTGGGTCTCATTTCTTAGCAGGGCCCTGTCTCCAGAGTAAGATTTGCTGTTATTATGGGACCACTGCTATTATTGGCTTGTTGTTTGGTTTGGTTTGGTTGTTTTTCTTTTAGTTGTTTTTAATGTTCCACATTTCTTACGTGCTGCTGCCAGATGTTAAACATTAGTTGGCTCCCCTACAGCCTATATTCTGAAAACAAATAAAATGAAGACTACCAGAGCTATAAAATAAATAAAATCCACAAAGCCAATTGTGTTGACTTGCCAGGCGAGGAACACACATGAGTGAAGAGATTTGCTGAGTAGTTAGTTGAGGGGGGAAAGTCAGATTGTTTAATCTAGAAAGAGGAGTCCCCAGTGATGGGAAGGCTGAAAACCAGCGCTCTGGAAATTAATCTACAGGTCTGTACGTGGCTGGTTCAAACAGATCCAAGTGTTCATTGTTCAGGAAAGAGTCTTTAGTTGGGTCCAGTAGAGGGTTGGTTTGGGGTCCACTTCAGCTGGGTAGAATCAGTTGTGATAAAACACATTTTATCTTGATATCTCCTAAGGTATGTGTTGCTAGAAGGGGAAATGTTTCCTTTTAATATTCCCACCTGCTCCTCCTCTATGAAGCTCCATATATGAGCTGTTCACACACCAGGTAATTTGTCTCCCCTTATAGTCCTTAGCTCCGTGCTTTAAAATTTCACAGTCATCTTCAATAAAGGTTTGTAAAATTGTATATAAATGAATGACATTCCCGTGCTCAAGTGGTCTTCACTGCTCTGCCCTAGATTTGCCCTTCTACCCAAATTCCACTTTCATCTAGAATTTTGTTTCCAGAGCTAAAAATTATGCTACAGAATACTATAAGGAAAATAGAGTGAGACTAGAACTGTAAAATTCCCTGGGAAAAGCAAATAGTAGCTGGTAAAAATACTTCTGCGTGATTGTATCAGAGAATCGTGCCCCACCCGCCCCCGGAGTTCGTATTAGATTTTAGGGACATCACTTCACAAATGTCAAAACCTTTCAGGACATAGTAATAAATGCAGAGAGGAGGAGGTGAGCAAGGAAAGTATTAGAAAGTGGAAGAAAACAGAAAAAAAAAGGAAAGCTTATGTACATCACTGTGGTGAAGAGCAAAGAGGAATTAAAGAAAAATCATTTTGGGGGAAAAATATTAGAGCTGAAGAAATCTGACTGAGCCGGGGGCATGTGTAAGCAGAAGGCCATGGAGAAACAGTGGCAGCTGGAGAAGCCTGCAAAGCTAAGCAAGTCTGTTTCTGCAGAGTCTGGGCAGGAAAATGCTGTTGGCTAAAGCAGAAAATAAAGTGATTTTTTTCCCCAGCTGATGCTTCCCTGGGATCCTGCCAAGGCTCTATTCTGCAGAACGAGAAACTGAATAAATAGACTAATTTATTCAGAAGATGTGTCCCTTAGTTCTCTCTCCAGAATGGTGTCAGAACTGCCCAGGATACCAGAAATTTCTGTGAATTTGGATGACAAGGCATTAGCCAGCATGTTTCTCTTCATCCCACAACACCTGCTCCTGAAAAGGAAGCATTCGCTCCTTGCATGCAAATCATTTTTTAAAAACAAGGCATCTAATGAGCATTTGATGAAAGTTCCCTAGAGCAGGTAAGACTTGTATTAGACACAAACTCAGAAATGAAAAAGAAACTCATTATTTACAAGCCCAGAGCTAAGCATTTGCTATCGAACTACTATCCTCAGTCTTTTCTTGGGGCATAATTAATAATTCTCCAAAATCCTCTGTGAATATTTGCCCAGCTGTGGCACCCAGAGACTTGCCTGTATGTTCAGAGTCTGTGTTTGAGCTGTGACAACCTTAGAGATCATCTAGTTAAATGCCTTCTCTTGGGAGAAGAAAATGCAGCCGGGAGAGGTGAGTGAATTACTCAAGGTTACACAGCTAATTAGGAAAAGGTCTTCAATTTTCAATGTTCTTGTCACAGCACTGTGACACACACCTCCCTCATTTGTCACCCACACCCTTCTCCTCCACCTTAACTGCATCCCTCACCACTCAGTGATGCACTGGGCTCCCAAAATAGAAAACCTGGCCAACAGTGCTTTGAACCATAAAAATGATCGTTGCTTTTCTTGGTGAGAGGCTGGAGGTAGGTGGTCCCAGGGTCTATTCTGAAGCCTAACAATGCAGTGAAAAACCCAGGCTTTCCTCATCCTGTTTGAGCATCTGCAGTATATGGACTTCTCATCCTCGGATGGGTGACCTCATGGTGACAAGATGGCTTCCACGGTTCCAGCATCACACAGTTAGACCAGGCCCCAAAGAGGAAAGAAAGGGATGGACAGAACAGGGCTTTGTTTTCTTTCTTTCTTTTTTTAAGATTATTTATTTATTTATTTGACAGAGAGAGACACGGCAAGAGAGGGAACACAAGCAGGGGGAGTGGGAGAAAGAGGAAGCATGCTTCCCACTGAGCAGAGAGCCCGATGTGGGGCTCGATCCCAGAACCCTGGGATCATGACCTGAGCTGAAGGCAGACGCTTAATGACTGAGCCACCCAGACATCCCAGGGCTTTGTCTTCATCAAGAGGAAAATCGTTCCCAGAAATAAGATTTCCCTTTATGTCTCTTTGGCCAGAAGTGGGTCACATGGTCACCACCAGCTGCAAAGAAGTCTGGGAAGGAAAGTATCTAGCAAACAGTAACAGAAGTGACATGATTGGGTTAGGCCAGTAATGGCACATTGTCATCATTAACAAAATCAGGATTCTATGACACGGCAGAAGGCAATTGTGGCTGCTAGGTAGGTACGCCAGTTAACTATTAATGTGTAACAAACCTCCTCTAAAACTCAGTGGCTTAAAACGGCAATCTTTCGGTATTTCTCAGGTGTTTGGAAGTCTGCTGACCCAGCTGGGCTCAATTGAGTGGTTCTGATGATCTCAGCTGAATTTGCTCACGTAACTGTGGATCACTGGGATGTCTGGACTGATCTGGACTGGGCTCCACATGCCTCCCCTCCGTAGGACCAGCGGACCCCTCAGGAATGTTCTTCTCATGGCAAGGACTGAGGCACAAGAACACAAGCCGAGTCACAGAGCCTCCTAAGCTCTAGGCTTGGGACAGGAACACTGTCACTTTCTGTCCCATTCTATTATCCAAAGCTAGTCATACGGCCAACCCCAAAGTCAGAGATGATGAAATACACTAGTAGGAGGAGCTGCAAAGTCACCTGGCACAGTGTGGGGAGGTCCAAGAGAAAGCGAAGACCTGGGGCCAATTATGCAACCTAACTTGCCAAGCAACCCACACTGTGTGCCAAATCCCTGTTCATTCGCTCTCCTCCCTCAAACTCATTCACTTCCCTTACACTTCCTTCTGTACCCCCTTCTGCAGTAGATTCCATGTGTGGTTCCCCCCCGCCAAATTCCTATGTTGAAACCCAATCCCCAGTGTGATAGTATTTGGAGGTGGGGCCTTTGGGAGGTCATGAGGTGGAGCCGCTCAGGAATGGGACTAGTGCCTTTATAAAAAGACTCCACACTGTGAGGACACAGCCAGGAGACAGACACAGGAAGTGGGCTCTCGCCAGACACTGTGTCTGCCAACTCCGTGAACTTGGACTTCCCAGCTTCCGGAATGGTGAGAAATAAATGTTGTGTATAGGCCCCCCAGTCTGTGATAATCTGTTAGAGCAGTCCAAATGGACTAACACGCCCTCCCACCCCCTCTGTTGTCATGTTTTCCCTTTTCTGTGTTCATAATGGGGTGAGCGTGAAAATCCTTGGTGGAAAGCAAAGGAAAGCACTTTGGTGGGTGTGGGGTACCATCAGCAGTAAGCAGGGTGTCATATCAGACACGCATCAGAGGCCCCAGAAGCCAGGAGCTTTATTTACTATTGCCCCGCGGTAGGGCTCCGCCACCTTAGACGTGCAGGGAAGCCTGAGGAGGACAACGGTCGCTTCAATGCTCAGTTCCTTCTAGGTCTGGAAGTGCCCCAGTTTTTCGGGTGTCCACACAATAGAGCCTGTCAGAGGTCTCAGGAATTTCATGTGACTGTACCTGACTGCAAAAAGCCCCAGGAGGCTTTTCAAAACCTAGTCCTTGTTTATCTTAAGACACTTAGGCTGCTCTCCCAAGGCTGAGAGGCTTTCCCAAAGCTTTGGATTAAATTCACACTTCATTCCTTTCTCATTGTGCATTTCAGCTGAGGAGAATGCTCTTGAGAAAGGTATCTTTTGCTTGGTTTGTAGGTTTTACTCTCCTAAAAACAAATCGGTACAGAATGCAACCTGCTCTCCATTTGCTAGTTACTTGCAAATTTTAAAAAGGTTATTCTCTAATGTATGTCTGTGTTTTCACAGAGGTGGTGAAAATTCACTGAGGCAGACCCTGAGAGAGGGCCTCATGAATTTCTAGTGGGCCCTACCAATCTGCTGGATTGACCATCCTGGTTCAATTCACTCCTTTGCTCTTCATTATGTTCAGATTTTCCTGCCATAACCTCATGTTCATAGCTACCCAAGGGAATAAGGTCCTCTGGGCTCTGATCACAAACCCAGAACTCAGGCCTGCCTCTACCCAGCAACTCAGCAACGAGTGGACGCATACCCTGGGGACCCATCTGGGGTCCCACTTCCTGGGTGGTCCCACTTTTCTGTCCCACTTCCTCTGGGTGGCAAGGAGTGGTCTGTGATGCCAATTGCCTGGGACTGCATCTGAGTGGTGGCTGACCGGCTATTTGACAGCTATTTGACTGAAAGGGGAAGAGACCACGGGTCTGTCCTAAAGAAGCTCTCCATCGAGACCAGCCCTGGATTCTAAGCCCAGCTCCTCTGTAACACTCTGGGAGACCTTGAGTTTGTCACTTACACTCTCTGAGCCTCTGTGTCTTCATCATCATGTGAATTTGCCACCAAGTTAAAAATCCTCAGCACTCATTTTTCATGTGGTCAGCCAGGCGAGCAGTGTCTTGGGATGTCAACCGTGCAAACGCCTTTACTTTATGAACTTTGACACAGCTCTGAAGAGCAATGCTGTGCTTGAGTGCTTCCAGTATCAGGAGCGCTCAACTCCTACTTGTACTTACTATAATTCCTTTTAATCTTTTGTGGAGAAAGCGAGACAAAGCCTACAAGTAGTCAAGAGATTCTGAGATAATCTTGTTGGCAAACCTGTCAGTAAAACCAGTCACTAGTTTCTTCTAAGGGCTGGCACTATTCTGGAACATCTCATGGAGGCTCAAAGAGGGAAGCATTGAGAAAGACTGACAGGGTCCTCCTGGTGAGGTCTGTGTTCTTTAGATGGGCTTGTGCTACGAACAGCAAAACACTAGATGCTAATTTCCACTAGAAATGTTCTGTGTTCTCTGAAGACTAATATGGTGCTATGAGCTGAATTGAGTCCCCCCAAGATTTTTACAATGAAGCCCTCCCCCTGCCCCAGTGGATGGTATTTGGAGGTGGAGACTTTGAAAAGTTATAGGTTTAAATGAGGTCATGAGGGTGGAACCCTCGTGAGCTGATTAGTGCCCTTATAAGAAGAGACCCCAGAGTGCTTGCTTTGCTTTTCCTCCTTCTCCCCACAACCCCCCAACCATCCCACCACCCCCATCCCCTGGCCAGGTGAGGACAGAGTGAGAAGGTCTATAAGGCAGGAGAAGAGCCTTTACTGGGGAACTGAATTGGCCAGCACCTTGATCTTGGACTTTCCAGCCTCCAGAAGGGTGACAAAATAAATTCCTGCCATTTAAGTCAACCAGCCTATAGTATTTTAGTTATGGCCACCCAAGCTGACAAACACAAACAGGATTATGTGATAGCAGGGTTTAAGGGGGCAGGATAAGCTTCACTGAGGAAGGGATTTTGAGCTGGTCCCTGGAAGAGGAGACAGAGCTAGTCATGCAGAGATCTGAAAGAAGACATTCCAGGAAGAGAAATGGAAAGTGCAAAGGTCCTGGGACTTCAGGAATGATCCAGATGTTTTCGCAAAACAAAAAGCAGGCAGAGTGGCTGGAGCAGAGAGCAAGTGAAGAGTATTACAAGAAGTAAACAGGAGCCAGATCATGTAAGCCTATAGGCAGAACATTTCTGGAAAGATACACAAGAAACTATTAATAGTAGTTAATTCTGGAGGGTAGGACTGGGGTGGATCAGGACACACACACAACCCTTTATTTTTTTACCATTTACTCTCCTAACCATTTAAATTTTTATTTTGAGTATATATTAAATATTAAATAAAGAAATATTTATCATATATGCCCAAATACAGGGTGACCACACTATCAGAGAATCCTGCTTTCCAACAAAAAATATCTTTAAAAAGTGTTTAGGCCAACTCAAACACAGAACCCTTAAGGATGCAGTCAAAATATTTAATGCATTACTTATACACATACTTTTAAAGAAACTGCTTTTTCCTATCTCTTATTTATAGAACAACTTTACCAATTTTTTCATGTCTTGATCATCAGGGTTAGGATCTACCAGATTACTTTTGAGTCATGCAAGGGAATTTTCCAAGTGGATAATATTTACTGATTGTGTGTGTCGCTTGCTATATGACACTTTACAGTATTTCACAGGAAATGTATCCTAAGCTTTAGCCATTCACATTGTTAGGAGACTTATGGGTTTGGTCTTGTCTTTTGTCTCATGGGTGCATATATTAGGCAAAATAACGCACACACCCACCCCCAAAAAATGTCCACATCTTATTACCAGAATGTGTAAATATGTTGGGTTACATGGCAAAGGGGAAATTAAGGGTGCTCATCAGCTGACCTTAAAAGTAAGTCTGCTCTCAGAGAATTTACAGTCTCAGGAGGAAGGTAGGATTGCCTCTCTATGGCCATACAGGACGTTAATATATTAAAATACCTTCATAGAGTTGGGAAATTGCACTGTCCCAAGACCTCCTCAAATCCCCTCCTTTCTGCCTCAGCTGCTCAGCCTCTCCTTCAGGACACCCTACATGTGCACGCATACACACACGCGTGTGCACACACACACTTCCCTATGATCTAAAGTCTCTAAAGGATTCACCTTATGGCACAGAAGGGCACCTCAGGAATCTTGCTCAATCATTCATTCTGATTGAGCTGTGTTGATGTCTTTGTTAAATATTTTTGAAATCGCCCTTGGAGACACAAAAATACTTTGGGACCCTGAGTGTAGAGTTCAAAGGGGGAATTTGAAGAATCGGTGACTCATCTGCAAGCTGGGGCAAAGCCAGCTTCCCCAACGAATCTTCTGGTAACTTTAAAGCACTGCCTGAGCAAGATAAGGTCCCCTTCTTAGAGTGGAACAGCTCCTCGGCTGTGCAAGGCTTCTGGGCACACATGCATGTTACATCACACACACACACACACACACACACACACACACACACACACACACCCTTTCTTCTGGAAGGCCATGGCTTAGGCCCGACAGACCCTCACTTCTAAGGATTATGCAACATGGTAAATACTCCAGTGTGTTGTACTCTCTGTTCCTTCCCATCGCGTGGAATTGAATCCCCCCACCCCACTCATTGTCCAAATTTACACCATGGTACAAAGTATTCATCTCTGTATTTCCAGCACTAGCATAGTGTGCAGCACCAAGTAAGGTGGGTAAGATGACTCTGGACTTGGGGGAAGGGGAAGGGATGGCAGAACAGAGGTAAAAGAAGGAAGAACTAAAAAATTAATCCTCTAGGACACCAACATTACAGAGGTGGAAAGAAGAGGATCGGCGAAGGGGACCAAGAAGAAACAGGGAGAGGAACAGGAGAATTAGGAGAGGAGGCTGACCGACAGACCAAGAGAGAAGAGCCAAAGCCTTTGGAGAAGCAAGCTGCAAGGAGGAGACCATGTCTCATGTCAAACATAGCAGGGACGTCCTTCAGGTGGAGGGCTGAAAATGGGACAGGGATCTGGCATTTAGGATGTCACAGCTGACCTCAGGAAGAGCAGTTTAGCGATTACTTGGGGAGGAGGGTAAGGATCCAGACTACAATGAGATGAAGAGAAAATGTGGGGCCAGGAAGGGTAGACATTGCAAGCAGCACTGGTCTTTCTAAAAGTCTGGTGATAGAGGAAGGAAATCAGTCAACAGAAGGGAAGGAAAGTTAAGGGACCCACTCTCTTCAGAGTAGGAGGGACATGGATGTGTGCTGTGCTGCTTATACACACCGCCCTGGACCATGGCTTCGATAAGATGCTCAGGACTGAGGTAAAATCTACCCATGGGAGCCACACAAACCTGGCCCATGCTTTGGGGTTCAAAATCAGAGGTTCCATGCTCTGGGTCCCCAGCTCAAATGAGCATGTTTCTGAGCACCTGGCCACCTGTTCCAGGACCCTTGTGTAAAAAAGCAGAAGAAGGTGATATCACAGAGGGGCTCCTGCAACCAAACTGCTGGGTGTCTTGTCAGGTGTTCCCCCTCAATCAGGACAGCCGTGCTATTTCCCTGTTTCCACTCTGCTGGTGTTTCTGCCCTGATAGAACGAGAGCAATACTGCCTAACTTCTGCATCATGCTGCATTTATGGCGGGGATCAATGCAATTTTTCAATTCACTAGAGCAAAATACTCCTTTTTAAAAATCTCCCCGTCTGGATCTGTTGGCTCTTTGGAACTTTAAAAAGTTCCTGGTGAGTGTGTGTTCCATCTGGAGGCACGAAAGACAGTGATGCACTTGTGAAGGAGACCTGCGGCAAGCGAGGCGTAGATCACGTGCTTCGTCCTAATGTTCCTTGGCTGCTGAACCTCCTGCCTTTGAGGAAATACTTCAGTCAGTTTTCTCCAAACAGCCTAGAATTAGTCATTTCTTACCATTTAAGATGATACACTATTAAAGCAATCTCCTAAGTGATTACAGAAGTTATTCAGATGGAACCACTGTGAGAACACATTATAGGCGTGTTACTTAGCAACTGAAGGATATATGCGCTCTTAAAAATTAAGATGGAAAAAGTAAGGATACATATTTCATTCAAAACTAGTTTTACAAGATCCATAAAACCAACCAGAAAATAACTATAATGAATAAGGTAATGGCAACAAGAGCAACTTTAGTTGCTCTAAGCTCATGTCTCACTGGTAGGGGACTAGGAATGTCATAAATGCAGGTGGGTATATATGTTTGTGTTTGTGTGGCTATAATTGATTAAAAAAACTACCCCATACATTGTACTCGATTCATTTTTCTCTGATCCTCTCAACAACCTAGCAAAGGAAGCAGTTTTACAACTATATTTTATTTATTTATTTAGGTTGTCTTTATTTATTCATGAGAGACAGAGAGATAGAGAGAGGGAGGCAGAGGGAGAAGCAGGCTTCCCGCTGAGCCAGGAGCCGGGCGTGGGACTCGATCCCAGGACCCGGGGATCATGACCTGAGCCAAAGGCAGACGCTTAACCAACTGAGCCACCCAAGTGCCCTACAACTATATTTTTTAAATGTTTGTTTGTTTTGAAATAATTGTAGATTCACAAGAGGTTACAGAGAAATACACACAGAAGTTCCAAACACCTTCCCCCTTGCCCACTGTTAACATCTTCTACAATTTCAGTACAATAACAAAGTCAAGAAACTGGTATTAGTGCAATCCATAAGCCTCATTCAGATTTCCCAGTTACGCATCCACTGACCGTACAGAAACCCAAAATTCTACTGTGGGCCACCAATTAAATAGGGTCTTACGGAGGTCAGGGTTAGAAGGGGTTGTGTCCACCCAACAGTAGGGCCAGTAGAACTGTGGACCCACTTGGTAGCTCTATCCCTAGTTCCTGATGTACAGTGGAAATAGATACACAGAGCAACTAGCAAAAGCTCTCCACTAGCTTCCTAATCTGTGAAGTGAAGGCTGTTTAGGTAGGAAGAGCCAAGTGGAAATCCCAGGAACTATCCTCTCCTCCCTAAAACTCATTCTCAGTCAAGAGAGCAAAGCAGAAGCAAGACATTTCCAGAGGATGACAAAGACCAATGGTGCTACCATCAAAGATACGAGAGACAAAGGGGTGGTGATTCCTATCACATCCCTAAGGACTCATACTTTCGGCTACAGCAAAGGTCAAATGGGTCATGAAGAATTACTATGCATTATGGCAAACTTAATCAGATGTGGTAATGACAAGCACAGCTGTAGTTCTATTTCTTACCTTGCTGGCAGGGCCAATACTTACATTTACCCTACTCCTTACCCCCAGGACTCATCTATCTATCATCTGTCTATCTATCTAATATGCATGTGTATATATATAGTTTAGAGGGGTTATAATCTTCTCAATAGCTCATAAAACATCATGCTGGTCCTTTACACTGATGACAATTAACTAATTGGTCTTGTGAGCAGGTCGTATCAAGCCCCCTTGAAGTCTAAATAAGACATCCACATGTCAGCGGTTGGAGATAGTCCCCATGAAAGATTATGTAGGCCTGCAATATCGAAGCTTCCAGGGGTACAATGGAGTCGAGTGGACTGTGTGGGGATTTCCCTCTAAAGTAAGAACCAAGTCACTTCCCCTTGAACCATATACCACAAAGAAAGAAACATGACATCTGGTGGCCCTCTTTTGGTTTTGGAAGCAATATATACCATATACAGGTAGGTGCTGCTATAGTTCATTTACCAAGGAACCCATAGGCTGCCAGTTTTTGGTCAAGCCGAAAACAAAACAGAGTTCTTCAACATGTTTGGGCTGTTGTGCAAGGTGCTCTGCCACTAAACTTTCATTATCAACAGACCCAACGGTATGAAAGTGTCAATGGAGCTCGTCAGCGTGATTGGCAAAGCCCAATGCCTTCCTCTGCTGACAACTATTCTCCATTCTTAAAAGCTGGCTCATAGCCCCTGGTAGAGACTTCACACCTCACCAAGTTGACTGGGCAACCCAACTGTCCATTGTATTGAGTATCCATCATGAATGAAATCCACCAAACTACCAAACTGGACATGCACGGCAACATTCCATTATAAATTGGAAGTGGCATGTATGAGAGCAAGACCAAACAGGTCTGGAAAGTTCAGGCTCCAGTTCCCAAGGCTCCTGTTCCTACCGCTTTACCACCTCCCCCTTAACCCACACCCATGGCCTCTGAGTGAGTTTATTACGTCCAGTAATCAGAAAAGCACAGACCTTGTCTACAGATGAATCAGCATGATATGTTGGCACCAGCCAGAAGTGGATGCCTACACCACTACATCACACTCAGGGATGGTTCTGAAAGGCAGTGATGAAGGAAATTACCCCGGTGGGCAGAATTTCAAATGGTACATCTGGTCATCCACTTCCCGCAGAAGGAGAAATGGCCTGGGAAACAAATCTATAATGATTTATAAGCAATGGCTAATGGTTTGGCTGCTTGCTCAGAGACCTGGAAAATTGGTGACAAGTCTGGGGTAGAGATGTGTGGGTGGATCTTTCAGAGCGATTATAGAGCATGAAGATGTTTATGTCCCATGCACATGTCTGCCAGAGACATCCGTGGCAGGGGAAGTTCTCATTAATCAGGTGGAAAAGATAGCCCCTTCTCTGCGTGTCAGTCAGCCGCCCCAGAGCTTGCTCCATAGAGGCTTCCTAACACAGTGTTCCTTTCAACAAGTCTTACCTGGCTACCACAACCCCTGAGTCCCTAACCTGCCCCAAACAGAGGCCAACACTGAGCCTCCAATATGGACTCATCACCTGGAGTAACCAGTCCATGCCATGCAGAGATAACGTGTCCTTACATGAAGAGACACGGATTAAGGGCATGGATGTGCCTCCCCTTCTGCTAGCACCCAGTTTTAGACATGCAGAGCACTTCATCCATTCTCTAATGTTCTTTATCTCGAAATGTATAAATATTGTAGCCCAAATATTTTTAAGAGGATTGCCTTTTATGCGACTGATGAACCACTAAATTCTACCCCTGAAACTAGTAATACACTATATGTTAACAACCTGAATTTAAAAAATAAATTAAAAAATAAAAATAAAAGAATTGCCTTTGCCTCTATTTTTTAACAAATATTTCTATAAGACAAAACTCATTTAATGCATTGCCTCTATTATTATTTCCAAGCCTTCACCAAATGGTGCTGCAACATCAGAACCTTCTGAACTCATTCGATTCCAATACAGAACATAAGTTTTTAATTAAAGTAAAAGTTCCATCAAGGAATTCTTCCCACAGTTTAATGTATTCTAAGGTGCAATTATAAAAATTCAAAATTAAATTTTAAATGTAGTTTGTTCTACTATTGTTTAATTTGTTCTGCTTTTCCCTTGATTTTTATAGAAATAATTTTTAATGCCTTGCTCTTCACAAGCTCTTTTCTCAATCATGAAAATTCACCAAAAGCTTCAAATCTGAAGTCTTTGAGGTTTCATCCTTTCAATATTCTAATTTAAAAAATCCCAACTGATTTTGAACAAAATACAATCAAAATTTATCAGAATCTTTTATAGAAAGTTCAATGCCATATGTTGGTTTACAAAGTCATTCTTCAAAGGCATGTGCATACCTAGACTATAGCTCATAGTTGGCAGCAAAGAGAGGAAACATGTTCTACCATTTAAAATAATTGTTTTGAATGAAACAAATATTCATTATGTTTTGATAAATACAAAAATTACTTCATCACAAAAATTTTATCACTCAATTATAAGAACTGTGATAAATGTGTAAATATTTGTAAATTTTGACAATTACAGCCTCTGTTTTGATTAGTAAACTATTGCAGCGTGGTTGGATGAAACCATAAATTATGTGTGCATCACAATGAATCACAAGTGTATTTATACTCTTTAACTTTCTTAATTTAGTAAAAACAGTTTTTACAATACTTGGCCCCATCAAAACTTATATTTGTCATTATCACCATAAAAATAATTTTATCTCAAAAAAAAATTAAAAAAAAAATAATAATAATTTTATCTCTGTTAACTTTATATCTGAATTTATAATAGCAGTCACAATAATGTTCCCTTCAACAGAATGAACTTCTAGAAACTTCATTTTTATTCCACAAAGCAGATGAAACAACACAAACATCATGGGAATTAAGTGACTTCTGTTTGAAGGCTCTCATGACATTAATATGAATCAGGCTTTGCTATTTATGAAGTTCTTCTGGTAATGGCATGAAGACCTTAATAGCTAGTATTTCACTTTTCATAGATAAACAAAAAAAAAGGGGTGGGGATTGAAAATGAGCAAAATTAACCTAAAATAATTGTGTTTTGATCTAAATGAAAAGTCATCATTGATTGATGGGTAGAAGCACCTTCTGCCACTGCAGATACATTAAGTCGTCATCGTGAGGCATGGTCTTCTTAAAATAACTACTAATCTGTGAAGCTTCTTCATGAGGTTTGTATCTTCTGGTTCTCATGTGGTCAGTAATGTCACTATGCACCCTGTGGTGGGTGGTAAATACTGATAAACATTTTGGAGCAAAGTTACACATTCACCATCGACTTACTTAAGAAGCAGAATTTTATTACTTAACTTTCCACTAAACATAGACTACTATCTTTTTTAGATTTTTGCTAGCAAGAATGTTTATCAGAAACAAATAAGTAACTGTAGCCATGTAACCGTAGAGTAAATGATAATGCAAGAGCATTCAGCCTACTTCCTGTGCACCCCCATGGCAGGACAGCTCAACCTCTTCTTCCCACGTACAATTTTGTATACCTATCCCATAATTTCCTACATTTCCCAACGCCCACACTGACAGTCTGGTGGCTTCATGAGTCTTGCAGTGACAAGTGTCTAGTACACCAAGTGCCCGATGAGGGCAGCAACATTGAATAAATGTCCCGCCTCCAACTGAAACTGGACAGAGTTAGCTGTCCCTGGTCAATTGTATCTGAGCAAACTTTGTTTTATCAACAAACACCCCGTGTGCTGTCCTTGAAAGAGAGCAGCTAGTTAGATTACATCAGGAAATGGTTATTGCTCATCACCTTTCAGATTAACCACTTGTTAAAGGGAAAATTGTGTTTACCCCATGCATGTACCACGAACTTCTAGATGAAAGTATAGCAGGAGCTGAACTGCGAAGTAGAGGTCTACCAAATCCATCTTGGCTTATTTTAATGCAAGTCTTGATAACAACAGTTTGTTTAAAAATGAAAAATCAAGAACAAATGATAAACTGGTCAGAACGCCAGCAGAACGGTCATAATCTGGGATTAATCCAGGAAAACTGCTATCATCACCCTATCAATGGGGAACTTCATATTGAAAGGACTGGCTGTCACCATCTGAATCTGTCTACCTAAGTTAGGAACACTAAAGTGAGGGAGGTGAACAGGCCCCTGTGTGATGCCGTATGATGTACACCCTCCCACCTATGAAGTATTGTTCCTAAAAACATAAAATTAACCTGAGTCTAATCAAGGTAACTGGAAGTTCCAGGGAATGTGATGAATAAGCTAAATGACACCGCAAGAAAGAAAACAGCCAGATCTAGAATCTGGGCCTTCCACAGGACAACTAACCTAGTTTCTTTAACAAGCAACTGACTAAAAAAGGGGGCAGGGGTGGCAGGGGGAGCTGCTCTTGAGTAAAAGAGACCTAAGAGACATAATAGCCAAATGTGATGTCAGGACCTTGTTTTGATCCCTGTTTGAAAAACCAACAATAAAAAACCATTTTGAGACAATCGAGATATTAGAAGGTACCAAGGGATAATTGTTACCTTCTCTGTGATAGTGTTATTATGTTATGAAAGAAAAGGTTCAGTCTTTAGAAATTCCCAGTGAATTGCACAGGGATAACATAATATGCTTTCTGAAATTTGCTGTAGAAGACTTCAGCAGAGAAAAATGGAAGGTAAATGAAGCCAGTGTAGCTTCAGAATGTCTAGAATCTGGGTGTTGGATAAATGGAGACTTATACTGTTCTTTCCTCTCTAATGCATATTTTACATTTTGTATTTAAAATTTCAATTTGAAATGTTGAATAAGGCAGGGCCAAGAACGGGGCCATGAGGGGAGGGATACGTTTTAAGCCCTTGCTCTACTTTTCAATCTTTTAATCCATGCTGCCTGAGTATGGTTAATCAAAGAGCTAGGATTCTACCTAACTGATCGTGTTGCTTCCGTTTTATTGCCTACAGAACGCCGTGGAGACCACATGTCCCTCATTTTCTTCTTACTACAGTTATAATTAAAATATATTTTTTGTGGGTGCCTGGGTGGCTCAGTCGGTTAAGCGCCTGCCTTCAGCTCAGGTCGTGATCCTGGGGTCCTGGGATCGAGCCCTGCATTGGGCTCCCTGCTCTGCGGGGAGCTTGCTTCTCCCTCTCCTCCCCACTTGCGCTCTCTCTCACTATCTCTGTCTCTCTCTCTCAAATAAATAAATAAAATCTAATATATATATGTATATATATATTGCTATCCATTTCCATGGAGATCATTCTGGACTTTTGCTTTTTGATATTCAGATTAGTTTATATCATCCACCTCATCCCTTATAAAACGTGGCCAAGATCACTGGAGAGAAACTGATCTCCCTGTATGACTCCACAGTTTCTTTACCTGCCTACCAAACTCTTTTTCATGGAATGGCAGCGTCTAATTGCTTAAGTTTGTTGGAGAAGTCTCTACATCTTTAATTCTTTCCTTTATCATCTCTGGGCCATGGGATCCCATTACACATTCTGTTGTGTTTTTTTTTCCGGGTGCAT
Organism: Callorhinus ursinus; assembly: GCF_003265705.2. Taxonomy (NCBI): domain Eukaryota; kingdom Metazoa; phylum Chordata; class Mammalia; order Carnivora; family Otariidae; genus Callorhinus; species Callorhinus ursinus. The sequence continues at coordinate 64,246,766 of NW_027397069.1, forward strand.
AAAAGACGGTTTCCTGACAGCGAACTACCATAACCGACAAAACCAGTATGGTCACCTCTCTCAATATTCTGATAACATCACCTGCCTCCTACCAGATCTCTTTCTTCGGAAGCCACTATCCCACTTGCCTGTCTTAGCCCACCCCATCTTGGTCACATAGGTAAGACCATAGTTGTCTAGTTGTTTCCTAATCTTTAAGGTCTTGTTATTTTTCATACTCTATGCATTTATATGAAATCAGCTAAGGCCAGAAATGTTTCCTAATCACTTGGCTCTTTTTTTCTATATCTGGAAGCACAGGCATCTCCTCTGTCTTCAGGCTTCTTTCTTCTAAAGCACCCAGAAGTCTCCTGGTACAGAGCAATACTACACGAATATTTTCATAGCAAATGAACAAATGAAAGTATCATATATGCCTTCCATTCTGAAACATCCCGGATTTAGAAATATTTTCCATACATTTCTCCCCAGTAAATGTTAATGTATAATTATTAGAATCCAGTTGGCAAATCTCCCTCCAAATAAAGTCTTCCCAATCTGTTGAGATGCACTTTATCCTTTAGCAGGATCCTTCCCTCCCCCTATCCCACACCCAGTATTAAAAGCCAAAATTCTGAAAACTACTAGCTGTGTGATCTTGGTCAAGTTACAGAGGAACTGTAAAATAAAGCTTACCTCAAAGAAAACCAGATGAGTCAACATATACAAAGCATTTAAAACTGTGCCTGATGAACCCTAAGTCTCCAAGAGATGTTGGCACATATTATAGGCATACCTTGTTTTATTATGCTCTGTATTCATGTCTCTGTCCCATTTTGGTAATTCTTGTAATATTTCAAACTCTTTCACTATTACTACATTTGTTATGGTGATTTGTGATCAGTGATCTTCGATGTTATTACTGTTATTGCTTTGGGGCACTGTAACCTAAGGCCACCTAAGATGGCAAATGTAATCGATAAATGTTGTGTGTGTTCTGACTACTCCACCAACAAGCCATTCCCCCATCTCTCTCCCTCTCCTTGGGCCTCCTTATACCCTGAAACACAACAATATTGAAATGAGGCCAATTAATAACCCTACAATGGCCTCTAAGCATTCAGGTGAAAGAAAGTGTTGATTGATAGGGTAAACTTCAGTGTTGTTTTATTTTTTTTTAAGATTTTTATTTATTTATTTGAGAGAGAGAGGGAGAGAAAGAGAACACAAGCTGGAGGGAGGAGCAGAGGGAGAAGCAGACTCCTCGCTGAGCAGGGAGCCCAATGTGGGGCTTGATCCAGGGACCCCAGGATCATGACCTGAGCTGAAGGAAGACGCCCAACTGACTGAGCCACCCAGGCACCCCTCAGTGTTGTCTTATTTTAAGAAACTGCCACAGCCACCACAGGCTTCACCACTCTGATCAGTCAGCAGATCAACATCGAGGCAAGACCCTTCCCTGGCAGAAAGATTATGACTCACTGAATACTCAGATGATGGTTAGCATTTATCTTAGCAATAAAGTATTTTTAAAAATATTTTATTTATTTTTTTGAGAGATTGAGAGAGAGAGAGAGCGTGAGCAGAGAGAGAAGCAGAGGGAGAGGGACAAGCAGGCTCCACGCTCCGTGAGATCTTGGGCCCTTGAGATCAGGGCCCTGAGATCATGATCTGAGCTGAAATCAAGAGTTGGACACTCAACTGACTGAGCCACATCAGGTGCCCCAGAAATAAAGTATTTTTTTAATTACTGTATGTATATTGGTTTTTTTTAGACACAATACTATGGCACACTTAACAGATGACAGCACAGTGCAAACATAATTTTTGTATGAACTGGGAAACTAAAAAATTCATTTGACTCCCCTTATTGTGATATTTACTTCAATGCAGTAGTCTGGAATAGGACCTGCGTGTCTCGGAGGCATGCCTGTATTGTTACCCCAAGTCACTAATCTGTTACTGTTTTGACACCCGGTTGTTTTTGTCTTTTGTTGACATTGATTCTTTTTTTAATAGCAAAGAGGTGTTGAGGTAATGGGGGACAAAAGACCCAAATCCAGAATATGAATACAACATTAGTGAATTCCAGGACAGGTGCCAAGAGACCAGCAGGCAGCCCCGGCGCTTCATCCCTATTAAAAGACCTGCTAATCTACAAAGTGATTGCTGTGAGCGGCCTCTGGAAGAAGCCATCGGTTGGTCCTCTATGTTTAAAGGTTATTTGACTACCAGATACCCTGCCTACTCACTAGTTAGGAATTGTATAAAGAGATAATGATTTGGAAGACTAGAGGAAAGCATTTTTTAACTTGTCTAAAGTAAAAAAAAGTAAATCGCCCCTTTTTCTGAATATTATCTTCCAAGATAAGAAGGCTTGTCTGAAGATGCTGTTATGCCAAAAACCCAGTGCCAAGAATGAAAAGTTTTGTTACACATGTAAGAAAAATGTGTATAAAGGTTAGCCTTCCAGAAATGTGGCTAAAACTAATCAGAATCATGGACTCTTAGAACTGAGACAGACCTTGGAGGTCCTCTCACTCATTCCCTTCCCTGTACAGATGAGGCAACAGCCCCAAAGAGGTCAGTAGTTACCCAGTGTTACCAGATCTGGACCCAGGCCGTCCCTTTTCCTAGGTCGGTCAGCCAGTGATGATACAATTAGATCAGAGGCATGTATGCAAATCAGGCAGCTTCAGGCAGCTTCTCAGTAGGACTGGCAGATACCTTCTTAAACCCTAATGAACAATAAACATCTCTCAGAGCTTTTGGAGGAATAGAATATAAAGATATGAATTAAATTTTAGAACATAATGAACATTACCCAGTATGAATGCCACATAACAAAGTCACTCTGAGAGTTTCTCATGGGGCAAACTTCAGTGTTGTCTTTTTTTTTTTTTTTTAAGATATCGCAAATCATGTAATTTCCAGTCGGTCCCTATCTTGATTTCTGCAGAATAAATTACTGTCATCATTTCTAGCGTTCGTTATGGCTTTCAAAATCCTAGACGGAGGTTTTATTCACTGTGGGTGTCCTCTACCCATGTCTGACAGCCAAGAAGGGGCTCGGGAATAGGGGCAAAGTAGATTGAACAGATTTCTTAAAAACATAGTCATTATATATAATGTTTATTCCAAAGGGGACTTAAATTTTTGATGGATGAGTGAGTGGTTGTGTGGGTGTATGTGTGGGTGGCTGGGCGGGGGTGGGGGTTGTGGGGTGTGGCGGTGTGTGTTCAAAATTTGCCACACAGCACTGTAGGGTCTTGCCTAAAAGCACAGTCTCTGAAGCCAGCTCCATAACTTGCTAGCTGTGTGATCCTCGGCAAGGTATTTAATGCCTATTATGTGCCTCAGTTTCCTCGTCTGTTTCACAGGCATAAGAGACCTTAGCTCAAATAGTTGCTCTGGAGATTAAATGAGTTAATGGACATACAGCCTGTAGAACATTCTCTGGCATACAGCAAACATGTAATTAAACGTTAACTGTTGCTATCCAGAGGTCACTCAACTGGCAACCACAGTTATCTGGAAAAACACCCAAGTAAGCCTTCTCCAAAACCTGGGCCCTACATCCTGGCCGCTTAAGTCACAAACAAGTCTCAGCTGATTTTACACTAAACCCTAACAAATATATCAGCGCCCCTGGACGGTAAATGGCAAGTCACAGGTAACTGTCTTCCTCCTGACGCCAGCGGCCAGCCCTTAAAGCGGCTCCCCAGTCTCTCGTGCCAACAATTGTTACGGAGCACCTACAGCACAAGTTTGAGAAGTGTGTGCAAGGGAAGCACCAGGCTGAGTGTGATCCTACGAACCAGCCCCTTCCCGCAGGGCGGAAATCCGGGGAAACGCAACAGACCGGAAACTCCGGCTGCGCATGTACAGATAGGAGGGACGATCCCCCCACCTCCCACCCCACCCCCCCACCTCCCCCACCACCACTCCTAACACGTTTCATTACCACTGCGCTGCCAAAAATAAAAACAATGGTTTTAAAAGAAGCCTTCAATACACAAATCCCTGTGTGAAACCCAAGTCATGACATTAACCCCCAGACCGTAAAACGCAGTGTCACAGACAAGGCTCCCTGGATTCACCACCAGGTTCCTTTATGGCTGCCTCCTTAAGGGGCCACGCTGGGCCTCCCTGAGCCCTGGGATTTCTTCCTACCCTTGGAACTGTCAAGCCCTGGCTCAGTGACTCACCAAGTCACTCTGCCCTGCCCTGGCTCTTCCAGAGGACCGCCGACGCTTGCCGTGAATGCACATTTTCTAAACTGTCGACTCGTTCCTTTAATAACTCTTAATGTCAATTTATCCGGCACAGTCTGTGCAGCAATTTATGACTGAGTAGGAGGCAGAGCAAAGTTGAGCAAAGCAGGATGAGTCAGCTTTCCCAAGGCTCCCTTCTATTAGAGAGGTCTGGATTGGGAGAGGGACTCTGGCAAGGCTTTCAACCTCACATGGAAAGTGGAGACTTTCACCGGGTTGTCCTCACGTGGTCTGGCCACTGTCTAGTGAGCAACACATCTGGCAGAAGGAGAATTTGTGAGGGTCACTTTCCCGTGGGGTGGTTGGTGAGAGCTGCCCAGAGCCAGCCTCCAGGGGGGGCCCCTCTGAGGAGTGGCTCTACCACCCTCAAAATCTCACCCTCCTTCCTAAGGGGCATCAGGCAACCGTCTCGCACTTGCAGCGAGAAAGACCATTTGTCCTTAGCCCACACCAGGAGGCTAACGTGAAACTGAGCTTAAAAACGGACTAGGAGGTGGCATGAGTGTGATGAAAAGGGCTCCATGGCTCTGCTCAGTCAGTATTCACGCTCCTGCATGTGGAAGAACTTTCCATGGTCGCCACTAAAGGGGAGACATTCCATTCTCCGGCCGCTTGCCCATACCACTGATGCCTTGAAAGTTGGTCCTAAGGTCTCTGAAAACGTGACAGGAATGAAGAAAGTCCATGTGGGCTGGGGCAGGTGCTGTAGAAAAAGTGCTGTCATTTCAAAGGAATTTGGGGTACAAGGAGAGGAAGACTTGGAGATACCTTCAGAAGAAACTTTGTTCCCGGAAAGCCACTCAAGGGGCCATTTGAGTATGTAAATATGTGGCTGAGACCCTAATTAGAGAAGAAAGAGCTTTTGAGATACCGCTGTGGTTCTTGGGACTGAAATGCTCTGTGTGATCATGAAAAATATCCATAGGTCAAGTACACTTTCTACTCCACGTATTTAGTTGCCTTTGGAGAGATTTTATTTCATTTTACCTTTAAAAATGAACGGAGGCATCACTGTGCAGGAAAACTGCTGTTCGTTCTTAAGAGGACGTGTACATTTTTGTTGGATCAGGGCTACTGGGGAATTTGGGCAAAAGGGTCAGAAACTGGAGGAGATCCTCTCAAGAGAGAGGAAGATGAGAGCCCAGGTACAAACAAAGCAGCCCCAGAGACCTGGAAGAGGCTCCATACTCAGTATTTTGGGTTGCCTATTCCTGTCTCCTGGGAGTGGCAGCTCAGAGAGCCTCTGAGACAGCCCCTTGGGGAGAACATGGATGTTCTCACCAGGGACATCATCATGATGGCTGGCCAAGAGTCATGGAAGATTCCTGGGCTGTATTCATTGACCAGGGAAACCAGAGCATTGGGAGACAAGCCCCTTGGCAAAGACAATGGCACTCTCGTCAGGAACACATTGGCCATTTCCAGGGCTGTGGACATTGACCTCAGGAGCCCCAGAGGGAGAAAGGACCCTGAGAGATGATTTCTGAGAAAGTTCCGGAATGCCAGCTTGAAGCACTCAGAGATAATTGGCACACTCTTTAAAGGACGTTAAGTTCCTGCTGGCAAGATGAAGGCCTAAGATTAACATATGTGCTCCCAGGCTGGTGAGACTTACACCAACCCTCTTGTCTGTGATAAGACACAACTTATTTAGCAAACCATTCTATTCCCAGTTCTACTGCTAATACCACATGGCTTTGGTTAAGCTGCCTTAGTTCCTTGAGGTCTGTTCTCTTAGTTATCCCCAGATGATGTTTGCCCACTTTCCCTGGAGCCTAAAGGTGATGCGGACTGGATTGCCTTTTAGGGAAGAAGGAACTGCAGATGTGCTGCCCCTAGAAACATAGTCCAAACGGAGACATAGGGGCCCAAATGAGAAGTATAAGTGAGAGGTCATGTGAAAGGAAGATGAAGGTAGGAACAGTAAATGAAGCCATCTTAGCTTGGATTCACCCAGAGACAGATCCTGCCATAGGATTTGAGCCGAAGTCATTTATATGGAAGTCACAAGCAGCCGTTGCAGAGAAGTAGGGGAATGAGACAGAGAAAGCAGCTAATAAAGTGTGCATATTAAACCACCTGAAACAGCAGGCAGCCAGCCAGTCCCGCACAAAAAGGCTAAGAAACTGTGCAACATACATGACCCCGATTTGTCCAACCCACCAGATGAGGGAGCTGGAGGATTTGTACACCGACTTCTGAGTAGAGTAAAAAAACCATTAAGCCAATGACTATTATACAGTGACATTTTTCTCAGAGGTAGACTGCATGAGTCTAGGAACCAAGCAGTTGAAGTAGGAGGGGCCCTTTTTACCATTACTTTCAGTAACCCACTTGGGGGAATTTGTGCTTCCAGCCCCCGTAACTCTAGGCTCAGCTGGATTCAGTGTCCTGGTCCGAGGGGAGAGACGTTCTGCCAAGGGATGCAATAAGGGTTCCACTGAATCTAAGGTTATGGCTGCTACTTGTTCACCTTGGGTTCCTCATGTGAGCAGACCAGTAGGTAAAGAAAGATCTGTCATTGCTTAGGGCAGCTCCCAGCGGGACTGTTAATTCTCCAGGTCTCTTCTGGTTTGCTGGGCAAGCAGGCAGCCTGCATTTGCAAAAAAAAAAAAAAAAAAGAAGAAGAAGAAGGAAGGAAGGAAGAAAAAGAAAAAGAAAAAAGAAAGCTCTCTGGTGCATAACAGAGACACTGGGAGTTAAAAGTCATTCCAGAACACACAGAGATGGTCAGGTCCCAGGTATGTGAGCAAGGCTCTGACAGTCTGCTTTGTCATTGGCCTTGCACCACAGAGATCCACCTATACTGTGTTTTAAGTTCACTCTGTCTGGTCAGTGTTACTTCAAGGTGGTGACTGGTCACAACTTCCTAAAGAAACAACGTACAACAGGAAGCAATAGCCCCTTCTGCTACGGTCGGTTGCAAGTCGTCAACTGATATTTATCATCTCCATGTCTAGAATCCATTCTAGATTCTCCTCACCTTCAGGCAACTGGTCCACGTTGCTTGCCCAGCCAGTGTGCCCAGTTAGGTTGTTTCCCTAACAGGAAACCCAGACCTTCCTCTCTAGTATGTCCAAGTCCCTGGTCATGCTCTTGTCAGGCTACGGCTGTTTCAATTTTCCATTTATAGTTATGTTTTGGTAATGGAAGCACCAAGAAACATCCCAGGAAATTCCAGACATACATTTCCTGCCCGTGTTATGGCACAGGAACCAACCTCAAGATAACCAGGGCCACCTACCCCTGTCAGTATGGCAACTTCTTTCTTTACCTACTGGTCTGCTCACATGAGGAACCCAAGGTGAACAAGTAGCAGCCATAACCTTAGATTCAGTGGAACCCTTATTGCATCCCTTGGCAGAACGTCTCTCCCCTCGGACCAGGACACTGAATCCAGCTGAGCCTAGAGTTACGGGGGCTGGAAGCACAAGTTCCCCCAAGTGGGTTACTGAAAGTAATGGTAAAAAGGGCCATTCCTACTTCAACTGCTTGGTTCCTAGACTCATACAGTCTACCTCTGAGAAAAATGTCACTGTATAATAGTCATTGGCTTAATGGTTTTACTCTATCTTGAAGGACAGTGTATCAACCTCTCTGGTGTCATCTGTAAGCTAGCAACTGATCTGCACCTTTAAGAGACCATCCCAGTGTTCTGTTAGGCCAGCCACTTCTGAATGATGTGCAGCACAAAAGAACCAGTGGATCTCAAGGTCTTATGCCCATTTTTACTTTCCTTCCCTGTAAAGTCGGCCTCTTGGTCCAAAGTGATGTAACAAAGATCCCACAACAATAAACCAGAAAAACTGATAACCTTCAGAGAGTGGTGCTGGCAGAAGCACTAAAGACAGGAAAGGAGGGGCACCCGGGTGGCTCAGTCATTAAGCGTCTGCCTTCAGCTCGGGTCATGATCCCAGGATCCTGGGATCGGGCCCCACATTGGGCTCCCTGCTCAGCGGGAAGCCTGCTTCTCCCTCTCCCACTCTCCCTGCTTGTGTTCCCTCTCTCGCTGTGTCTCTCTCCATCAAATAAATAAATTAATTAATTAAAAATAAAAGGAAAGGAAAACACATACCTGGAATACATAATCATTCCAGTAGGGATGACTCAGTATTCTTTCCAGGATGGAAGGGTTCTAATGCAATCAACCCGCAGTTGGCTGGTTGATCTCCTTGTAGGTGATATCAGTCTCAGCTGCTGACAGCTCTGACATTCAGCAGTGACAGTAGGTGGATCAACCTTATGATGATGTCCATGTCCTTGGGCCTATGCACAGCCTCAGTCTCCAACTCCATGACTACTATAGTCATAGCTCCATAATGCGAGAACAGAGGTGACCAAGGAGGGGGGCTGGCTTATTTCCACTGGATAATCATCCTATACACTTGATTGTTCTGGGCTTCCAGTGTGGAAGGTGCCTCTTCCACCTTCCAATGAATTGGTCATTGAGGTGAACACAAAGATCCTCATGGCCCCCTGGATGTACCCACAATTCTTCTCTTGATCTCCTTGTCTCCCTGAGATTCCAATCTCTCCCCATCCTAAGCCCCTGACCAAATAGCTAAATCATTCACCACTACTCATTAATCTGAGTATGTCCTTGCCTCAAACTACTTCAGCCCCCACGCAGAGTTGAATGTCAGGTATGCTGTTCTAAGCTCTGCTCATAGGGAAGATCCCCCCATTCCCTTACCACTGTCTTTCAGAGGCATCTCTGAGGGGAAATGTAATGCAGCAGCATATCAAATGTACAACTTATAGAGCTAACCCATTTATTTTTATTTATTTTTTTGCAAAGAACCAGTTTTATTTTATTTTTTTTATTTTATTTTATTATGTTATGTTAGTCATCATACATTACATCATTTGTTTTTGATGTAGTGTTCTATGATTCGTTGTTTGCGTATAACACCCAGTGCTCCATTCAATATGTGCCCTCCTTAATATCCATCACCGGGCTAACCCATCGCTCCACCCCCCTCCCCGCTAAAACCCTTAGTTTGTTTCTCAGAGTCCATAGTCTCTCATGGTTCATCTCCCCCTCCGATTTCCCCCCTTCATTTTTCCCTTCCTACTATCTTCTTTTTTTTTTTAACATATAATGTATTGTTTTAGAGGTACAGGTCTGTGATTCATCAGTCTTACACAATTCACAGCGCTCACCATAGCACATACCCTCCCCAGTGTCTATCACCCATCCCTCCCAACCCCCACCACTCCAACAACCCTCAGTTTGTTTCCTGAGATTAAGAATTCCTCATATTGGTGAGATCATATGATACTTGTCTTTCTCTGATTGACTTATTTTGTTTAGCATAATACCCTCTAGTTCCATCCACGTCATTACAAATGGCAAGATTTCGGAGCTAACCCATTTATGAACAAGACCCAAGATTTTGCTCTGTTGATCAGCTGGTCACAGGAAAGCATCAAGGAGGCCATAGGAAAGGCAAGAGAGACTTTAAGTGCACAAGAATACGGACCATCCATCCTTATATAACTTATTTGTGTTTTCCAGATGTACTCAGGTCCCAAATGTAACATTCCCAGGTATGATGGATGGCTGCTGCACCTGCCTGGTTTGGTGAGTGTGAAAATACCCAGGACATCATGGGAATCTCCGGTCATTTGCTTTCCCATGTCAAATGCTCAGTCTCTACCAAGGCTCAGTAGCATATCAAGGGCTGCTTCTCCAATAAGGAATAGTTCTCTGCTGCAGATGGCATGGCCTCGCTTTAGGACCCAAGGATTCTGTTCTTCAATTCTCCTATCAGAGCTTGCCAGAAACACTGTAGAACATTCTGGTCTACCATAGCAACACTATGAAGCATCTTATATATCTCCAGATGACTGGAATTCACAAATTTTACCAGCATTCCAGGATCTTGGATTTTTTGAGGTTTATTTCCCATCTTCTGATGCACATGTGTCCTAACAGAGCATCTAAAGTATTTGCCATCTGCTTTTCCAGATCTAAATCAACATGATATTGACAAAATAGTGGACAGACCTGATGTTCTGAAGAATGTTTAGGTAAGCAAGGCACCTTTGGATTATATTGTAACAAAGAATATGAGAGAACACAGGTCTGAGGCATGACCAGGAATTCCAAGTAAATGCAAACTGCTTCAGCATCTCCTCTTTTTTTTAAGATTTATTTATTTATTTTAGAGCGAGAGAAAGAGAGAGCATGCACAAGTGGGAGTAGGGGCAGAGGGAGAGAGAGAGAGAATCCTCATGTAAACTCCCCGCTGAGCGCAGAGCCTGACGCAGGGCTTGATCCCAGGACCCTAAGATCATGACCTGAGCTGAAACCAAGAGTCAGCGTCTTTAACCAACTGAGCCCCTCAGGCACCCCTCTCCTTCTTGGTGTGAACTGAAATACATGCATTTTCCCTATCAGTAGCTGCATACAGAGTGCCAGAGGCTGCACTGGTTTTTTTCAAGTAAAGATGCAATATATACACAATAGCTATAATTGGAGCTATCCCTTGATTAAATTTACTGCAGTCCATTGTCAACGAGAGATGGATTAAATAAAGAGATGGTCTGGCCAAGCAGCCCTACACTTCTCTGAGGTTGGCACTAGTTTCTGCCAGGTGGCCAGGATGAGATTTTGCTTTTGAGTGATTATCTGAGCTGGAGATGGGTGAATTGGGAAGGGGTGGCAATCCCAGAGGACTGCACTTGGCCTTTCCTATGGGTCAGAGAACCACAGGTAAGGGAGTCAATCGGAAGGTTTTGTTTGCTCATATAACCATTTAGGGAACCAGAGAATGACCACGGTTGGGGCAGTGGACTCTAGACCAAATGGGACATGGACTTGGACCAGGATTCCATTTACCACCAGATCTCCAAATGCCTCAAATCTAACATCTAATATAATGACATATTACATGAATCTCCTGGTGTTGTGAGTCATATTGCCCAGAAAACAGAATCTGAGATAGATATGTGTGTATAGGAAGTGTATCAGGGAGTGATTTTGGAGACAGCACCTGTGAGGGAACGAGGACACAGACTTGGGCAGAGGAACAGTTGAACGGTGATGCAGTTGCAAGGGACCCCATCTGATGCTGTGGAGGGCTCTGAAGCTGGGATAGCTTTTCATAGATGTATCACATTAAGGCCAGGTTGCCTAGCTTTTGACCCAGCGCTTTGACCAGTCATTAAATGTGAGCTTCTGCCAAGGAGGGGCTCAGCTGTTAGCCATCAGTGGCCAACACACCCAGCAGCTAAGTAGATGACCCCTTCTTCAGTTCTGAAAGAGATTCTAGGGCACACACTATGGCATCCACTATAGTCCAACCCTTGCACTACTTGGATCCATTTGATTTGTATAGTAGGTTTACCCCTCCAGGAATAGCTTCTTCAGGAGTCTGAATGTAATAGGACAAACTGTAGCCCCAGCTCCTGCAGCTGATCTCAGGCCCTAACCTATACTCATCATTTCTTTCCTCTACCAACCATGCTACATTTCCCTTACTGTAGACTAGAACCTTCGTTGTTCGAGTGACTTACCTCATGGAATTAACCAGAACCTGTCTGAGTCCCTGATCACCAAGGCTTCTCAGGCAATGGAAGCTGCCTTTATTCATTTACTATTAAAATTGGGCAAGGTCTGTGAAGTCTGTGCCCAGCTTGGACCTGCCATAGAGCCCTCTCTGCTCTGGACCCCACTCAAAGCTTGTAGCTTTCCATGTCCTTCAGCAAATGGGCCTGAGCATTATGTCTAAGAATAGAATATGCTGTCTCCATAAACCCAAAAGGCCAACCCAGTATCGTAGTGCATTCTTACTAGGGGAAGGAATGAGAAGAAATCATCTTTTTCTTTATTTTGGAAAGAGAGCCCAACTTGCCTCAGACCATGGGGCCCCTAAAGCAACATTGAGAAGGTAGTCTTCTGACTGGGTTTATCTTTCACCAACTGGCATGCATGTCTCACCAAGGCCTCCAACATACTTGCCACTTCTTGCTCATCAGTTCAGTTAACATAATGTCATCAGTATAGTAGACCAATATAATGTTTTACAGAATTTCCAGATGGTCTGGGGCCCTTCAGACTTTAATATGACAGAGGGCTTGAGTTAACATAAAAGCTAGAGAAAGACTGTAAATGCATACTGTTGTTTGCCCCACATGAATGCAGACTGCTTCTAGCACTCTTTCCTAATAAGAATAGAAGACAACATACTTGCCAGATGAATGGCCTTATACCATGAGCCAGAGATTAATCCACTCCAGTAATGATACCAGCAAGGCAGCTGCAATTAGACCTTCTCCTTAGCTGAACTGGTAGGAATCCACTCCTAGGATCCATCTGGTTTTATAGGAGGAAAACTGGTGAACTTGATGGGCATGTGAGGGCCTCCATATAACCCTGCTCTATATCCCTGCTCTAACAGGGTGGCCATGATGATACTTCTGTTGCTAGATTACTGTATTACAATTACTGGGAGCCTGTGTCTACCAGTCCTTGAAATGTCTGGTTATTCCCCCTTCCCCAATGTACAATTTACCCAAGTAAATGCCAGAGGTTCCTTTGGGGAAAGACTGGGAAACTCATTACCATATACATTTCCTCCCCAGGATCTGTCTTTAATTCAGTCAGTGGGTTCTGGTCCTGAAAACTGGTTCCGATGAGAAAATGGAACAAGGAATTATGACTTTTTTTAAAAAGACTTTATTTACTTATTTGAGATAGAGACAGAGCATGAGAAGGGGGCAGAGGGAGAGGGAGGAGCAGGCTCCCCGCTGAGCAAGGACTCCGATGCAGGACTCAGTCCCAGGACCCCGGGATCATGACCTGAGCCGAAGGCAGACACTTAACCGACTGGGCTACTCAGGCGCCCTGGGAATTACGATTTTTTATTGAGGCAGGTGCCTTCGGTCTCCTGATAAGCTATCCTTGATTTCTCTTACTTGCTTCAACTGAACCATACTCTTGCTGGTAACCCATCTCTCTTGTTGCCAGACACCACGTTCCATTACTCATTTCCATGGCTCTCTATATACCACACCCCCAAGGCAGCTATTCTACTCTGTTGCTCTTAGAGAACATTGCACCACCTGGAGTCTATTATTCAGGATTTTATCATCCCCATTGCTATCAAGGATCCCAGTTTTTTAACAGACTGACCCATCAGCTTGGCTGGCGGCCCTCACCAATTTGTTCCTTACCTGTTCAGGAAGCATAGTGTCCTCTGAGCCTTCCTGTGGACTCCAGTAGGCTGGTGGGCTTTCTGCCCTTGCATGGTGTTCCAGCTTCTTCATGCCCGCTATTCTAAGCCTTTTGGTCTTAGAGAGGAGAAGTTTACTGTCTGCAGTGGCAATTCTGGCATTTCTACTTCACTGTGTGTGGGCCATCACTTTCTTCAAGCTTCTGAGAGCAGCACGATAGTATATTAAGTCTTGTATCCTACCATATCAATAAATTCTCAGAAAATCAGAATGTTACCAACCAACAAATTTTCCATTTCCAAATGCCACCCTTGATCCATTGCCATCAGGATCTAGTCCCAGATAAACTCCCTTCTCTCCCGCCAGTGAATGTTGACTGATACCTGCAGCTCCTTCCATCAGTACCTTTCCTCCCTAAACAGAACTAATAGTTGTGCAGCCAGGTTAGGATGCAACTTGAACTGATTATTTGACCCGGGGGTTGGGGGGTGGAGGTAGGAACAGATCCTGAGGGGGATACGTGTTGTATTGTAAGGCAGAGGCCTTTTCATTATTTTTAAGTAAAACTGGGGGTGGGATGATAGTCTTTAATAGTCTATAGAGTGGGCTACTTCTGTCGACCCAGTAGGTTCGAAGACATCTAGGGATTGAAGAATCTCAAGTGCATCAACTCAGATGTCTTCATTCCAAATTTGAGGGTCCCACCTGTCTCTGACCTGGACCTTGACCCTGATGTGCCAGAGCTGCCAGATTCCAAGTTCAACTTTATATGAAATTCAAAAACCCCTATAATTAATGCGTGGACCTGAACCACAGCTTTTTCTACCCTCCAGCTGCAGGAGATAAGAGTGTCTTTATATGCTGTAAGAAAGCCCACATCACCTTAAATTAGTGGTTAGTTACCTTCAGCCTTTGATTGCCTCTCTTTAATTGATAGCACCCAATGAAAGTTATCCAAGTCCATTGTCCTTAGAGTCTCTACTTCGCCAGGACCACTCCGCTGCATGAGACGTTGCTCCCACCGGTGCATTCCCTTCTATCAGCATTTCAGTATCCCATCCTAGCTCACCACAAGTGAAAGTTTCAACAATTATCTTGCTACAGCCTTCCAGGAGCTCTCCAAACCCTTTATCTTCCAGTGATGGGCTCCTCACTGCCAGCCACCTGGTGGGTAATCCAGCTCTAAAGTCCCATTTCTAGTTCTAGTTGTCTTGGGTTGAGTTGGTTGGTAAACAGACTCTAAGATGAACGTTTTTGTGCAGGAAGTTTAGTGGAGAATGTTTTAGGAACAACTGAAAGGGCAAGTCAGGTAAGGAAAGTTGGATTAAACACTATGATGCAGCTGGAATGAAAGCCTCAGCTCTGGCCCTTCAGAGCTGTCTTTAAATGAGTCAGGGAGGCTAGGCCTTTGTACCCCACCTCAAGCAGTCAGTGGATGTGGGGTGCCCAGAGAGAGGTCTAACTTTGAGTGAGCTACCTCCTTTACACTGAAGGCAAGTCCCAGAGAACCATTAGCAGCTCACACTCCCAGAAGCTGGTGGAATGGGTGTCTCGACCCTGAAGGGGGCATGTGGGTGGCACACACAACACCCTCTACAGCCCAGGATAAGTGATAAGAGTAAGCAAGTGTGCAAGCCCAAAAGCCAACTGGATTAGAACTGATGATAAACAATGTTAATGGAGGAAGTCTTGAAAAGTGTTATTTAACCGATGTTTTTTAAGCAGTTCAAATTCAATATGAGGGCATGTTACTTGTGCCAAATCAGAAATGTCTGCAATGTTCAAAATTGTCTTCTTTGCATTACAAAACAAAGAGGAAATAGACCTTCCAAAAATTATTAGAGATCTGGGTTTCAAAATCTCACTCAAGAGACTCGTGTCTCAATAAATGTCACAAACCAGTAATTACACAAGTTACATAGTGTGTTAGAAGAAAGAAAAAACAAAAAGAATAGAACAAGATAAGGGCATTTCAGGAGTTAGAGGAAAGGAGTGCAGGGAGGGTAGTTTGCAGATTAAATAGGATGGTCATGAGAGACCTCATTGTGAAAATGATTTTGGAAAAAGGACTAATGGTTAAGTCAGGGAGAGAGCAATGAAGGTATCTGAGGGAAGAGCATTCCAGAGAGCAGCCATTGCAAAGGCCCTGTGGCAGGAGCATGTCTTGGTGACTGAAAAGCAATAATAATGCCAGTATGGCTGGAGGGGAGAGGGTAACAAGCAGAGGTAGGAGAGACACTCAGAGGGGTCACTGGAGGGCGGGGGAAGGATGGGGCCTGGTAGTCTCTGGCAATGGACCTGAGGCAAGAGACTTGAGTAAGGGCATCTACTGCCATTCAAACAGATTCTATTAATAAATACATTTGGGGAAGAATTCATCACTCCACTTACACCGATTTTTACATGCTCAGTGCTTTGACAGCTTTTTAATACATTTCCCGTTTGGATAAACATAATCTCATGCCTTACTTTACTATATTATTTTAAAGCAAGAACAAATATCATGACGAAAAGCAAATCAAAGCAATGAGACAAAACACACCTTTGTTTCCAAACTACACATGCCCCCTGGATCTTCTGATATGGCATCTCTCCCACCTCATCCCATGTCTTTCCCCAGAGCAATATTTTTTTTTTCCAATGAGTCCCCTTATGGACCATCTGATGAGTCTTAAAGGGACCCAAACATGAAAATCCTATCCTCCACACTTGTAGGTTATCCCTCACACTGTCACTCAACCACGGATTAGGGCTCCTCAGTAGTAATCTACAAAATGAGTAATGTATAGAAACCAAAATATGGAATTCATAAACCAAAATTAACACGTGACTGGAATTTCCTGAGGCCACTCATTCAATGTTCTCCTAACAAGTCTGGCAGTCACACAGTGTTTGGCAACAAAAGTATATAGGTGAAGATTTGTAATTTCCACAATTTTCTGAAAGCACTCTCTGCTGTTGGTGCATGGTAAGTGTTGTCTTCAGTTGGTTAGAGTTTCCAGTTGCTACTATTCTTGATTTATAACTATAAATTATAGTTAGTCTCCCTTCATCATTATCAATTTAATTTGTTGAATTGTTTGGTATATTTGTCTAAAGAGAAAAGGTTTATAATTTTCCAAAAATTAGACTTGAAAGCATGTATACATTGTAATTTAAATTAGGGGCTACATCAAACCAAAAAGCTTTTGCACAACAAGGGAACTATCAACAAAACAAAAAGGCCACCTATTGAATGGGAGCAGATTTTGCAGATGATATATCTGGTAGGGGTTAAATATCCAAAATATATAAAGAACTCCTACAACTTAACACTAAAAAATAAACAATCCAATTAAAAACTGGGCAGAGGACCTGAACAGACATTTTTCTAAAGAAGACACCCAGATAGCCAACAGACACATGAAAAGATACTCTACATCATTCATCATCAAGGAAATGCAAATCAAAACCACAATGAGATACCACCTCACTCCTATTAGAACGGCTACCATCAAAAGGATAAGAGTTGGTAAGTATTGAGGAAGATGTAGAGAAAGGGGAATCCTTGTGCACTGTGATGGGAATGTAATCAGGTGCAGCCACTATGGAACACAATATGAAGGTTCCTCAAAAAGTTAAAGATAGAACTACCATATGATCCAACAATCCCACTTTTGGGTATACATCCAAAGGAAATGAAAACAGGATCTTAAAGAAATATCTGCACCCTCATGTTCATTGCAGCAATATTCACAACAGCCAAGGTATGGAAACAACCATTAATCCTCAGTAGATGAGTGGATAAAGAAAATTCTCTCTCTATATACACTATTTATATAATGCCCTCTGGTTCATCCAAGCTGTCACGAATGGCAAGGTTTCCTTCTTTCTCATGGCTGACTAATATTCCAAAATATAGAGAGAGCAATATTATTCAGCCCTGACAAAGAAGGAAACCCTGCCATTTGTGACAACTTGGATGAACCAGAGGACATTATGCCAAATGAAGCAAGTCAGACAGAGAAAGACAAATACTATATGATATCACCTATGTGTATGGAATCAAAGAAAGACAAACCCAGAGAAACAGAGTAGAATGGTGGTTGCCAGGGGCTGGAGGATGGAGGAAATTGGGAGATATTAGTCAAAGGGTACAGACTTTCAGTTACAAGATTAACAAGTTCTAGGGATCTAAAGGACAACATGGGGATTATAGCTAATAATACTGTATTATATACTTGAACTTGCTAAAAGAGTAGATTTTAAATGTTCTCACCACAAAAAAGAAAAGGTAGTTATGTGAAGTGATGGAGGTGTTAGCTAATGCTCGGGTGGTAATTAATCATTTTGTAATAATATATAAGCATATCAAATCAACGCATTGTACACCTTAAACTTACATAATGTTCCATGCCAATTATATTGCAATAAAGCTGGAAAATAAAATAGAGCAGAAGCAACAAAAGCTTTTCTGCTCCCTGCCCTGTGGGGCCAGATGTGCCCACCCAGAGGCCCTCGGGTTCCAGGGAGAGGAGCCTGGCACACACCCAGGGCCAGCTGACTCTGCTCCCAAGCTGCTCCTTTAAAAAGCCATGGGGCAGAGGAGGATGGTAAAGACTCAGATTTCCAGTGCTAGAAGCCCTGTGGGGGGGCTTCTGGCATGAGTGAGATGAGAAACCAGCCTCCCACTTGCTCTACTCCTGTGAAAATGGCATCCCACCATCAGAAAAAACAGAAGGGTGAAAGTCACCCGTGTGTGTGTCCTTTCTATCAAAAGAAGCAAAGAAAAACTCACGGGCCCAATACCCTCTGTAAATAATTCCTTACAGAAATCCTAGCTTCCGCTCACACCAGCTCCCACAGAGCCCTTGGCCCCCAGAATGTCCAGCAGGCCCCTCTCCCAGGTTTCACCTGCAACTATTCCAGCCTCCTGATCTGGGGTGGGTTTCACTGAAGAAATCAAATGACCCCCAGTTTCATCCGTCTCAGGCGGAGTCACTTGGATTCTTTTTTTGAGGTTATTTATAGGTTGATTAATAAATAATAAAAATCCCACCATTTGTAATTCTCAGCAATGGCTTGTACCCAAATTTCCATCACAAACTGTTTTCCTGGAGCTTTGGACAAAGAGCCATGTGAAGACTAGATTACTTATTTATGTGAGCACTAGAAACTGTTCCTTACCCCAGCTCCTGAAGGAGTCGTGATTGCTGGTGGAGGGAAAGGTATATTAAAATGACACGGGGTTGGGGGTACTGAGGAGGCACACTTGACTTTGACCACCCCTAGTGAGCCTGAGCCAGGCGTCTTCACAGACAGATGCAGGAGGAGAACGATGCCTCCACAGAAGGAGGCAAGGGCAGCAAAATGAAAGAGAATCTCATTTAGAATTTCCAAGGCCACTGACATCAACAAATAACGTTCAGCTGCCTCCCACTCTTTTCAAAAACTAATCTAGTTTTCCTTAAGCTTTGATGAAAAAGCTGTCTTCCTAGCAACCCTGCATGACTGACGGCCGAGCCTCATTCTTTAATACCTCCAGTGGACTAAAACTGGCTTTCCCCAGACTGAAGGGCCTGGCAGTTTGGACAGGCTGCCTTACGTGGTTTCCCCTCCTCCTGGAGGAGCTGTGGCTGGTGGGCCCACCTGGGGCTCTCCACAAGCTAGCATGGGGTTTGCATCTAGAAAGTGCCCACAGTAGTTGCTGAAGTGAACTCTAATAAGTTTCCCCATCTTCCTCTAAAATCACCAAAGATCATTCCATTCAAAGGCAAGCCTCAGGATTCTAGGACTCTAAGGCAGTCCGAAGCTTTGCTCCTCGGCGTGGTCCTTGGACCTGCTCCTTCTGTTGGGAGCTTGTCAAATGTGCAGACTGCCAGGCCCCATCCCAGAACTTAAGAGTCAGAATCTGCATTCTAACAAGAGGCCCAGGTGACGGGCACATGCTCATAGTAGCAGAAGCACCACTTTAGCAAACTTGCTCTTGACCTCTAGTCAATAGCCATTACATTCCTTTACTTACCTGAAAGATACTTATGTAGCACTGTATTTGTTTGCTAGAGCTGCCATAACAAAATACCACAGCCACGGTGTCTCAAACAACAAAAAGTTCTTTCCTCACAGTTCTGGAGGCCAGAAGTCCAAGATCAAGGTGTCAGCAGGTTTGGTTTGTCATCGGCTTCCAGATGGCCATCTTCTTGCTGTGTTCCCATGTGGTCTTTCCTCTATGTGTGTAGGCCCTGATGTCTCTCTGTGTGTCCTAATTCCCTCTTCTCATAAGGATATCAGTCATATTAGATTCGGGCCCATACTAATGGCCCCATTTTCACCTAATCACCTCTTTAAAGTCCCTACCTCCAAATACAGTCACATTCTGAGGTACTGGAGATTAAGACTTCAACATTTGAATTTGGAGGGAGGATACAGCCCAGCCCATAAGAAGCATTACCATGTCTAGCCATGGGGCTAAGCCTGGGTTACAACCGCGAAGGGGATGGACTTGGTCCTCAGGCAGCTTATAACTCTTCACTGGTCACATCTCCCCTCGTGTTTTGGCTACCCAGACCATGGGGTCTGCCCAGACCATGGCACCACAAGTCTGACAGGTTGTGCTGCCTGCATTGGCCACTCGCCCAGCCCACCAGGAGGAGCAGCTAGTTCCCTTAACCCTTGGCTGGGGAGAGCAGGTACACCCTGTGTAAATGTCAGGCAAGATGTCAGGGAAGACTCCCTCCCACAAAAACAAAAATGATCTATAGATGCTAAAATTTCTGGATAAAAGTATGATGACAAACAGTGTATTTATATAGTCTAAATGTATCTCCCCATAAGATGTTTATTAATCACAAGGGGAAAAAAGTAACCTGATCGTGGGGAAACTTGGCAGACACCACCTTAAACAAGTGACCAAGTTAACATCACCAGTAAAAGGACACGTCAACAGGGGCGCCTGGGTGGCTCAGTCAGTTAAGCATCTGCCTTTGGCTCGGGTCATGATCTCAGGGTCTTGGGATCAAGCTCTAATTGGGCTCCTGCTCAGCAGGGAGTCTGCTTCTCCCTCTCCCTCCACCCCTCCTCCCAGCTTGTGCACACACACACACAGTCTCTCTCTCTCTCAAATAAATAAAATATCCTTTTTTAAAAAGGACATGTCAACGTGTACCTCCTAATATGGTGATTAAGAAGGTCACAATATCATTTCTGTAGTATTCTTGTCAAGAATTCATAACCTCAATCTAATCATGAGAAAAGATATGAAAATTTCAAATTCAAGGACATTCTAAAAAATAATTGGCCAGTACTCTTCAAAAGAGTCAACATCATGAAAGACAAAGGAAGGCTGAGAAATTGTCAAAAATAGAATACAAGAGACTTCCAGGGAAGATGGAAAAGTAGGAGAACCCTAAACACCCCTCATCCCACGAATACAACTAGATAACACCCACATCAGTGTAAATAACCCAGAAAATGATCTGAAGACTAACTCTCCACAGCTTAATGTAGAGAGGAGGCCACATCGAGGAGGTTAAGAGGGGTGGATTCATGGTTGGGAGCTAAATAGACCCACAGGACTGCCCATGGCAAGAAGAGACATTGGCAGGTATGGAGAGTGGGGAGGAGCAGGCACCTTAGGTTTGGGAAACCCAACACAAGGGAAACGAATAACATTTGGCTTTGAAAACCAGAGCCTAACCTCATGAGTTCTTACAAATCAGCAGGACATAACACTTGGAACTTTAAAAACCAGCAGGCTCAGCTCTGGGAGAGTTAGTGGGCAAGAGTAAACTGAGTCCCCAACCTTAAAGAGATAGCACAACAAACAGCTCCACTGAGATACAGCATAGAAGCAGCAGCTTGAAAGACATCTGGGGTATTAGAAAGGGAGATTTGTTTACTAATCTCAGAACATGTGCTGGAGGTGCAGGGATTGTTGGGAAACTTCTCCAAAAACAAAGAAGCGGGTGGGTGCCATTTCCCACATCATCCCCAAGCCTAGACACACAGACACCTGTGGAAACCAACATCAACACCCTCCATAACTTGCTTATACTGCAGCCCCACCATCACGCACTTCTGTGGATCATCCCCCTCCAACCTAGCTGGCCTTGGCAGTTTTCCCAGGCAGCTGCAGGACCTGTGCAAACCTTGCTGGCACCTGCATCCTCCAGAGCCCATCCAAAGTGATGCCACAAACCTGACAGTGTGTAAGAAGCCCCAAGAGAGGCCAGCACCACTTCAAAGTGACTCCCCGGGAAGAAGGGAAGATAACCACACATACCAGTAGGACTGCAGCCCCAGCAGTGGGTTGGGGCAGACATCTAATCTGACTGTAGGCCCTGCCCAACACAAAACCTTCTCAGGGGATAATACAGGGGAAGCACCCTGTAGTTTGATGCTATGGCATCTCTGGCAAATGCCTGGTCTGACTCACCACAAGCCCAAGGTGGTCCCAGACTGGTCCACTAACAACATAGGGATAACCCTGCCATAAGAGGCAAAGAGAACCATTGTAGATGACTGGACTGAAGGCAAAAGCAGCTCAGCCACAACAGCAGAGCACACACAACACACATAGGAGACACCCATGAAGCGCCAGGTTCTGGTGAACAGGGGATATTGCATTGCAGGCACTACAGGACCTCTTCTTCATAAGGCCACTGCTTTCAAGAGCAGGAGATGTAGCTGACTTTCCTAATACATAGAAACAGACACAGAGAATTAGACAAAATGAGGAGACAGAGGATCATGTCCCAAATGAAAGAACAGGACAAAACTACAGTAAGAGAGCTGAACAAAACAGAGATAAGAACTTAAAGTAAAGATAGAGAATTTAAAGTAATGATCATAAAGGTATTCACTGGACTTTAGAAGAGTGGGGGACCTCAGTGAGACCCTCAACAAAGAGACAAAAAACATGAAAAAAGAACCAAAAACCAATCAGAGATGAAGAAATTAACTGAAATTAAAAATACACTAGATGGAATAACTGAAATTAAAAATACACTAGATGGAATAAATAGTAGACTAGAGGAAGCAGAAGAACAGATCAGTGACCTGGAGGACAGAGTAGGGAAAGCAATCAAGCCGAGCAGGAGAGACAAAAGAAAAAGAACATAGACTTAGGGAACTCAGTGACACCATCAAGCAGAATAACACTCACATTATAGGGATCCCAGAAAGAGGAAAGACAGAAAAGGGGACAGAAAATTTCTCTGAAGAAATAATAGCTGAAAACTTCCCAAATCTGGGGAAGGGAACAGAAATCCAGACCCAGGAGGCACAGAGAGCCCCAAAAACATAAACCCAAGGAGGTCCACACCAAGACACATAGTAATTAAAATGGCAAAAAGTAGTGATAAAGAGAGAATTTTAAAAAGTAGCAAGAGAAAAGAAAATAGTTACATACAAGGGAAACCCCCATAAGGCTATCAGCTGGTTTTTCAGCAAAAACTTTGCAGGCCAGCAGGGAGTGGCATGATATATTCCAAGGGCTGAAAGAAAAAAACCTGCAACCAATAATACTCTATTCAGCAGGGCTGTCATTCAGAATGGGAGGAGAGATAGAGTTTCCCAGACAAACAAAAATTAAAGGAATTCATGACCACTAAATCAGCCCTACAAGAAATGCTTAAGGGGACTCTGAGTGGACAGGAAAGACCATAAGTAGGAGTAAGAAAAGTAGGAAGCACAAAAGCAGTAAAACTGAAACTCAGTGGTGAAGGGATTCACCAAATAAAAGGATGTAAAGTATGACACCGTATACCTAAAACAAGGAGAAAGAAGTAAAGAATGGGTTGGGAATGTGGGTCAATGGGATTAAGAATACACTTATCATGATGAGTGCCCAGTAACGTAGAGTGTTGAAACATTATAGTGTACCCCTGAAACCAATATAACACTGTATGTTGACTATACTGGAATTAAAATTTTTTAAAAATAGGAAAAGACATCTAAATGCAATCTCAGATTGAATATGAAGCAAAAAATATTAATGGGAAAATGGGAGAATTTCTTATAAGGTCTACAGATTAGTTAATAGTATTGTATCAATGTTAATTTCCTAGTTTCCATAATTGTATTACAGATATGTAAAATTGTTATTATTAAGGGAACCTGAGTGAAGGGCATGTGGAAACTTGGTGGTGTTATTTAGCTTCTCTGTAAATCTAAAATCATTTTAAAATTTAAAAAGAGCATTTGGTAGAACTTTGGTTTGGTTTATTAGGGTAGAATGCTAAACTGTTCTAACAGACAGCCCAAACAATACAGTGGCTTAAAGAATAAAGCAGTCTTCCCTCACATGGCAGTCCTGAGGTATGGGGCCAGACTGAGAGAAGGGCTGTCCTTCCTACACAGTCACTCAGGTCTGTCGGTTCCCATACTCTGGGGCTTTGTTCTCTCCAGAATGGGTGAAGCTGAGTTTTCATAGGCTCTTTAATGTTGAGTGCACAGAGTTCCATACATGTATGTTATATCAATCTTGCTAATTATGTTGTTAAAATATTGCATCACATTTTTTTATGATTTTATTTATTTATTTATTTTAGAGAGAGTGAGCCTGAGTCAGGGGGAGGGGCAGAAGGAGAGGGAGAGGGAAAGAATCTCAAGCAGACTCTGTGCTGAGCTCAGAGCCCCATGGGGGGCTCAATCTCACAACCCAAGATCATGACCTGAGCCAAAACCAAGAGTCAGAGGCTTAACCGACCGAGCAACCAAGTTGCCCCAAAATACTGCATCACATTTAAATCTGGGGTCTATCTGATAAGTTACCAAGAAAAGTTTATTATGATATATTTCACCATGGTTGTGGATTTCTCCTTGTAATTCTGTCCATTTTTGCCTTCTATATTTTGAGGCCATATTACTAAATGCTTGTGTAAATGGTATCTTCTGACACCATCTTTTTGCACCCACTTCAGAATTTCTATATCTTCCCACTGAATTGTTCCTTTAGCATTATACTGTGACATATTTGTTACTAACCATGAGATTTTTGCCTTTAACTTGGTTTCATCTTTTTTATGGCCATATATTATTTTCTCTTTGTAGTTTGTATTTGCTTCACATTCAGTTCCCATCTCTTCATTTTTGCTCTGTGTAGTTGTGTTTTAGATGTGTGTCACAGAATTAGGTTATAGCTGGACTTTACCCCCTCACTCCCCTAATAATCTATGCTTTTTAATTCTTGTACAATAATTCAGATCATATATATTTGATTTATTTCTATCACCTTATTTTATATTTTCTACATATCCTGCTTTTTCATGGCTTATTTCTTCTTCTTTCCTGCCTTCTATTTGATTATTTTTTCTCTATATTGTTTTTCTTTCTCTCTATAGTTTGAAGTTTAAACATTCTATTTATGTTCTTTCATTATTAACTCTTAAATTTTTAATACATATACCTGACCTAACAAAGTTCAAAATAGCAAACTTCTCTTTCTTTCTCCCCAAAATACAAATACCTTAACACTTTAACTCTAATTACTCTGTTCTCATCTTCCATGCTGATATTATTGTGTGTGTGTTTTTTTAAGCACCTGAATTGGTCACTATTATCCATCAATATTTGTTTAGATTTACCCACATGATACCAGGTTCTGAGCTCACCCTTACTTCATGATTTTACTGCTTTCTTCCAGGTTGCATTGCCTTCTTCTTGAAGTACATCCTTCAGCATTTCATCCTCTAAAAGTAGTAAATCTTCCAACTTTTGAACTTAAAAATGTCTTTATTTCATCCTCACTCTTAGAAGAGAATTCAATTAGAAAGAGAATTCTAGGTTGATACTCTCAGAATTTGAAAATATCCTCCCATTATCTTCTGGCTTATATTATTGTCATGAATTCTGATTTTTATTCCTCTTTAGATATTCTGTCTTATTTCTCTGGTTTCTTTAAATATCTTTTCTTGTCTTGAAATCCTGAATCTTCAAAAAGATTTGTTCCAAAGTGGCAGTATTTGTATTCTCCTTCAGGAATGATTGTGCTTCTTAAAACTAAGCTTCGATATCTTTTGTCAGTTCAAGGAACTTCAAAGTTGTTAGCTCTTCCAATATTGCTTATCCTTTTACTCAATATCTCCAGTGACAACTCTTGATAGACATAACTCGTATGTTCTCATTCTATCCTCCATGTTTCATAACATCACTTACATATCTTTCTCTTTATCTCTCACTGTGCTGCATTCTTGGAAATCTCTTCAGGAGTATCTTCCACTTGACTATTTCTCTATTCAATGGTGTCTATTCTGCTGTTTAAATCACCCACTAAATTTTTTCCAATGATGTTTTTTTCTAAAAGTTCTATGTGAGTTTTCAAATCTGCCAAATGTGTTCTAATATTGTCTTGTTTTATGACTTTAAATCCTTCTTTTTGTATTTAATCACTTAAATATTTTTATTTCGTATTATCCTTAATATATTGTCATTCAATTATCTAAAGTTCTTAAGGGTCTAACCTGATCTTTGTTGTCTCTGCTATGCAAATTTTATGTCCTGTGTGGGAGTACATCTCCCTTTCAGAACATCTTTGCATTCATTCTTGCAAAGAGTCCTAACTGTATTCCTTAATCTGGGGACAATTTTTATGAAAAATGTTTGGTTTGGACCCCATCAAAAAGAAGAATTTCTTTTATATAACAATATCCCTGATGAACATGGATGCAAAAATTCTCACCAAAATACTAGACAATAGGCTCCAACAGTACAGTAAAAGGATTATTCACCATAACCAAGTGGGATTTATTCCTGGGCTGCAAGGTTAGTTCAACATCTGCAAATCAATCAATGTGATACAATACATTAATAAAAGAAAGAACAAGAATTATATTATCCTCTCAATAGATGCAGAAAAAACATTTGACAAAGTACAGCATCCTTCCTTGATTAAAACTCTTCAGAGTGTAGGGATAGACGGTACATAATCAATATCATAAAAGCCATCTATGAAAAATCTACAGCGAATATCATTCTCAAAGGGGAAAAACTGAGAGCTTCTTCCCTAAGGTCAGGAACGTGGCAGGGATGTCCACTATCACCACTGCTATTCAACATGGTACTAGAAGTCCTAGCCACAGCAATCAGACAACAAAAAGAAATAAAAAGCATCCAAATCAGCAAAGAAGAAGTCAAACTCTCACTCTTTGCAGATGATATGATACTTTATGTGCAAAACCCAAAAGACTCCACCCCAAAACTGCTAGAACTCATACAGGAATTCAGTAAAGTGGCAGGATATAAAATCAATGCACAGAAATCAGTGGCATTTTTATACACCAACAACAGGACAGAAGAATGAGAAATTAAGGAGTCAATCCCATTTACAATTGCACCCCAAACCATAAGATACCTAGGAATAAATCTAACCAAAGAGGCAAAGAATCTGTACTCAGAAAACTATAGAATACTCATGAAAGAAATTGAGGAAGCCACAGAGAAATGGAAAAACGTTCCATGCTCATGGATTGGAAGAACAAATATTATGAAAATGTCAATGTTACCTAGAGCAATCTACACATTTAATGCAATCCTTATCAAAATACCATCAACCTTTTTCAAAGAAATGGAACAAATAATCCTAAAATTTGTATGGAATCAGAAGAGACCACGAATAGCCAGAGGAATCTTGAAAAAGAAAAACAAAGCTGGTGGCATCACAATTCGGACTTCAAGCTCTATCACAAAGCTGTCATCATCAAGACAGTATGGTACTGGCACAAAAACAGACACATAGATCAATGGAACAGAATAGAGAGCCCAGAAATGGACCCTCAACTCTATGGTCAACTCATCTTTGACAAAGCAGGAAAGAATGTCCAATGGAAAAAAGACAGTCTCTTCAACAAATGGTGTTGGGATAATTGGACAGCCACATGCAGAAGAATGAAACTGGACCATGTCCTTACACCACACACAAAAATAGACTCAAAATGGTTGAAAGACCTAAATGTGAGACAAGAATCCATCAAAATCCTAGAGGAGAACACAGGTAGCAACCTCTTTGACCTCAGCCGCAGCAACTTCTTCTTAGAAACATCGTCAAAAGCAAGGGAAGCAAGGGTAAAAATGAACTATTGGGACTTCAGGAGAAAAAGGTTTTGCACAGCAAAGGAAACAGTCAACAAAACCAAGACAACCGACAGAATGGGAGAAGATATTTGCAAATGACTTATCAGATAAAGGGCTAGTACAAAATCTATAAAGAACTTATCAAACTCAACACCCAAAGAACGAATAATACAATCAAGAAATGGGCAGAAGACATGAACAGACATTTTTCCAAAGAAGACATCCAAATGGCCAACAGACACATGAAAAAGTGCTCAACATCACTCGGCATCAGGGAAATCCAAATCAAAACCTCAATGAGATACCACCTCACATCAGTCAGAATGGCTAAAATTAACAAGTCAGGAAACGACAGATGTTGGCGAGGATGGGAGAAAGGGAAACCCTCCTACACTGTTGGTGGGAATGCAAGCTGGGGCAGCCACTCTGGAAAACAGTATGGAGGTTCCTCAAAAAGTTGAAAATAGAGCTACCCTATGACCCAGCAATTGCACTACTGGGTATTTACCCCAAAGATACAAATGCAGTGATCCGAAGGGGTACGTGCACCCCAATGTTTATAGCAGCAATGTCCACAATAGCCAAACTATGGAAAGAGCCAGGATGTCCATCAACAGCTGAATGGATAAAGAAGAGGTGGTACACACACACACACACACACACACACACACACACACACACAATGGAATATTATGCAGCCATCAAAAAAACCCAGAAATCTTCCCATTTGCAACCACGTGGATGGAACTACAGGGTATTATGCTAAGTGAAGCAAGTCAATCAGAGAAAGACTATCATACCATCTCACTGATATGAGGAATTCTTAATCTCAGGAAACAAACTGAGGGTTGCTGGAGTGGTCGGGGGTGGGAGGGATGGGGTGGCTGGGTGATGGACATTGGGGAGGGTATGTGCTATGGTGAGCTCTAATGAAGGGGGGGAAATTGGAGCAGGAGATGAACCATGAGAGACTATGAACTCTGAGAAACAAACTGAGGGTTTTAGAGGGGACAGGGGTGGGGGGATGGGTTTTAAAGAGGGCACGTATTGCATGGAGCACTGGGTGTTATATGCAAACAATGAATCATTAATTAATTAAAAAATTAAGTAAGTAATTAATTAATTTAAAACAATGTTTGGTTTGGCTGCTGCTGGACCATATGGGTAGTATAAATTTACTACCCAAAACGCAGATAAAATCTAACCCTGCAATTATGAATTTGGAAGAAGAGGGAAGAGGGGTCTCTTTTTTTCAATCAAAGACAGACAAGCTTTCTGTTATCTTTCTATGCCAGTGCACAAATTTTCCCAGTCCCCTTTCACTGGGGGAGGATAGCCATTTGAGCATGTGGATTGAGGAGGGGTTTGGTTTGGTTGCAGTTCTGTCTTTTTCATCAGCTTAGGGTCAAATGTCTTGTTGTCATGTGCACATTAAAATCCAAGCTCTAGGACTATGGAGACTGGCCACCTGGTCTGTGCTCTCTCCCCTAGCCCAAGGAATAAACAAGAGCTTATCATTCTGGTTTCAGTTCCTTCTGTGTCTGGAACCTGGGGATTTCCTCTCTTTCTCAAAGCTACTCAGCCATTCGGAAGAATCTTTGCTATAATTTGTCCAGAATTTCTGGGTATTTGCTGAAGGATTTGAGATGATCCTGTTTTGCATATTTCTAGAACCAGAATGGTTATTAAAACAAGCTTGTTCCCTCCCTGCCTCCACTTTTTCTGGTTCCTTAGTTCCCAGCTTTAACGGTTTGGCTTTTGCTCCCCTTTCTCTGGAGTGTTCTGTTCTAATAACACCAAAATGTGCACACCAAACTAATCTCTCTACCTGAAATGCCCCTGTACCCCGCCTTGACCTGTTTACTTAACTCTTAGCTATCCATTAACCCACAAGGCCTATTTTGTCTTCTCTAAGAAGCCTTGCCTTTGAACCTCTATAATTCCATAGATCCTGGTGCTTATTTCCATCTCACTTACTACATTATAATAAACATATGTTTTAGCATCTCCCTCCTCAGTTAAGACTCTTGAGCTCTGGGGCTGTGATTTACTCATTGTATCCCCCGCACCTAGCATAGCATCTGACACATAGCAGGTGTTTGATATATTACTTAACTGAGTAAATGAACACAGACAAGTTCCATAATTATTGCCTTTAAAAGGTTTAGCTGTCCGCCCCCCCAAATCCAGAAAACTTCCAGTTTCCTGGAAAACATTTATGCAAGACTATCATTTGAGGAAGAAAAGGGGTGTATGTAGAACTCAGAACAATATATGCCTGGGATAGACGGTACACTGTGCTCCCTCCCCTCAGCGGGGTCAACCTGAGATAAGAAAGATGTGAAATCCAATTAAACCAAATGTTCAGATCCTTCCAATGCCTTGCCATAAAATGTAGTTCAAAGGCTCAACCTGTCATTCAAGGTCATCGAAAATCTGACACCTAGTCTGCCTTCCCGGTGTTATTTTCTGCTCTCATTTCCCTAAAATGATTATTAATTTCTTATTATTGTATTATCACCCCTTGACCCAAACACCCTCGTCATGCTAAGTTCAAGGGCTCAAAAAGAGATGAGCTGGTTTGTTTTTGTTTTTGTTTTTTACTACTGGCTTACTTTATGCCTTTTAGGTAGATAACAAAGGAAACGGAATAGATGTAACTGTGTTCCTCTCGGCTGTAATAAAAAGTCCTCTGCTCCTTGCCTACATTACCGTGAACTTTATATAAGAGTTGGCTCCCAGTCTGTGAGCAGCCCTCCCACAGCTCAGCTCCAAGGGAGGGAAAAGAGGCTGATATTTTAGGTCTAGCATGACTCGAAATGGCAGTCATCTCTGCCTCTCCCCACCACCCCCAAAGACAAGGGCACCGGGAAGCTCCCTGATTTGTGGTCCCCTGGAGGAACTCTGCTCCTGAGATGTCACTTTTCCCAGTGAAATCTGCTATCTTGTGGAAAAGGATTTCAATGAACTGATTACTTCAGAATAAGTGTGTAATTATTTCTGTGGTCAACTGAGACAACATCACATGGGAAATAAGAACAGATGTTGCCCAAAAAAGAATTCAGCTTGGCAGATGCAGAAACATGGTGGGGAGAGCGCAACCTCGGACTGGCGGGCTGAGGAATTGCAAACAGCTGCTGGTCTGTGGAAGGCTCCGACTAAGAAAATGTCTCTGCAGGAAGGGAAGGAACTCTGTGCTCCCCAGGCCCCACCTCCTCCGGCTAAGGATGAAGAAACTGAGGCCAGAGAGAAAGTAGGGTCAGAAACTTCATCTGTTTCTTCCACCCTAAGATTTCCTTTTCTGGAAAATGCAGAAAGCCCCCACCCCCCGAAATTGTTTTCTTTGGCTTTTCCTATACAAAGAGTAGAAATCATAATGAAGCACTGTCAAATATTTTTGGGCTGTGGAGAAGCCAGGGAACTCCGCTGAGTGACTGACATTCCAGAGCGGCTTCTGTCCTCACAGTGTGGCCAGGTGGCACTGAGCACTGAGCACTTAGCTCTGAGAAAGCCCTCCTGGGCTCCCTTAGCCTCCCCGTGAAAGGAAAGCCATCATTCACTGGATCCCACCCTGCCCCAGCTCTAACGGAACATGTCTCAGGGCTGGGAACGTTTACGAATTTCCTCCACATTCAGGAAATATTCTGAATATCTTTTCTACTCTCTATTTATAGTTTATGGCAGTCTCCAAATGCCAGTAGTATCCTGAGTTTATTTTGGGCCCCTGGTGTGTTCCAAGAGAGTTCTGTTCCTCTCGGCCTCCTCTGACTTCACTGTCTCGGAGGAGAGAGCAGGCTTGAGTGACCACCTTCTGCAAGAACTTGCTTCCCTCCCTCCCCCCCCCCCCCACCGCCATGCCTCTTCCTCTGCTGCTCCTTCTCTTCCTCCGTGAAGCCTTCCGGCTGGCCCCAGATACCGTTACTCTCTCCCTCCTCTCGTCTCCCAGAGCACTTTCAGAAACTTCCATTATAAGATAGCATTTCGTGTGTTCCAAGAGTTGGTGTCCTCACTCTGCTCCCCAGCCAGACTCTGAGATCCAGGTGGGAAGGACTGAGTCAGTGGCACCTTCAAACCTCACGGAGCCCAACACCTCACCTGGCACATTCAAGCTGCTCAGTAGTAAGGTCTGACCATGAAGATGGAGGTGAATGCCTGAGTCACCGTCCTTCTCTCTCCCTTTCTCCTGAATCCCAGGCTGCCTCCCCATCCCCACACCTTCCTCGTTAGACTCTGAAAACAGGAGCTTAATGAGCATGGCGCTCCTATGAGGTAATCTAAGCCCTCATTCCTGCTCATTCTCTGTCCAACCTTGGCGGTGACCCTGACCCACAGGAGGTTTTAGAAATTATTGCACAGTTAACAATACTATATTATGTGCTTGACATTTACTAAGAGAGTAGATCTTAATTGCTCTCACCAAAAAAAAGGTAACTACGTGAAGTGATGGATGTGTTAGTTTGATTGTGGTAAACACTTCACAAGTATGCGAATATCAAAACATCACACTGCACACCTTAAATATATACAATTTCTATTTGTCAATTATGTCTCCATAAAGCTGAAAAAAGGAATTATTTGTCCAGATGATGAGAAAAATAATTATCCTCAGGCTCTCTCCTGTTCTGAATGTTTCTACACTTAAAGATACAGCTCTAGACCCTTCAGAAAGCTCTTTGAAATTCAAATCTAGGGTCTCTGGAAGGTTCATTGGAAAGCGAACTCTGGGGTGAATGGGCTCTCACTGCAGAGGACAGCAACTGCTTTGCATAAGGGCTCACTCAAGGAAAACTGGAATACTTAAGAGCTGTATTTTTCCTCTATTGGTGGGAGGTGCATATTTATAGGACTTAGATTTAACTGCTTTATTGATTAGAAGCATATCCAGGAAGGAATTGCTACTGTTTTTCTGCTACACCTACCTACAAATGTTAGTATCTGGGCTAATTTGAAGGATGACACTATAGGCTTAGCTTTTCCACTCTCCTGTCAGTTCTTTCTGAACCCTGAGAGCAGGCAGCTCAGCCCTGGCGTCAGGGTGCTCAGCCCTGCTGCAGACACTTTCCCAGTCCCAGCCAGCCTCCAGGGGTATCTGAAAACCCAACTGCCCTGGGCTCTCTAGTCCACTGCTACTCACTCTTTAGATACTAGTAGTTAGAGGCTCCAGGATTCTTTTTTTTATTTTTTTTAAAGATGTATTTATTTATTTGAGAGAGAGAGAGAGAGAGAGAGAGAGAGCATGAGTGGGGGGAGGGGCAGAGGGAGAGGGAGAAGCAGACTGC
Organism: Callorhinus ursinus; assembly: GCF_003265705.2. NCBI lineage: Eukaryota > Metazoa > Chordata > Mammalia > Carnivora > Otariidae > Callorhinus > Callorhinus ursinus. The sequence goes on from NW_027397069.1 coordinate 64,279,527, forward strand.
CTGCTGAACACGGGGCTCTATCCCAGGACACTGAGATCATGACCTGAACAGAAGGCAGACGCTTAACCGACTGAGCCACCCAGGGGCCCCCTGAGACTCCAGAATTCTGCTCACAGCAAAATCCTGCAGTTATGTGGCAGTTTTTAAAGAGCACAATGAATTAGAAACCCGTTGTTGAAGAGATGTTCACAGATAGGAAGAGAAGCTGGTACAGCCATTTCAGTTGTGTTCTAATTCTTGCCAGGGAATGCCTCCTTCATCAGTATCCTCTTATCCTCTGCTGTTGTTGGGCATTGCTGAGAGAGAGAGAGAGAGAGAGAGAGGGAGAGAGATGGTGGGGGCAGTGGGTGGGAGGTGGAGACGGGGAGGAAACATGATAAACCCTTGCTCTAGTTTTGGTTTGCAAAGAAAGAGGCCACTTTTGTGGCGCTTAACTTTACCATTAGTTTTGGTGATAATCAAGTTGTAAACATCCCAAAAGACCGAGTCAGTGTTCATCTCCTCCTCGCATGTACACACACACACACACACACACACGACTACTCTCTTCACTGGAAGAGAGTAATGACAAGGGATCTTTCAAAGGTCTCTGCTCTTATTTATATTTCCAGAAACTTTTTTTTTAAAGAGGTATAAGAGGCACTGTTGAGAAGCAAATCATTTGTCAAGCGAGCCCTTGAAGTTAGGCAATGATTACACTGTGCACACATTGCACAAGGACACATCCTGTGTTGCTGCCCTGGCACCAGTGAGCCCCGGCATTGAAAAAGGCTTTGTGGGGAAGACAAGAGGCAGAGGGGAAAGAAGGAAGAAGGTTGTTCCCTTACTGGGAGGAATAGTCTTTAATTAAAGCCTCATCTGGCTATTGAGTTGGGACTGTGGGACCCTGAGTGCTTTTTGCTTAGTGCCTGGTGTTCCTCTCTTGTACTACTGGGCAGTGTTAAGTACCAGGCTGATCCTTGACCGCTGCCCTCACCTAATGGTCACACTCTTATTTGTGCAATAAAATGTGCACTAAATACAACCACAAAAAATTTTTAAAAAATAAATACAACATATAGTCTGACATTCTTCTGTTTCCCCACCAGTTCCATTATCAGGATTGTCTAGAAGGCTTAGACTTTTTTTAAAGATTTTATTTTTATTTATTTGAGAGACAGAGAGAGAGCACAAGCAGGGGGAGCAGCAGAGGGAGAAGCACACTCCCCACTGAGCAGGGAAGCCCGATGCGGGGCTTGATCCCGGGACCCCGGGATCATGGCTTGAGCCGAAGGCAGACGTTTAACCATCTGAGCCACCCAGGTGCCCCTGGAAGGCTTCAACTTCTGCTCCTACCTTTGGCTCTGCCCCCAGAGACCCCAGTCAGCTCTAGCCTGCCCGTAACCAGCCAGGAGCATAGAAGAGAGCAGGGCTGAGCTGGCCCCGTCCTGGGATCAGATGTTAACAGGTGTCCCCTGCTTCCCAGAGACCAGCCTGTCAGGTCCGGGAAGTAAGTTTAAAGCCCCTGCCCCTCTTCCCTTCCTTGTAATTCTTAGCCCTCCTAGTCCTCTGTCTGTGGTAAGTCCTCATAAATATTTCAGCAAGCTGCTGATAGAGGAGCAGAACTCTTGCTCTGTACACAGTCGGCTCCAAAAATTCTTGAAAGAGAAGATAAATCAAGTCATTCCCATAGCCCTTCATCAGCCGCAAACATGACTAATTAGCTCATGAGTCAGACCCAGGCAAAGGTGACAGCACTTCAATTTGGGTCGGAAATGTTCTCACAAACAAGGGCAGATGGACACGGTCTGCCGGCTTTGATGCCACAGCATCTATGCCCCCGAGCTGTGACTTCCTGTCATTGGTCAAAGTCACAGGTGATTGGAGTTCTATGTCCAGGAAACGGTTGCAACCGTGAATCAACAGTTCCGCAAAGGAATTACAGAAAGAGTCAGGTTGCCAGTAAAACCCTTTCCTGAGATTTCAAGTGACAAAGGAAAATGGGAGGAACCTGCAGGCATGTTTGTCAACAAGCAGAGTTACGTGAACAGGACTAACCCTGCTGCACCGGGAGGTCTGATGGAAGTTTGGCAGGAAGGGAGGTGTCATGTCAATGAAGATGAGGGTGAAGATGATAAAAGGGGAGAGGAGAGATACAGATAGAGATGCTAGATGCAGACAGACACACATGGCAGGGCCTGGAGGATTAGTCATATTGAAAATAAGAGCAGGCTAAAATAAAATCAAATAAATAAAATAAAAACAGGATATAGAGAAACCTATGAAACAGAGAAAAGGAAAATCAAGGGGATAATTTCATCAAATCCAAGACCATCACTTTCTTCCAAAGCTAAAAGGAAAGTCATCTCCTCCAGGAAGCCCTCGTCTGTTGATTTGTCTCTACCTGATCCTCCACTAGCCACTGGCTCGTAAGAGACCGAGCATCTATGATGCACAACGGCTACCAGGTCAAGCCAGATCTAACGTTCTCCAAGAAGCTTACGAGTTAGGGAGTGAAGACAAATTCACAAATAACTTTTTTGGAAGATCATAAGTGACAGAGGCATGCGAGTGGTCCACACAAGGGACACAAATCCCAGAAATGCAGAGTGGGAGAGGCTGCTCCCCTGGGAAATCAGACTTCTGCATGCATCAGGCTAGTCTGCGTCTGCCCAGCCTTGTCATGTGCTCCTTCATGTCTTGGGGCCCGGCACATTCTGTGTGCCTTTGGTTTGTCCCCTTAGCTGGGTGCTGTAGCCAAGTAAAAGCAGCTCCCACGTTTGCTAGACCTCTCCTACACTCCTTTGGGGCCCAGGGGTGTCCGGCACTGGTCGGTTCTCTGGAACTGCTTGCTGAAAACAAAATTTTCTCTCCTATGTAATCAAACTAGCAGAAACATAAGACATAGCAGATCACCTGAGAATAACTGCAGTATTTGAAATATGTTTTCAGGATTTTCCCATTGTTTGGTTCTTAGCAGACAAAGGCCTTTATGAAAGGAATGATTTCTTCCCCCAGCAGGCCAAATGATGCTTTCGGTGAATCATTTCTTTATTTCGGTTTTAGATTGCATCTCACAAAATCACCTCAGGGGCAAATCTCTCCAAATGAAACCATTAATAAGAACTGATAACACCACAGCAGCTTTTCAAGACTACCTCTGGAGGTCAAGCACATCACAAGCCGAAGCTCCAAGTCCACTTGTAAATCTGCAACGGAAGTTCTTGGGGACTCACACTAACCCCCCCACCCCACCCCCCACCCCACCCCCTCTCTGGCTGGCCCCCTGAGTGCTACTTTGAAGAGACCAGTCCTGGAAACAAACATAAGAAGTCGTGAACCTGGACAGAAGGGAAATAGGCAGCTTGGGACAAGTTTCTTCAGAGAAAAGGGCTCCTGCTGACCCACGGCTGAGTTGAGGCAAGTGTCCCTCCAGACCCCACAAGGGAGACAGGAGGGAGGGAGCAGTTTGCTCTCAGCCCCAGGCCGACTGCAGCATGACTGTCCCCAGCAAAGGCAGCCCAAGCTCACCTCTCTTGTCACCTGCCCCTGCGTGGGGGCCTGGATGGAGGCTCCGAAGAATGGGCGTGTTGCCAGCAGCCTATTTAACAGCTCATTACTGTTGTCTCTGGGCTCTCAGCATATCAGTTTGATTCCAAACAGAGCCCAAAACTCACCACTGATAGTTCTTTAATCTTTCTGATATTTCTAGAGGGGAGAGCACAAATTCACCCGGACAGTCTGGGGACTGACTTCAGAGACCAAGGCTCAGTTTTCTCTTTTCTCCTAACACACAGGGCCTGGTCCACTCAAACCTGCCCCTGGAGGGGAGCGGCCCCACCGGTTTGGCTAGGGCCTCGGATCTCCAAGTGTGGTTTCCAGACCAGCAGCATCAGCATGACCGGAAGCTTACTAAATATGCAGTCTCTCAGGTCCCACCCCAGACCTGTAGAATCAGATCCTGCCTTCTAGCAAGACCCCCAGATGATGCGCATGCACCTTGAGAAGCACTGCTCTAAACTAGTAAGTTCATTCCTCAGACTTTATGCCGGGGACGTGATGAGCCTCACAGGGCTGGCAGGTGCCCGTGTTCAGGTACCGCGGCTGTGCTCATAAAGACAAAACCTGGGAACAAACCCAACGTAGCAAAGCGATATTTACTGAGTGCCTACCATGTGACACTGAAGACAGGAGGACCAAAACAGAGAAAGTCCCAAAAATATGGTTGGTGTCATCAGATGGAACATTACTTAGCTGTTTTAAAAAAAAAAAAAAAAAAAAACCCTTTGGAAACAAATAGTCTGCTGGGAGAGTCTTATCCCTGCCTTCCAGGTTGGCTCACTGACTGTGATCCCCTCCAGGCAAACAGTTCATGAAGTCTGCTAGACTGGGGGGCGGGGGAGGGCAGGGAAGAGGGGACATTTCTCTTTGCTAAACAAAATAAGCAAACACGGAAGGGTCTCAGCCACTAGGGCCCCCTGGAACGGTGTGTGAAAGGAATCCAAATCCACTTGCAAGACTTGTGCTGCACAAACGTGACTGTTTGCTTTCACTTTTTCTCCCAGTGTGCCCATCCCCCGACCCCCCACCCCGGGGGCATCCTCCACTCCCTCCCTGGGGCGGCACGTGGCCCCATCAGTCTGATCCCCAGGGTGCTCACTGGGCAGATTTATGTCACCATAACCATTCTTTTTTCTTAAAAGGAAGACAGCTCAGATAAGCACGTGCGGTTTAAGCAAACATAACTTTATTCGGCTACAGCCATGAGAAGGGTAATAAACTCTGAAGAGTAGATCTTCCAGAGAATATAGCAATATTATCTCGCTAGCCCAGGGCTGGGTTTTACGGCTACTCCTAATAGTTGCCCAGAAATCATCGCTTTACTTAGTATTATCCAAAAAGAGCAAAGTCACTCAAGCAACACTTCTTATAACGGTAAAGCGGCTGGCTTTAGGAAAAGCACCCAGCGATACTGACCCCAAGCCGTTGGACCTGTGGTGCTTGGGCCCCCTTCTCCTCTCAGGGAACATGGCTGCTGGAAATCCAAGTGCAGCTGAATTTCTTCTTGTTGGGTCTTAGCTAATCCTCTTTCTTGATCACTCAACCCTCTCTGGCCTGCTCCAGCACTCCCAACCTCTTCACTCTCTCCCCAGTCTCTCCCATCCTTATTCAAGTCTCACTTATTGATTAATTCAACAACCAAGCCCCATACTGTGTGGGATGTGATGTCCTCAGATGAGCCAAGGGACTCACTTCTCATCTGGGAAGAAAGCCAGACTGCCTAGGTGTCCATGATGTCACCAATATTGGTAAGTCACATTTACTTTGTAATATTTAAATAAAAATGGCCGTGGTCCCCTTCTACTACTCTTCTTTGGCTCTAAATTTCAACACCTGCTGAATTCTCTCCCATCACTCCACCTGGTCCTGTCGCGCATATGAACTGGGCTTTGTCTGCATCCTCTGCCCCACCCTAGTTGCCACCTTGCCTGTGTCACTCCCCAGAGTCCCTCTGCCTGGCTTCCCCTCTGTGTCTGGCAGAAACACTTGATTCTCCCACTTTATCATGAGGAGTTCTTTCCCTGCCTATGTCTCTCTCCAGATCTTTCCTTATGAATATGAAAGCTCATTCCGTTGACTGCTAACCAAGAGCCATCCAGGAAAGGACTCCAGATTTGGGCAGCACAAATTACAGTCTTTTAATAGGATCAGATTCTCAGGCAGCTCCCTTCCCAGTTAGCTTCTCTAAGGTATTATATTTCATACTGTAGATGTATAACTATATTAAGAAAGAAGAAAAATCTCAAATCCATAACCTAAACTTCCACCTTAAAAACTGGAAAAAGGACAAACTAAACTGAAAGCAAGCAAAAGGAAAGAAATAATAAAGATCAGAGCAGAAATTAATGAACTAGAGGATAGAAAAATAATAAACAAAATCAGTGGAATCAAAACCTGGTTCTTTGGAAAGATCAACAAATATTTAGCCAGGCAACCAAGAAAATATTGCTAGAGTCAGAAGTATAAGAAGGGATTCCAATGCTAACCTTACAAAAATAAAAAAGAATGTAAAAGAATATTATGAACAGTTGTGTGCCCATAAGTTAGATAACTTAGATGGGATGGACAAATTCCTAGAAAGACACAAACTACTGAAATTGACTCAAAAAAAATAGAAATTCTGAATAGACCTTAAAATAAGTGAAGAGGTTGAATTAGTAATCACTGAACTACCCACAACAGGCTTAGATGGCATCACCATTGAACTCTTACCAAGCATTTAAAGATTTTATACCGATTCTTTACAACTCTTCCAGAAAACAGAAGGGGAGAGAACACTTCCAAACTCACATGTGTAGCCAGTATTACCCATATACCAAAACCAAAGAAAACTATATAGACTATTCTCTCTTATGAATATGGACACAAAATCCTCAATGAAATATCAACAAACCAAATTTAGCAACATGTAAATTTAGTTATACACTCTTAACCAAGTGGGATTTGTCCCAGGAATGAAGATTGATTTACTATCTAAAAATCAATTAATATACTAGACCAAATTAATAGAATAAAAAGCAAATGCTAGATGATCATCTCAATAAATGCATTTGACAAAATCCAACATGCTTTCATGATAAAAATAGTCAACAAATTAGGAATAGGAAGAATTAGGAACTTCCTCAACCCAATTTAAAAGCATCTACAAAAACCCTACAGATAACATTGTGCTTAATGGTAAAAGACCGGATAATTTCCACCTAAGATCAAGAATAAGACAAAGACATTCATTTTTGTCTCTCACCCTTTCTATTCAACATTATATGGGTGATTCTGGCCAGAGCAATTAGGCAAGCAAGACAGAAAAGAAGATCCAGGTAGGTAAGGAAAAACAAAAGCACTTGATGAGTGGTTACTTAGGGCTGGGGCTGGGGATAGAAAGGTGATAGCTAAGAGGTCAGGTTTCTTTTTTAAGCAAAGTTTGTACATATCTGTGAATAGGCTAGAAGTCATTGTATTGTGCCCATCAAATGGGTGGATTGTATGGGATGTGAATTATATCTCAGTAAAGCTATTCCAAAAAAATAGTGACCAGAGAAATGAGAGAACTAGAAGAGAGGATAAAAGTATAAAATTCAGAGAGGGTAATCAACATTAACTCGCCAGAGTCAAAGTCAGTAATAAAAGAGTTCCTTCGACTTGGTGATCATCAGGACAACTGTGACCTGCTCTCAGAGAAAACTTGTCCTCCTATTTTGCCAAAACCGGCTGCTCATCCTTTCCTCTCAATCACTTTCTTTCTGCTTTTTCATTGAAGTCATTCCAGAACTCTCTCCTCTACATCTTGTATCTTTAATCATATCATTCATACTTTTCATTCTTTCACTCAACAAATATTATAACACCTACCAGGTGCCAGGCACCCCTCTGGGCTCCAGGAAACTTCTGATAGTGGTTGTTGACAAGGACTATGTTATGTGGCCATTGCTAGCTGCAAGGGAGGCTGGGAATTATTTTCATTTTCCAGCTTCAATGATAGATGAAAGACAAAGGAGAAGAGGACAAATTAGTCTTGAATTAATCAACCTATTTTTCTTCCACACATTTACAAATAAAACTTTAAAACAAATTTGAATACAGGTCTGACAGCAAGAATTATTTTCATGGCTATTGGAGAGCCCAGATACCCTCCAGTGGTTCTCCACCATTTGATTAATTACTCAGGCCAAAAATTTAGAGCCACATTTTTAACTTCTGTCTTTTTACTCATGCCCTGCATAATCTTGCCCTGTGAAGCAAGATCTTCAAAATATATCTCTTCATCTTCACTGCCACCCCCCTACTCCATGCATCCACCATCTCTCATCTGGCCTGTTACAACAGCCTCTATTCCAAGCTCCCTGCTTTCACTCCTGCCTCTCACTGTATACTCTTCACAGCATAGCCAGACTGATCCTCTCAAAATGGATATGATCATGCTAATCCCTTCTGGAACAGGCTCGAACAGCTTCTCACTGCACTCAAAATTAAATTTAGTGAAGAATGGATGGCCTTTCCAATAAATGGTGCTGGGTCAAATGGCTACCCATATGTGTAAAATTGAAGCTCGATCCCTACCTCACATCATACAAGGAAATGAAGTCCAGGTGGACTGTAGACCTAAATGTGAAAGATAAAATAATAAAGTTGCAAAACAAAAGCATAACAGAAGATCTTTATTTGCTTTGAATAGGAAAAGATTTCTTAAACAAAACACAAAAAAACACAAATGATAAAAGAGCTACATTAAAATTAAGAACTTTTCCCCCCTAAAAGACACCATTAAGAGGATAAAAAGGCAAACCACAGAGTGAGAGAAGGTATTTGCTCTATAAATATCCAACCAAGGATTTGTGTCCAGAATATATAAAGAATGACAAAATTTTAAAAAAGACAGTCAAGGGCGCCTGGGTGGCTCAGTTGGTTAAGCGACTGCCTTCGGCTCAGGTCATGATCCTGGAGTCCCGGGATCGAGTCCCACATCGGGCTCCCTGCTCAGCGGGGAGTCTGCTTCTCCCTCTGACCCTCTTCCCTCTTGTGCTCTATATCTCTCATTCTCTCTCTCTCAAATAAATAAACAAAATCTTAAAAAATAAAAATAAATAAAAAATAAACATAAAAATGTTAAAAAAGACAGTCAATTAACAGAAAAAAATGGGCAAAAGATTTGAATAGTTACCTCTCAAAATAAGATATCCTAATGGCCCACAAATATATGAAAATGAAAATGTGCTTAAGGTCAGGAGTTATCAGGAAAATGCAAATTAAAATTACAATGGCACACCACTATATACACAACAGCATGGCTAAAACAAACAAGCAAAAAGACAAGCTATCCCAAGCATTGGCAAGAATATGAAGCAACTGGAACCCTCATCAAATGCTGGTGGGAGTAAAACATGACGCAGACACTTTGGAAAATTGACACTATCAACTGAAGTTAAACATACATTTATCCCATGAGCTGGCAATTTCATCTCTAGACTTATTCCAATAGAAATACATACATAAACACCAAAAGACACATGAATGCTAATAACAGCTGTATTTGAAATAGCCAAAAGCTGGAAACCACCCAAATGGATAAAGAAACGGTAGAACTTTCATACAGTAGAATATGATACAGCAACGAGAATAAGCAAACAATTACCACACCCAACATGGAAGAATCCCACAATATCCCACAATATTGAAGGAATGAAACCAGACATAAAAGAGTATATACTGCGTGACTTCACTTATATGAAGTTCAAAATCAGTGATTCTAGAAACCAGAAGGTGGAGGGAGGGGTGGCTGGGAAACAGCACGAGGACGGGGTGCTGCTCAAATTCTGTTTCTTAACCTTGAGTGCCGGTTACACAGGTATATTCAGTCTGTACACTTGGGATTTGTGTATGTTTCCGTGTGTTTGTTATGCTTCAGTTAATAGTTTTCCTTTTTTACAATCCCATATGCTAAAAAAAAAAAAAAGTCAAACTGCAAAAATCAAAATAAAACAGCATAAAATTTAAGTCCAAAAGTGTCCTCCAAGCCTTGCACGGTCTCACCAGGTTCTTTGGCCTTCCTTCACCTCCTGCAGCTCCCCCCTTGCTCACCAAGCCCAGCCCCTGCCTTCTGGCGTTGCTCAGACACACAAGACAAGCTCCCACCTCAGGGCCTCTGCACCTGCTCTTCTCTGTCCAGCATCTTCTTCCCAAAAGCTAACACATGCTCACTCCCTGATTTATTCAGAATTCTTACCAAATGCCATCTCTTCGGAGAGGTCTTTCTGACCACTCATCCTAAATAGACACACGTCCTCTCTGTGGTTACCTGCTTTCTCTTTCTTCCTCAGTCTGCTCTTATATTATTTTCCTGCCCCTGCCGTAATGTGACCTCCATGATGGCAGGAACCTTTTCTTTTTTCTTCACTGTCGTATCACCAGTGTCTAGAATAGGGTTTTGTTGAATAAATGAATGAACGAAACCCAAGGGTGAGGATAGTTTCTCACTTTGCATCTTTGCATCTCCTGTGCCTAGCATAACTCTTAGTCCACAGCAGATGCTCAATAAATGTTTAATTGCTTTGGAGTTGAAGTAAGAAACTACATTGCCAATCAACCCTTTGGTGGAAGACCACAAGGCCTTTTGCCAACAGTGTCTGTATGCTACCATTTCCATGCTGTGCTCTGAAAAACAATCTTAAGATTTGCAGTTATGCCATGGATCCCATTCTCACTTAAAAGACACAAAACGAACGATGAAAAGACAGATCAATGCAATGATCCAACACTACTGAAACTGATAATAGCTTAGACGGTTTCTTCAACTAATGGTATGCCAGTGCAGACTTCTTTGGGGACCTAACTGAACTTACCATTTACTCTCTGAAACTCTTCTATCTTATCTTACTACTTTTACTACAGTCCTTTCCTTCCACTCCTTCAGACTCAAACCTTTGTTGCTTCTCGCTGCTTTAACCTGGAGAATGGAAAACGCCTGGCTCGTTTGAGCACGCATTAGGGAAACTCCAGGGCCAGGCACCCATCTTCCGTAAGCCGTTGATGTTCACCCACTGCCCGGCACACAGTAGAAGCTTTGTAGGTGCGAGCTGGGGATGCTGGGCGCCCTCAGGGCCATGCCCTTCTTCCCACTTTGAGAGACCACAGTGTCCCAGTTCTCCTTAAGCTGGGACAGGAAAAATTGTTTACCGCATCCCTCATTTCAGAACTCTCTGAAAGAGCTCCTCCTAGTCAAGCAGAGTTAAATCTATGTTTCCACCGTGGCTTTTAAGACAAACACCTCTCCCCTCCTGCCATAATTTGGGCTCATTACCTACCAAGGATCGTAAAGGTGAAAGGCCTAGAGAAGGGAGAGGCGAGATGAAAAATTCAGAAATATTTCTATTTTTCTATTTGTCTTGGAGTTTTTAAATTTGAAAAAATATGAAATTTTTAGAATAAACAATAAAACATTTAGAGTAAAGCATTCTTTTTTATAGAGTAAAGGATTCTTACTCATATTTTCATGTCCTTTCTTTGATCCTTACATAGAAAATTTTCGCATGAAATTAATAGCAGATACTGCATCTGAATTAGAGTTCCGCCAAACATCCCTTACCAAGTTGCCCCTGGGAAAGCAAATGTTTGAGGATTTAAATGTATCTTTTGCTTCCATATACCAAGCAAAATAAGAATAAGAATTTATTAAGAAAGAAAAATAATCTGGCTAGCAGTTTTCAGAAAGGCTCTAAAGACCATGGGGAAGCATGAATAGCTCTCTATGGAGATTTTAGGGAAGAAAGGGATAATTTCTGGATGGGAATCATCGGGGAAGTCTCCGCATCACACCCGAGTCTGTGAGCTGGACAGATTTCCACAGGCAGAGCCGGACCAAGCATCAAAGGCCAAAGACACACCAGGAGCAAAGATGGCCTGGCCAGGAAGCACAGCATGCGTTTGGGGCCCCAAATTGTTGCCAGCACGTCCTTCCGGACGCAGTTGGTGTGAAATGCTGGCAGATGACAAGGCCGGGAAGGGAGACCATTTCGCCAAGCCCGCAGACTTGCCATGACTGAGAGCTCATCGGCCCTAAGGCAGCGTGGATTGCAAGACGCACAGCCGCTCTCTGTCCCCGTGCAGCCAACGACAACTGCTGGTTGTGAGATGCATCCTGATTTCAAAGATGCTAAAATACACCCTCTCCCCCCAAAACATGTCTTTAGAATCGATAAGAGAGAGCAGTAAGTGAGGAGATGGAAGCAGAGCAGTTGGATGAAGGAAGCACAAAGCATAATGTCAACGACACAAGTGGGATGGCCTTAGGACAGGACTTTACTCTGATGTTACATCTGGGCTTGAGCGAGGTTCTGAATATCTCAGGCAAAATGGCTGACTGTGCGCTTGACCCCTCCTCGGGCCCCCCTGTCCTAGGCTGGCAGGCGACTCACAAACACCCCTGCAGAGGAGGGAGAGAGGGCTCCGAGGAAGCATCGCCTACCATTTTCTCTTTTCTTGTGGGGTGTTCAGCTCCCTTGTTCCACTGGCCACAGCTTATGGAAATTGAGGTGGGCAAAGGGATGTTTTTTAATGATATGCTTCCTAAGGGAACCAGGGGAGCTTTTTACTCATTTGCATCCTTATGATAAAAAAGAACCTTAGAGTTCCAGCTTTGAAGCCCAGAGATATTTGATAATCATCCGTAGACAGAAAAGGGGAGCTGTGGACCTTAATTTCAGATGAGAAAATGTCCCTCCCGAGCCACCCCGTCACTTCAACACAGGCACGCACTCACACACTCACACATATGTACTCACATGTACACACACGCTCGCACGGGGAGAGGCTGAGACACTTGCAGGAGAAAAAAATAGATATTATTTTTGATCCCGAGATACTGGCCGTCACAAGACTTTCAGACATAATCTAGAAATGGTTGGCTTTCAATTTACTTTATGCAAGTTTCTGCTAGCTACACATTTGTCTACAGTGCATCAGAAGCAGCAAACGAAGGACTTACATGCATATTTTATTAGTAGATAATTATGTTCCTTATAATTGGTTTCTAAATCAGACCATTTCACACAATTATGGTGTTTTCTTTGCTTGTTCCGTCAATCGAAAAGATAGTAAGAAAGTTCTTTATTATCGAAAGGCTATATTCTTAACCTCTATCATGGAGTGAAGGAAATAAACTCAAATGAAAATACAGCTATTTTGCATATGTAGACTATCCCCTGTTAAAATGCATCATAGATTCAAAAGGAAGAAGAAAAAGACTACAAAGACTGATGTTTCTAAATATATCGGGAGAGGCAAAATACCAAAAGGGGAATTTGATGGTGGGGGTAGATTTTAAAAATCAACAATGAAGTCATGCTGTTTAAATGCCAAAATCATTTTTCATCCAAATGAAAAAAAGAAAACTGGGTCATAATGAACGCCACAAAATAACTGCTAACAAAAGAGCTACAGGAGCCCTATACTCAGATAAATCTAAGTTTATTCCTTCATTGAATCAACAAACATTTCCTGAGTGCTGTGTGGGTAGGAAGGACACACACAGGACTGAGGAAAAGAGGCTCAGTGCTGCGGGAGCTCAGCGCTGACCCCTGGGATCTGTTCTGGGCTGTTCTGGGCTGACATGTTCTCTCTCCCTCTTTCCCTCCCCCCGTTACCCTCTGTCTCTCTCACCTTCTCTCTCTCTCTCTTTCCCTCTCTCCCCTCCTCTCTCTCTCTCTCTCACACACACACAGACACTTGGTGAGGCTAAATGTTGGTGGGGAGCAGTGAATGCTGCAGGGCGGGTTCTCAGCAAGACTGGGTAAGGCAATAGTTAAAAACACAGACTCTGCAAAGCCCACCTCTACTAACTAACTTTGGGCAATTAACTCTCTAACTCTCTGTGCCTCAGTTTTCCCATCTGTAAAATGGTGATAATACAAGCACACTTACCTCATAAGGATGTTGTAAGGATTCCATAAATTAATATATGTAAAGCACTTAAAACAGTGCAGGAATGAATGAATGAATGAATGAATGAATGAATGAACAAATAAGGCAGGAGGACACTTTTGGAGGTGATGGATATGTTTATGGCATTGATTGTAGTAATTGTTTGATGGGTGTATACTTTTTAAAAAAGATTTTATTTATTTGACAGAGAGAGAGCACAAGCAGGGGGGAGGAGCAGGAGAGGGAGAAGCAGGCTTCTCACTGAGCAGGGAACCCAAAGCAGGGCTCGATCCCAGGATCCTGGGATCATGACCTGAGCCAAAGGCAGACCCCTAACCGACTGAGCCACCCAAACTCCCCGCATGAGTGTATACCTATCTCCAAACTAGTCAAGTTGTATATGTTAATTACGTACAGCTTTTGGTGCATCAATCATATCTCAATAAAGTGGTTTAAAAATAAACAACAGTGCTGGGCATGGTGTGGACATTATTATAAGTGTTGGCTATTATTATCATCCCCAACCTCTTTACAGCTTTCCTCCAGGGTAAAAATGCTGTCATGGGGCTTCCTGGGGACCCCTTGGCTATTTTTAACCCTCTCCAGGCCTCTGGGCCCACCTGCAATGATGTGGAAAGCCCCCAGCATTGATCCACAGCAGGTGTGCAGTGCACCTGATTGCCTTCCTGTCACTCCCTCCTTCAAATGCTGCCTCATCCCCACAGCACAGAGGGGCTCTGCCGCTGGAACCTCCTAAACCCTGGGTCCTCATTTGGAGGAGGGGAACCATGTTCATGGATGAAATTTCCTTAATTTATAATTTCCCCTGACATACTTTTCCTATTTTGCTACTATCTCTCTACCTCTAGTCCATACACTAGAGACTAGCATGAGATAGTGTCTGCTTTCACCCAAAATTTGGTATTTAGATTTTATAAATTAAATAAATGAAAGGTTTGAGAATCACTGCTTCCAGGTGTGGTAGTGGGTACTAGTGGTGTGATTCCCACAAGCGTGAGTGAGGCAGAGGGAGGGAAAGGGGAGGAGGGGTTAGGATTGACTCTGGGACTCTGAAAGGGGGTACCTTTGAGGGTTGCTGGAGGAAGTAAGTGAAATTTTAGCAAGCAATGGGGCAAATATTTGGGGTGAGGTGATCTCCCAGAGCAGGGTCCTTTCACCAGAGCACATCCCTGCCTTGATCTGACCAACCTGATGGAGAGGCAGAGTCCAAGCCATCTGTGGCCAGGGATGGAGAGACAAAGCGGACAGGTGGGACAAGGGGGCGACAGAGATGCTGGGCAGGGACGGATGGGGCTTAGAGGGTCTCATACCACCTTCCAAATGCCTTTTCCATCCAGGAGAGCAACCAGGGCTCAGCAAATGCCACAAATGCTGAGCATCCGTAACCCACATAGAGGCTGAGGGTGTGGGGCAGGGAGATTGCTGCTTGAGAATGGGAGAGGGCAGCCTGCCTCTGTCCAGGACACCCTCGGCAGCTCCAGGGAGAGTTAGTCTTGGGTTCTCAGTGGCCTGCATCCACCATGCCTGAGGACCCCCAGAGAAGACAGCAGGAGCCCCTACTGAAAGAATGAACAAGTGAAGAATGAAGGTGGCAACGTCATGCCATTTTTTCTCCCAGAATCCAATTTTCAGCTTGTTCAAAGAGAAAGTTTGAAGCAAGAAAGAAAATAAAGAAGCTCATAGGAAACGCACACAAGCCATGCACTGAAGGCGCACTCAGAGGGTTCCCGTGGTCAGGACACCAAAAGGACTTTGACAAGATTTGGCATTGACTTGGGGCATTCACTTCATTCTCCACCTTGGCAGAGGCACTCCTGGCCACCCCATGCCACCAACTGCCCATTACCCCTTCAAATCCCACACAGCTGGCTGCCATCTATAACCCCACAGGCGCCACACCGCGGGTGCCCTCACTTGAGCCAGCATGGCCCTCTTTACCAACCCTTTCCTACCTCCCACCTCATCTTGACCCATCATAAGCCCACCTTCATTCATTTCTTGGCTCCTCTTCTAAACAAGAATGATAGACTCTTATTTTTTAAAAATCCACACCAGGCTTTGTACGCCCAGATGGGTCCTATCCATCACAGCCCTTTCAAGATTATACCTTTGTTCCAATGATGCTGCATTGGCTTAACGCAATGCTAACTCCCCTCTGTGGATTTACCTTCAATCATCTATCATCCACAAAAGAACACTTGTCTCGTCATGTTGTCCTAGAGACACACTCACCCCGGTTTAATGCAAAAAGCACTGGGCTTGGAATCAAATGGCTTTTTGTCTTCGATCCACTCCCTCCTGACTTTGTAAATTCAGATTTAAACTCACAAGACTTCTGTGTCTTCATTTCTAAGTGGGAATAGTCATACATGCTCCAGCTTGAAGGGGTCTGTGAGGATCAAATAAAGGACTACAGAAGAAAGCACATTTAATGCCACAGAGCAGAAGAGTAGGTTTTGAGAATATTTTTCTCTCCTAATCTCCCAATTTACTCTCTGGGTATCTTCCCAACTGTCCTCTCATCTCTGCTCTCCAGAGAAAACATCTGTTCACTCATTCAAGAAAGATTTGTTGCCTCCTCACAATGTGCTCGGAACATAAGACAAAGAGCATTAACTCTCTGTCCGCAAGGAGCCCACGGTCGAGAGAATGAAGCAGACACAACCATGAATGGATGGATGAGTAACAGAGTAAACGGATACAAGCCGTCAGCAAGGTGCCGCCATGGGCTAGGAAGTGACTGGTAGTGCAAATGTGTAGGCGGGGCAGCGAGTCAGTGAAGACTCTTCAAAGAATATGGATGACAGCTGAACCGAACTTATTTACTCTTTTCAATAAATATTTATTGAGGCCCAACTGTGTGTCAGGACCGTGTGAGGCAGTGGACATATAGTAGCAAAGAAGACAGGGGAAATCCTTGGCCTCTTGAGCATACAGTAAACAGGGAAAGAAAAAGCTCAAAGAATTCCTGACTGTGACAAGAGGCTAGGATGGAAATTACAGAAAGATGTGACAGACAGTGACTGTGACTGGGGGGGTGCAGGGCCACCTTAAACAGAATCACCTTGGTCAAGGTTACTTCTGAGCTGATATTTGAAGGATGGGAAAGAGCCAGGCACAGGAGAGCTGGAGCCCCAGGGGGAGAGAGCTCCAAGAAACGAGAATGGACTGGGGCAGAACAAGCTTGGTCGTTCTAGAACACAGAGGAGTCTGACTAGAGCTAGGGCACTAGGGCAGAGAGGTAGAAAATGAGACCTGAGCAGAAGGGAAGGGCCACTTCGTGCAGAGCTGTGGGGCTACGGCAGGAGTTTGGGTTTTATTCCAAGTGCAGTGGGAAGCCACTGAGGAATAAGGGTGCGGATGGAAGTGACATAATCAGATTTGCATTTTTTTTAAATATTCGTTTCTGTGGAAATAATTATTAGAGCAGCGAAACCTGTTAAAAGGCTATGGTCGGGCTTGCTTTGGCAGCACATAAACTAAAACGGGAACAATACAGAGATCAGCATGGCCCCGGTGCAGAAGTGATAGGCGAATTCATAAATCATTTCATACTTTTAAAGAAAAGGCCCAGGTCAAAGCAGGGAGGAAACTGATCCAGGAAATTCTCCGAAAGCAAGTCACCAAATTTTGTAAACTCTGCAAAAATGACAGAAGTGGGCACTCTTTGAGTTAGAGAAACATTTCTGAACTCTATCTCATTCTAAGGTTTCTGGAAAACTGAGTCCACATAAAAGCTGACAACCAGAAAATTCTCAAGGTCAAAACCTATACAAACTTATCATAAGGAAAAAAGAAATAAAGAGCAGAATAACACCCCTCCAAGTAGAGCACAGTAGAAAGACATGCCCACAAAGCAGATCAAAACTATAATTTCCTACTTCAAAATGACAGGAGATGTTTTTAAAAAGTATATAACACATGAAAGAAAACATAAATCAAAATTAGAAAAACTCAGAAATGAGGTTGCAGAACTCAGGAAAGTATCATTTTTTAAAAAATATTATTTCAGAATTAAAGACCAAATCAGAAGAAACACAAGGATGAACAGAGACAAGAAATAACGCCTTAAGAGACATAAGAGATAAAAAGAGGAAAATTGGAAAAAAAAATCAACAAAAAAATGAAAAAAGAGATAAAAAGGATTTGAGAGCAAGTAACAAATACTGAAGATTTTTTGTTTTTTTTTTAAGATTTTATTTATTTATTTGACAGAGAAAGAGAGAGGGCACAAGCAGGGGGAGTGGCTGAGGCAGAAGGAGAAGCAGGCTCCCCACGGAGCAAGGAGCCTCATGCAGGACTCGATCCCAGGACCCTGGGATCATGACCGGAGCTGAAGGAAGACACTTAACGACTGAGCCACCCAGGCATCCCACACATACTGAAGATTTAAAATGAAGATAATCCAAGTCTCTGAGGAAAAAAGCAAAATCAGGAGAACAGAATGAATAGTGAAAACTATAATTCAGGAAAACTTTCCTAAAATAAAAAGAGTTGAAACCACCTATGGAAAGAGCACAACACAGTACCTGAGAATATCAATGTAGAATGACCAAAAGGTAGTCTAGTACAATTACTGGAGGGAAAGTAGGAAAGAATGATGAGAGAGAGAGAGAGAGAAAGACAGAAAAAGAGGAAGGCAGGAGAGAGGGAGGAAGGGGAAGGGATGGAGGGAGGGAGGAAGGAAGGAAGGAAGGAAAATGTTTGGCATCTAGAAAAAAGAACACATAACTCATAAGAAAAGAAAGTTAGATTATCATCAAACTTTTCAAAGAGAATACTTATGCCAAAAGAAAATGGAATGGCATATTTAAGATCCTTAAGGAAAGAAAGTGTGTAAGTCATTGGTTTTGTAACAAGCAAAACTGACTTTCAAGTATAAAAGACACAGACACACTGTTATCAATATGCAAGAAGTCAGGGAATATTATTTCCATGAGCCCTTCCTGGGAAATCCACTAGAGAATGAGCTTCAGATAACCAAAATAACCAGAGAGACAGAAGATGGAGGTGAGCAATAAATATAGTAACCTGTGGAGTTAAGACCCAACGAGGGTTCAGAACAAGAGGGTATCTACAGTACGTGATGGCTATATGCACTGACAGTACAGACTTAGCAAAACTGTTTGGGTTTTTTTTTTTTTCATGGGGGAAAGAATAGAGAAAGCATATGCAAAAGTTTTTTTCAGCAGTCACATTGGTTTTAGTATTTTTTTAAAGATTTATTTATTTATTTATTTGAGAGAGAGAGAGTGCAGGGGGGAGGAGCAAAGGAAGAGGGAGAGAGAGAGAAACTTCAGCAGACTCCCCACTGAACACAGAGCCCACCTTGGGGCTCAATCTCATGACCCTGAGATCACAACCTGAGCTGAAACCAAGAGTTTGGACCCTTAACCGACTGTACCACCCAGGCACCCCTGGTTTTAGCAGTTTTACTCTGAGACTGTGGTATGTTAAGTAATTATGGTTTATACTAAGTTTTTCATTCCTTGTGTCCTTGAGAACCAGCAAAGTAAAAGCTTTATAGTTTCACATTTTAATTGGAGTTATCAATATGAAATCATGAGGTGTTTTGTTATATATGGTTTTTTTTTTTCCTTTAGCCTTGTTAAGAGGACTAGACACAAAATGCCCATCATCCCTCTTGTGGTCCTGAAATTACCCTTTCTCTCTACAAGAAGCCAGGGCTTCTTGAGGAAATGACTGATTCCGGGTCTGGTAGCCAGAAAGCCATCAAAGACCATTAAGGTCATGTCAAACAAGCTGTTTACACAGGTACATGAAGGAGAGAGAAGGGAAACTGGCCAGATGGCGACCTGGATCTGGGAGGAGAGCATCTGTAAGATTCAATTCAAAATACCTTCCATCATCAGGCGTTTGGCGGTGGTGAGGGGAATGGCAGCACCGAACCCTCTGTGTGGCAGCTCCTCGTCCTTGGCAGTTTCCCTGTGGAGATGAATCTGCTCCCTGAGGAGCAGATGGCCCTGTGAAGAGCCACGGTGTACGGCCCTGAACCCACACCACACGGCTGCAGATCGAGTGCCCCAAGTCAGTCACGAGGACCTCTCAGCCTGGACTCCATGGAGCAGGCAGACATACACAGTATGAAAATCCCAGGTTTCTTCCTTTCTTCCCTTTCCTTCCCTCCACGCATTTATTTCCTCAAACATGTTAATGACAGAGTACCCTCAAAGCCCCCAGCTTTGGTGCCTAGGCCGTGAGGAACAAGGCAAGACTGAAGGCATCTTCCCTGCCTACACAAGTATGTGAGGGAGAAGGAGACAAGACCCAAATCCCAGATTCAAGCAGAGCGTTATCACCCTACAGGCGTGGTACAAACTGCACCGGCCTAAGATTATCTGAAAACCTTCTTGGCGAAGCTGAGTCTTGACCCAGTCTCAAACGATGAGGCAGACCTGGATTAGCAGGACACTGGTGAGGAGACCCCTGGAGGCTGGAGGCTTTGGCTGCTGGACAGGACTGGGGGAGTGAGAGCAGGCTGGGCCTTAAGACAAGGCTGGAGAGGACGCAGGGGAAGAGATGGAAGAGGGGAAGAAGGAGCCCAGGCACAGTAGGGCGTCAGTGTGCCAGGTGCTATGGAAACCATGTAACCTTCCCAGCAATCTTCTAGAATAATCTGTGTGATCTCTAATACACGGATGAGAAATCTAAAGTACATGGACTTTTAAGTACGGCTGGTCCTTGTTCCTTATGGATTCCACATTGGGGAATTCACCTACTTGCAAACATTTATTTGTGCCCCCAAAATCAAAGCCTGTAGCACTTTGCATGGTCGCTTTTGGACATGTGCAGAGCAACGAAAAATTTGAGTTGCCCGGCACGCTCGTTCCAGCTGAGGTCCAACAAGACAATGCTCTGCCTTATTGTTCCAGCTTCCATAATGGCTCGGTGTCCTTTCTGCTGTCTATTTAGTGCCATGTTTTTTGCATTTTTGTGCTTTTTGTTGGCAATTTCACTGTTTAAAAAGGCCCTCAAATGTAGTGCCGAGGTGCTGTCTAGTGCTCCTACGTACCAGAAGCCTAGAATACACTTTACAGAGAAAACACGTGTTAGATAAGCTCTGACTTACAGTGCTGTTTGCTGGGATTTCGATCTTAATGAATCAACAATACGTATTAAATAAAGCGCCTTTAAACAAAAACACACATAAAACAAGGGTATGTATTGATTGGCTGACAAAAATGCTCACCTAACCGTGCATTTTCAGTATTCACTGATTCAGGGTTCGCAGGGATTTTATAAAACAGAACTACTGTGTGAATAATGCTCAAGAGCACAGAGCTGAGATTAGAACCTGCCCTTTCTATCTGCTTCGGAAGATGGAGCTCCAGGGTGTGCCTGGGTGGCTCAGTCGGTTAAGTGTCTGCCTTCGGCTCAGGTAGTGACCCCGGGGTCCTGGGATTGAATCCTGCATCAGGCTCCCTGCTCAGTGGGGAGCCTGCTTCTCCTTCTCCCTCTGCCCCTCCCCCCTGCTCATGCGTGTTCTCTCTCAAATAAAGAAAATCTTTAAACAAACCAAAAAATGGAGCTCCTTACAGATCATCCCAAAGTAAATATATGACCGTCCACGTAGACATATGCCAGAGAACCATTTTCTACTGAGTGTCATTTTCAAACTACTGGCCAGAACAAATATTATTCCTATTTAAAATCAAAAGAGTAAAAAACGGCTACATAGGCAGGAGCTAGTTCTTTTTCCCTCTGCTGTTTCACATCATCAGCACAACTTGCTCAGAATCCGCAGGTCTCAGAAGTGCTCTCTCTCAGGTTCAGAGATGGTTTGCTCTGCTTCACAGAGCAACACTGACATGCAGCACCAGATTGTCTCTTTGCAAACTTACTGACATTGCAGCCGGGTAGAGGTGGCAGGGACATGGTTGTGCACATGGCATTGGGCCATCTGGCATGGCCCTAATCCTCTGGATGTAGGAGCCTGGGCTTCACACGGGACCAGGACACCAAGATAGGCAAGCCTCACAAGTTCACAGGGTAGGGGGGTCGTCAGTCCACAGGAAATG
Organism: Callorhinus ursinus; assembly: GCF_003265705.2. Lineage (NCBI taxonomy): Eukaryota > Metazoa > Chordata > Mammalia > Carnivora > Otariidae > Callorhinus > Callorhinus ursinus. Next base: position 64,301,039 of record NW_027397069.1, read on the forward strand.
GCTCTGCTACCACTTGGGGCAGAACACAGGGGTGGAATCCCACAGAAAGGCAATCTTTAAAACATGCTTCAAAAATGGACCAGCCCAAACTATTCTGGGTATTTCATTTCTTTTCCTTTTTTTTTTTTTTCTTCAGCAGACAGTACAGCTTTGCAATGGAATCCTCACTGGTGCAAAAACCTGTGTGTTATTGAGTCTGATATATATGGGAAAATCTCCAGTATGTTGAGAATATTAATTCATGTACCCCCTAAGACGCAATTTCATGCTTTTATAAGTTTAATGTTTTTACAATTAGGTTCAAGTTTTGCTGTAATTCTTTTCTCAGAAGGGGCATTATAATGTGCTATCTAGGAGGCCGTTTTCTCCCTTTAGCCATTAGAAGCTCATTTAACTACATTAAGGTCCTGCTGGGAATGTATCTAGGAGTATAAAAGAAAATCAAGACCAGCAGCAGCAAATTTTGTCCGCTCTAGATGCAGAAGGTACCATTAAATACATTGCCGCCTCCCTCAGTGAGCACACATTCACACAAACACACATTGCAAACAACTTTTACTTTTATTTAATAAATAGATTGAATAACTCAATATTTTCCAAAATGGAAAGGTGAATTATAATGAAGGTAGATATATGTTCCTGAAAAGTTTGTGAGTATCAATTTCATCACGACTAATATTTTATTTAAATCTACATTAGAAAAAATATTTAATATAATATCTCACCCTCAATTTAACGAGTTATATCTACTCATACATTGGAATGAAGCACTCCTAACATGGCATTTTGTCACAAATGAACTGTCAAATTCAAAAGAGAAAAAAAATCCTCTTGTAAGATCTTGTCTCATAAGATATAAATTACAAGCTAATATACCAAAACAATTTTTTTAAGATTTTTTTATCTATTTATTTGTGTGTGAGAGGGAGAGAAAGAGAGAGAGAGAGTACAAGCAGGGGGAGTGGCAGGCAGAGGGAGAAGCAGCTCCCCACTGAGTAAGGAGCCAGACGCAGGACTCGATCCCAGGACCTTGGGATTGTGACCCGAGCCAAAGGCAGACACTCAACCAACCGAGCCACCCAGGTGTCTCTATCAAAACAATTTTAAAATAACATTCTTTTGGATTATAGCAACTTGTATTGATTGACCTTGTCTACAAAACAGTGATAACAAAGATTAAATAATATGGAAAGGAACTTTACTAAGTTCCTTATTTTTTGTGACCAAATTTCCTATTTTATAATTTTTTAATTTAATCAAATTGATTTAGTTTAGCCACCTCTGGAAGGAATTACTACTTATGATCGTGTCCATTTCTTATCAGAATATAACTGGATATTGCCTATGCCAAAAATTCCTATTCAACTAGATGTAATAAGCCCATCATTTGGAAACAAGGAGTACATTTTACACATGGAAATAACATCTACAAAGTCCTCCTAGGAAAACCTGTTTGCTCTATGACTTATGACATTCCAGCTTCACAGATAGTAAAGAATTAATCTTAAAGAAAATAATGCTGATAGCAATGGTAAAAATCCTCTCACTCATAAAAGTAATTTATAACTCAAGAGGGTTTACAAAGCCTCCAGACAGAACTTAATGCTAAAGCTTTAATATCATGTGGTTCTAACTTTGTTACATACAAAAAGGTTTTTATGTATTATTCAACATCTCTTTTTTTAAAAAAAAAAAAAGATTTTTTTATTTATTTGACAGAGAGATAGCGAGAGAGGGAACACAAGCAAGGGGAGTGGCAGAGAGAGAAGCAGGCTTCCTGCTGAGCAGAGAGCCCGATGCGGGGCTCGATCCCAGGACCCTGGGATCACGACCTGAGCCGAAGGCAGACACTTAATGACTGAGCCACCCAGGCGTTGTGTCTCTATAGATAAACTGGTCAAATAAAACAACATATCAAGTAAGAGTCATGATAGTTTTATTCTTCTTACCAAGTACTTGGTGAAGGTATGGACATTGATACACTCTGGCCAATGACGTACTAGCAAAAATATGGCAGGTGGGGGGGAGGCAGTATGGAAAAGTATGGAAAACAAAAAGAGACACACAGAAAATCCCTCTTTTTCTGCGGCTGACATTATCGCAGCTGGTTGTGATGACTGGAATCGCTGCAACCATTTTGCAAACATAAGGACAAGCCAGGATGCTGAGCAATATAAACCTGAGTCCATCCTTTACCCTGACTTGGGTTCTTGAGCCAGACTTCTTGCTTTACATGATACATCTTCTTTTTTATTTAAGTCAGTTAAGTTGGGTATTTTTTTTTCTTACAGTCCAAACCAGATTTATGTTAACTCTCCTATTACCATCAAGATTTTGGTGCTCAGAGTAGTCAAACCAGATAAACAGTACCAACAATATAAAGTATCCAGAACTTTATATTTGCTTGTGGAGATTTTACAATAGGGAATATGTATATAAACAGAAGAAGTGTTGCAGGACACAGATATGGCATTTAAAGAGTGGGGGCCAAGAGGTTGCTGTTGGATCCAGATAGAAAAGATCCCAACATCCCCAGGTAGCAGAGGTGAGGTGAACGAATAAATGATTCCAAGAGTTATGGTTGGAGGAAAAGTTCTGATGAGAAGTCGTGATACAGAGAGGCATCTTCAGAAATATATAGTGCTTTAACCTGTGCCAAGGTTATGAGTGACATGAAAATGCACCTCTGTAACCCACCATCATAAAATCTAAAGCCTGAGGTTCCTGCATAGTATAAAAATAGTTGTACCCCTTAAGATGGCTGACTGCACATTGGGTGCCCAATGGCAAGAATGCGAATTCTAGAAGTGTAGACCAATGCTTGGAGACATTCACACACATCATTTTTCATCCATTAGATTCAAGGGCAGTGAGCAATGTAGGACAAGAATGGGCATCTCGTTAAGGGGGCTGCCCTAGGGCTTACGTCTCAACACACAATCTTGTTTTATAAGACGTGGTCACTTCATGTACCATCAGGAACAGCAATTCTTCTGTGTGTGTCTATAACAAACCCTTCTTCATTTTTATTTCAGAGAAATAATGTTTCCTATGGAAAGATATATTAAAGACTATTAGGTCTAATCAACCACTTCTCACGTAAGGAAACCGAGGCTGAGAAAGGCCTTGTAAATTTTTAAGGCTCTCAAGCTGACACTAGAACCTAGATCTTTTCGCTCACCCAAAATATGCTCTTGTTCCCAATAAACGTAATTGTACTTATCCTACCAACTATTCATCTTGTCAATATTATTTTGGAATTTGAATTTTATATTCCAACATGGCTACAATTCTGCTTCCAACCCACTGGGAACTCACTTGGTTTCTTCAGGATTCTTTTTTTTTCTTTTTTGGTTCAGTAGTGGAGCAAAGACTAAAAACCCTGACGAATAACCACAAGAAAAAGCTATCTCTAACAAAAGGTATAAGTATAATGAAATGTATATTCTCCTTGTTATCCTCTCATATCGCCAGCATCATCGATGAAGTTTCAAAACGTTTCAATATTAGAAATATCCACAGCAATTATGCTTATTAACATCAGAGTTGTTCTTACCACACATGTATTATTTATGATGAGAGCATTAGTTCACTAGATCCACAGAGATTAGATAGCAATCAATGTTCATATAATGTAGACACGAACCTAATCATATTCTAAGTAGCCCAAAAGAGCTCATGTAATTAACGAAGCCATTGCTTTCTGCTAAAGTCTGAGGATGTCTACAGACTTCCTGTGATAAAAATCCAACCTTACAAAAGCAAGGTTTATACACCCTGCTGTAATTGTTTGAATGGTGACACTGAGACTTCAATGTTTTAATGAATTGATCTGGCACTCTCATTTCAAGTTGATCTATGAAAAATTAACCGAAAAGCTATGTTGCGTATTGGAGATTCACTACTGTGAATCCTTATAGTATAGGACAACCCACCTGCAACAATCTCAGAAATGTTTTAAAAGCTTCATATTTAGTCTATCACTTGACAGAAGCAACTGTTGTTAGGACTTGACAACTGTTAGCTATACAGAGATTTGCATTGTTGAATGAGATTGGATTGGCACAATTTGAATGGAATGATACACTTAAGCTTTTGCCATAAGAATCACTTAATATGTGCTTGTATCTCTTGGGTTGTGGCATCATATTATATTCTCTTTATGGGTAAATATATTTAGGAGGAAATAAAATGCTGTTTCTCAATTTCCAAATAAGCTTACTCAGTTTTTAATTAAATTTCTCAGAGCAGTTTGTCAACCTTGGCATTTACATATAAAACACTGATAATTATGTAAAGATTCTTAAGAGATTTGTTTAGAGGGTTTGGAGTTAAGAAGCACAATGCCAGAGAAAGGGCACAATTAAAACACTAACGTCCTCTTATTCATATCACTGCTCTGGAAACAAAAGAGCATAAGGCACAGAAGTGAATCATGTGGATTCCGCAGACCAAGGGGGAGTGACGGAGCCACAGGGTACAGAGGTCACGTTCAAACCAAGGCCATGCACATTTGCACTTTTCCTGGGAAACTGTACCCTTTATTTCTGGAAAAATGTTTAGGAACCCCTATAAGAGAAAATAAAAAAAAATAGGGATCTATGTTTAGGGCTATAGCACAATATTCCTATCAGCATTGGGGGAGACAGGAAGCAGAGACAGAAAGAGAGGGAGGGAGACAGAGAGAGATGACTAATGCTGATAGAATGTGCCAATAAACCAACAAACAAAAATAGCATTTTATAAATCCCATTCTCTTAAAGAGAAATAAATATCCTCTGGGTTTTGGATACAGATGAGGTCACCAAGGCATTTCCAAGGGTCTCTTACTTGTTCTAGTGGACACATCGATCTACTCTCAGACAGTGTTCCCTGGGCTTCGAGCCTCCACCGGCACCTGACATGTCCAAGGAGTACTACTTTGTGGAGGAGGCATGAGGGCCACCTCCAAGGATGCAGGACTCAAACCCAGGGCTCTGAGATCATGACCTGAGCCAAAAGCAGACGTTTAACCGACTGAGCCACCCAGGTGCCCTGGGTTGTCGTTTTCTTACTAATAAACAGGAGTTCTTCCTACATTGCAGACGTTAATCTTTTGCCAGTTATATGCATGCAGTTACCATATCCTAGACCATGGCTTGACTCCTCACTTCCTTCATGATGTCCTTTAATTAACAGAAGTTCTTAACATTAACGTAGTCAAACAAACTTTTCCTTTATGGTTAGGGCGTACAATCTCTTGATTAAGAAACTCTTATCTATCCCAGGGTCATAAAGATATCATCCTGCATTGTTTTCTAAAAGTTTTTAAGCTCTTAGCGTCAGGGATTTATATTATCATAGCTTCGTAAGTCTTGCTATCTAAAGCAAATTTTCCCATCTTAATCTTCTTCAAGAGTATCTGTTCTTTTGCTTAAGTCTTAGAATTGATTTGTCAAGTTCCCTGAAAAAAACAAATGAGATTAGGATTATAATTGTTTTGAATTTGGTGACAACTGACCTTTCTATTATGTTGATTCTTTCTACCCATTAATATGGCGTATTTCTTACATAGCTTATAAATGTCTCTATGAATTTGTCTATTCTGGACATTTCATATAAGTGGAATCATATGTGGTTTCTTTGTGACCATCTTTTTTTGTTTAGCATAATTGTTTTCAAGGTTCATCCATGTTTTAACACGTATCAGTACTTTTTTATTTGTCAGTTAATATTCCTTTGTATGGATACAACACATTTTATTTATCCATTCATCAGTTGATGGACATTTGGCTTGTTTCTACTTTTTGGATATTACAAATAATGCTGCTATGATCATTCATGTGCAAGTTTTTGCGTGGACAAATGTTTTTATTTCCCTTGAGTATACACCTAAAAGTTGGAATTGCTGGATCATATGGTAACTCTGTGTTTAACCACTTAAGAAACTACCAGGCTGTTCTCAAAGGGGCTGTACCATTTTACATTCCCACCAGCAATGTCTGAGGGATCCAATTTTTCCACATGCTCATCAACACTTACTACTGCCTTTATGATTGCAGCCATCCTACTGGGTGTGAACTGGTATCTCCTCGTGGTTTTGATTAGGGAACCAGGCAGACCTGAATTTAGATCCAGCCTCATTTTCTCCTAGCTCTTACAATATTAATGGGTTGTTAAATGCATGTGCCCTGGAGTTTTGTCTAAGGTTCCATGGCAGAATATAACATTTTATGGTACCTGTGCTAAGCGACAGCAAAAGGCACCCTCTCAGGATACATGGAGATCATGAAGCCGGCATTCCTGTGCCCACTCCTGGCTGGTCAGGAAGGGGACACTGCCTTCCACTCTGCTCTGCAAGCCAAGTGGAGAGAAGGAAGAGGGGAAGTCAGGGGGACCATGATGTAACTTGTCAGTGTCCTGAAGTTGGAGGCGCCCAGACACTGGGTTCTGAAGGTGAGGAGCCTGTGCTTGGTCACCACCCAAATGGCCCTTGAGGGCAAGGAGTGAAGACTGGAACCTAGGGTGTCAGGTTACCTTCTTCTCTGGCTGGGGCCCCCACATCCCGGGACGCCAACACGGGGGTTTGTCAGAACCAGGCTATAAACCTGTCATATTTGTTACACAGAACCTCTGAGCCTGTAAAATGCAGACAATAACGAGAGTGATCCCATAGGGTTTCTAGGAGGATTCTAAGACAGCATGATAAAGTACGAAGCAACCAGAAAGCTCTCAGTATTTCTATTCAGCTTTTTTCCCACAAAATCGGGATCATACTGTATAAACAACTTGTATTCTGCAATTTTTTCCCATTTGTTCCTAGATTAAACCATATGAAATTACTAATATCAATCTTTTTTTTTTTTTTTTTTTTCACAAAAAAAGCTTTTTTTAGTTTTTTAACATATTATATGGGGGTTTTTTTTTTTTTTTTTTCTTGGAGAGAGAGTGTGCAAGTGCAGCGGTGGGGGGGCGCAGAGGGAGAGGCAGAGAGAGAATCTCAAGCAGGCTCCACATCCAGTGCAGAGCCCAACTTGGGGCTCGATCTCACAACCCTGAGATCATGACCCTGAGATCAACCTGAGCTGAAACCAAGAGTTAGACCCTTAACCAACCAAGCCACCTAGGCACCCCTGGATTAGGGACTCTTTTCGTGTTATCAAATATTCTTTGAAAACATGATTTTTAATGATTGCATGTTATTCTATCGTATGAATAAACTCTGATTTACTCAGTTCTGCTCCTTGTTTTATTTAGGCTGTTTTAAATTTTTCATTATTTTCTATTGGTTTCTAACTAGAATATAAGCCATTTAAGATCTATTAATTAAATTTAAAATAAACTAATGTGATAATAGTTTATGCATCATCAACTTTCCCACAAACTCTGACAAACGTTTTCTTTGTAACCCACGCAACCTCTGACGTGTCTGACATCTCTGAGCCCCTCTCCCCTCTCTGGCTAGCTGCCACTACACGGACCATTGGATTGGCCCTTCTGTCTGCTTCTTTCCCGCTTCATTATATCTTTACTAAGAACCATGGTGGAGGGAAAAGTTGAGTACTCTGGGTATAGGCATAGAATAATCTTCCCAAAGCACTTACTAGTGGCACATCGATCTGTCATTAGTGAGGTGCTTTCAAGATGCAACTTTATATTATTGTTTTGTCTCCTATTCTACCTTATGACTCAGACAATGGGGAGAGTACTGCCCTTGCCTCTGGATAAAACTGAGGGCAAGCCCATGGCCTTTGTGACCATTGCTAAATACACAAAATGTTATGGTTACTTTAAGTCATACATCTCACATTCCAACCTGGAATGCTTGGTCCAATATATCAATTAACATTTTAATCACCTCCCACCCCCTCCCCACTAAGCTAAGGCTGGTCACAGGTGAGGGCCCAGTTTTAAGGAGGGCGTGTGCTCAGTTTCTTCTTTCCTTCCTACTGCCTCCAGCTACCTGCAGACTGTTTCTGGTGGCTCCATGGTGAATGCTGAAGGGGTAAGGAGCACACAGAGACCAGGGAAAGGAGGCTCTTACTCATGACATGTGGCAGGCAAAGTCTCCGGACTTGACAGATGCTTCTAGCAGATTCTTTCCTTCATGGGAACTTGAGTTGGTTTGTCAGTCTCCCTTGCTGAGCTTCCCTGCTTCGGGGCGCCACTCCTTCATCCACCCATGCTGGACTCCCCTCCTCAACATCGGCTCTTGGAAATTCCCACAACTCTTACTGCTGAGCATTCCTGACTCCAGCAGTCCACTTTCTTGGACCAGAGCTCTTTTAGATGACTCCAAGTCATTCCCTTACCCAGGTTCCGCATCTGGTGCCCAGGCTCGTGTGCTGTGGAGCAGCCCAGCCCACAGAGAGGAGGCATCACTTCTCAGGCATGCTGGGTACAGCCTCCCTCCTGCTGCCGTGGGCTTCCAGGCCAACACCAGTTCTGGCGGCCCAGCAAGCCCAGGACTATTTGTGTGTTTGGAGGTGGGGCTGTGGTGGGGAAGTGTCGGGTGGTCACATGGTCATGACACAGCTTTTTGCCCAAGAAATCCCCTTTCCCTCTCACATTCAGCTATTTTGTATCTTCCCTTGTATATAAGGCCCCTTATATCTTTCCTAACCTATGCTCAAGCTGCACACTCCCACTCACAGGAATACCATGTTTGGGTGGTCTTTTCATTCAGTCTTTTACTGGTTGTGGCTTCACATCCCTGAGCTCTAAACAGCTCTGCCCCTTATTCACTGGTCTCTAAACACATCAATCTGCAAAGGAAGCTCCATATTTGAAATAATCCTCTGCCAAAAAACAAACCGTTTTTCTTTTAAATTATTTGGTTTCTGTGTTTGAATGCTCTCGCTTTAGGTTTTTTGGCAGCAGGAACAACTGTAGACTGGAGGAGGGGAAAGGGGAAACACAAAGCTTTACAAGCAAAGAGGGATTAATGGCCTCTGTTGTACTTGTCTTTTAGATTAGATTACTGTAATTGCATGCACGGATTTCTCCTTCGTAAAGCCTGCGGACAAATCAATCAAAGTGTCAATGACACGTGAGCTGAGGGTAGCAGTGAGGTACAAAACGAAAGTCAAGGGGAAGAAAGCTGACGCTGGCGTGGGATGGAGCCTGGGGTCAGGGGTCAGAAAGGTCAACATTTCTAAAGGCTATAGAGGAGCTCACAGGAAAAATGGAGCTAGGGATCAGGGACCGGGCAAGGAAGGAGGAGCCAGAAAAAAAAAGAGGCAAATACACCTGTCGCTAACTCACTCACTATGGCAGATGGAATTTTCCAGAACACCACACCAATACATATCCCTTTCCCCTGCTTGTCTTAAAATTGACGTGGGGGTCTGTGTTGTGGGCAAATAACAACCAAGTGTGAATGTAGAATAAATATATTTTCAGAAATGCAAGTGCTCACAAAGTTTACTTTCCATAACCCTTTCTTAAGAATTTACGGGCAGATGAGTTCTGGCAAAATAAGGAAATAATCTAAGAAGAAGACATGAGAGCTAGGAAACAGATTTCACCCAAGAGAAGGAAAAGTCAGAGAATGAGTACCACAGAGAAAGACACAAAGCTTGGAGGGAGAGTGCAGGGAAGTGGAGGTGGATGGCATTCAAGAGATATACTATCCTGAGTTTGGGACATTGTGTGGCAAGCCTTTCCACAATAGTTGATTTTTCCAACCATATCTATAAATTACCTGATAAAAATTAAAATTATCTTAGTATAAAATAATATTGGTATCATCAATGGTCCAGATGCAGCCACTGAGTCAATTGAGAGAGTTTGTGTTTGGTACCTGCTCTACAGGTTAGGGTTGGACCAATTAGATTGACAATGCGATGATCTAACTTGGCTATTAAGATAGAAATAACCCTGCTGAGCAGGAGATAGGCTTTAAAATGAAAATTAAATCTATATTTTAAGCTTCATTTAGCATATATATTGATGTCATTATGGCAAAGAAAATATTTATGGTCTGGTTATGGTACAAAGAGCTTTGAACCAGGAGGCTGCCTGGGTTTTAATCCAAGCTCTACCAACTCACTGTGTAACCTTGAAAGGTGCGTAACTTCTCTGTTCTCTAGTTTTAACACTTATAAAATGGTAATTCTTTTATGCATACTATACATGTGTATTGACTGCCAGCAAGGAGACATTGTTTTAGACGCTGGGGATGCAACAGAGAACAAACCTCACTGAGTGAGCCACATTCAAATGGAGGAGGACAACAAACAAAATATGAAAGTGTACTATATAACGTAGGATACCAGAAAGTGACAACTCTTGTGGAGAACAATAAAGCATAAGAGGGCCATAAGGAATGCTCGGGTGGGAGATGCAATTTCATATAAGGAATTCAGGGAAGGCCTCATTGAGTCAGAAACATTTGAACACTTGAAGGAGATGAGGACAAGACATGCCAATATCTGAGAGACAAATATTCCAGACAGAGGAAATACTATATACAAACAGTACAAGATGGACCCTTGTCTGGCATGACAAGGACTGTGATCAAGCCCCTGCCCAGGCTGAAGCACAGTGTGTGAGGGATCTTAAGCAAAAAGAGAAATAGGATCTCACTTCCATTTAAAGAAAAGGTAACTCTGGCTACTGTGTGGAGAATGGGCTCTAGGGCACAAGAGAAGTAGAGAGACCAGGGAAGGAGTTTCCACAGGAATCCAGGTGTTACATGTTGAATTGTGTTCCCCACCCCAATATGCTGAAGTCATAATCCCCAGTACCTCAGAATGTGACTCTGGAGATAGGGTCTTTACAGGTACCTCAATTATGGTGAGGTTTTTAGGGTGGGCCTTGATCCAATATGACGGGCACCTTAATAAATGGAACTTAGTGGGCGTGGAAACACACAGGGAAGAGATGGCTGTGGGCAAGCCAGAGAGCAAGGCCTGGGACACACCCTTCCTTCACAGCTCTCAGGAGGAAGCAAACCTGCTGGGACTAGACTTCTAGCCTTCAGAAGTGTGACAGTAAATTTCTGGGGTTAATCGGCTTTGTCACAGCAGCCCTGGAACACTAATACACCAGGTACGAAGTAATTGTGGCTGGGACCATGCATCAGCAGCAGAAGCATATATTTTAAGTCAACAGGACTCCCTGGCAGATTGGGAGGGGTGCGAGAGAATCAGAGAGTCAAAGGTGACTTTAGGGCTTGGGCCTTGGAAGGATAAAATTGGTACCAACAGAGGGAGAGCTGAGGCTGGAGCAGGTGGAAAGATCAGGAATTCAGTTTGGGAGATGCTATCAGGGATCAGTTAGGGATGACGAGGACACAATTGTTGTGAGAATCAAACGAGTGCAATACATATTTATTGTGTCTTTAGTGTGTGTAAAGCACTGAGGCATTTTTAAGTAGTAGATATTTTAAAATTTAAAGAGTTTCTGCTTTATAGAAGCCTTACAAAAATTACATGGATGAGATGTTCAGTCTTCAAAAGGTGAAAACATCAAGTATCAGAGAAGTAGCACAGGCTATGCATGGTTTGTCTGTAAAGAAATCAGCGTAATTGAAATTGTTAATTTCCTCTATAGGTAATTTCATAGCTGTACTTTGCAAAATGGTAATGACAGGTCATCATAGTTAATACTCTGAAGTATTCATGTGGATTTGTATGCACTAGTATGTCTGGTTTTAGTCAGTCTTATTACTATAAGGATACATGATAGGTTTTGTGGGCTCAGAATCAGAAAGATCTAAGTTCGAATGCTGTTTCTGACACTAGCTGTTTGAACATAGTGAGTTAGTCCAAGTCGGTTCCTTTATCTGTAAGATGGGGGTAACAATGCCTCATAGAATTTTCCTGAGGGATAAATTAGGTGGCACATACATACAAGTGCCTCCTCTAGTGACCAGTTCACAGCAAGCACTCAGGAAAGCTGTTGTTGGTTTCAGACCATGCTACAGGTGTTCAGGTTGAAGTGAACAATCACTATAGGGTCAGGAAAATAGAGTGGGGCAGTTAGCCCCGAGGCTGGGCCCTAAAGCAGGAGAGAGATTTACACAGCCAGCATAGACCAGGCTTCTCAAATTTGCATGTGGCTTCCAATCACCCTGGGATGTCAGGTTGAGTCAGGATGTCTGGAGAGGGGCCTGGGTGATGCCCCACCCGTGCTGCAGTGAGGCCACACTCTGAATAGAAGGGGCACAGATCACAAGCAAATAGGATGCGGTGATCTAGGCACAAGAGTGCTGACATAGGGGGTGTTGGGGGGATAGGTGTTCCTATCCAGTTTGGCTGGAGGAGTTCACATTAGAAAATGGCAGGGGGATGTTTGGAAAGGCAGGAGGCGGCCACATCCTGGCAGGCTGTGAAGGGCTCACTGAGTTGACACTTTATTGTGCAGGATGTGGTCAATAACATGGTGAAGACAGCACGCAGATACTCACCCTGCTATTTACCTGTACAACACATCAGAGCAGGGAGGGGCTGAGAACAAGGAGACCCAAGGAAGATTGCTCCAATCAGGGTCCTTTCATCTGAGAGAAGCTGAAATCCCTTCAAACCAATATGAGCAAGAGGAAATGGAGAGAGGGTTCTGGTAGGGCCATAGAGCAGAAACCGATTCAGTTCTGGAGACCAGCCTCTCTCTCTTCCACATCTCTCTGAGGGTTTCACTTCCTCTTGCATGTGGCCTAGAGTGGCCCAGGGGTTTTGTATTTACTATCCACAGCTCACTGGAAACTGTGTCTTTTAATTCAGATTCCTAGAGGAAAACTCAAATGGACATGGCTTATATTCTGAGACAGATCACACAATGCATAGGTCACTTGCGAATCAGCTACCCCTTCACGGTCACGTAGAGTCAGAGGAAAAACAGTCTCATGCGATTCAGCAGGGGCTGTGGGCCAGGGCAGTGTCCTTAAAAAGGCTGTGGGCAGAAACCCCAAAATATGTACATCTAATGGAGAAAAGATGTTCAAGCTTAATCTATTCTTTAAAAAAAAAAAAAGAGCCCTCTCCTCTTGGCTTATCATCCAAACGTCCCCAAATCAGTCTCCCCTGTCACCATTTCCCAACTTCCCATCTCCTCAACCCAGTCTGGCTTCAGCCTCCCTCCCCTCCACCCCCATGGTGTCCTGACAGTGCCCTATGAAAAGGCACTTGTGACATTCCAAGTTACCAAACCCAAAAACAGTAACCCAGTGTCTCTGTGGCTCTGACTCTGCCTTGTGTTAATGCAGATAACCCTGTTTCTTCACAGTATACCCAAACAAATCCAATCTTACCAATGAACTGTAAATTTTAATGAGCCAGTAATAAGGTGAGATCACGCAGTAAACATAATTTCATTTGATAAATTTCTCCTTCACACATTTTCTGTTTCTCAGTTTGTTCCTCTCTATACTCACCAAGGATAGCTCTGAGTCCCTCTTTTAAAGCCTGGGGCCAACTGACTCCCAGTCTGGAGGCTCAGTGGCCTCCAAATTTGTGTGGGTATCTCACAAGAGGGATTTCTCATCCCACACCTTAACCACGAGAGAAAATGCCACATCTTGGTTCCTTCCAGCACCTTCCACCAGATGTTTGTCACTCTTATCTGTCCAGTCACCACAGGCTCCTGAAGGAGAAGGGCTCTAGTTCGTGAACAAGGTGAATGTAGGCCCCCAAGTGTCAGCTTAGGCTCCAGAACTGGGATCTGGGGGCAGGCTCCTTCCCCTAAAGTTCAGCTATGAATCAGCAAAGCTCATAATTCCTTGGAGAATTCAGAGTCCAATCCCATATTTAGAAAAGGATATTTATTCTCTCATTATTGTTTAGCTTTGTTCTTTAGAAATAATAGACATTCCTCAGTTAATGGCAACTCCATCTCTCCAGCATTTGGGCCAGGTTCATTTCGAATATATCGGCAAATTCTGTTGGCTCTACCTTCATTATATAACCACTTTTCACTGCATCCATAAACTACCATTGCAGTCCATCATGGCCTTTCCAGTCATATATTACCCAGATTAATGCAATAGTCTCCTTAACTAGCCTTCCTGTCTGTCTGTCATCATCTTAGCTAGAGGATCCTTTTAAAATGGAAGTCAGAGTATAACTCTGAACAGAAGCCTCTGTTCAAAAATGGCTTCCCATCACACTCAAGCATAAAAGACATGATCCTTACGTCAACCTAAAGGCCCTGTTATCTGTGCTCCCTGCATTTCTGACTTCACCTAGCACACGGCTCTCCCTTCTTTACTCCATACTAGCCCCACTGGCCACCTAAAAAATGGTACCAATAGCTAATAATTTTCGAGCACTTACCATGTGTCAGGTTCTTCCTTACATTCCTTTGATCCATTGAAATGGAGAACTTGAGAGATTATACAACGTGCTCAAGGTTGCACATCTAACGTGCAGTACAAGTGGGAACAAACCTGATCAGGTTCTGGCTGTGGAGTTTGCATTCTCAACCATATGGTCTATGTAAATTGTCTTTGATTTGTGGTCTTTGATTTTATTACTTTCTAGATATTCACCTGTGTTTCCACTGACCTGAGGGTATTAAAAAAAAAAAAAACCAAAAACCAATTAGATTTTTCTTTGGTTTTAATCTTTAATTTTGGCATTTGAGATTCTTTGCGGCATGACAGCCAATTTCTGTAAATGATCCAGGGTTGCTTGAAAAGGTATATTCTACTTCAAGGACCGATGATTTAACAAGTATCTATTAGACCTACCTTACTTTGATCCCTGATATACTTTTATCTGTAACTATTTGCAGGCTAGTTTTCATGTCCTCAATCTCATCACTTTTTGGGCTCTTTTTCTGAGTTCTTGCATTTCACTGAGAGTATGGAGAATGTCTGACATCTGCTTTCCTGGGATATTCTTTTGACAGATATTCTTCACTGCCTTTTGCTTATTCTGTTCCCTTGGAGGGGGTGGCTATTAGGGCAGGAAGGGTACAGTTGGGTTGTGTTGACTATCCAGTTCTGCTGGTTCCTTTCTGCCCATTAGTCATCTTCTGATGATGGCAATTCTACCCAGGCCTTCTATTTACAATATCCAGGACATGGTAAGGGAAATTGGTTATCTGAAGCAGCTGACAGCTTTAATTTGGGCAGGTGGGGGAGGGAGTGCATCCACACTCAGTTTTTGCTGTCCCTCCTGCAGGGCAAGAGGTCAGTATGGCTCACAGTAAATAAAGCCTTTGTCATAGATTTTCTGGAGATCCAGCTGGTGTTTCTCTCGGCTGCAAGGGGGTTGTGCAGCTGTGTTTCCCCTTGGCCATTTCTCACTTTCAGATCAATTCTCTATCCATCTGGAGGCTGAAATGCAGAAAGGGTAGTGATTGCATGAAATTTCTCATTTCCAGCACTTGTCATGGGTCTAACCATGCCCCATGATCATTTTGCCACTCCTACCAGAAGATCTTTAGGTGGACCTTTCAGAGAGGTGACTATTTTAGAGAATTCTTTCTTGAAGCCTTCTTTCATGATGCGCTTGGAATTCACCTTTAGTCCAAAAATATTTGACAGATAATCTGTGGTAGATCTATGGCTGTTTCTTTACCTAAGAAATTTTCTTTTTATTTCAATCCTTTAGTTTTCAACAGGTGCAGTGGCATAGAAAGAATAGAGTCTCCTGGTTTTAAAAGGTGGGATAAATAAGATTCCATGAAGGTCATAGCCTAAGGATTCAGAAAAGCAGTGGCATTTCTACAGTGTAATCAAGTTGGACCACTTAAAAGGGTAAGCTAAAGCTTAATAGGTCATAAGCAGAAGGTAAAGCAAGAAAAGACAGGGCTTGGTCTCAGATTCAGGTTTGGATAGGATTACAGACCAAGACATAATAAATAGGAATCAAAATAGATCAGTGGTGTGGAGAAATTGGAACCCTTGTGTACTGCTGGTGGGAATGTAAAATGGCATAGCCACTATGGAAAACAATATGAAGGTTCCTCAAAAATTTTAAAATAGCAGCACTACCCGATACAGCAATTCCAGTTCTGGGTATATACCCACCAGAATTTAAAGCAGAGTCCCAAAGAGATATTTGCAACACCCATGTTCACAGCAGCGTTATTCACAATAGTTAAAATGCAAAAGCAACCCAAGTGTCCACTGACAGATGGACAAGCAAAATGTGGGACATATGTACATACACACAGTGTAATACCATTCAGCCTTAAGAAAGAAAAAAGGAAATCTGACACATGCTACAACATGGATAAATCTTGAGGACATTATGCTAAGTAAAATAAGTCAGGCACAAAAAGACAGATACTGTAGGATTCCACTTATATGAGGTACGTAGGATAGTCAAATCATACAGAAAAAGGAGAATGGCAGTTCCCAGGGCTGGGGGCGGGGAGAATGGGGAATTATTGTTTCATAAGTATAGCTTCACTTTTGCAAGAAGAGTTATGGAGATAGATGGAGGTGATGGTTGTGCACTATGAATGTATTTAATACCACTGGACTGTGCACTTAAAAATGGTTAAGATGGCAAATTTTGTGATGTGTCTTTTAGCACACACACACACACACACACACACACACACACACACACACACACAAAACCTGGAAAAAGCCACAACAGGATCAGTGGGCGAGATGAACTATAATTTGGGCAATAAGCAGAGGTCAGGGATTTAAGAAACCAGCACAGGTGATACTGTAAGAAGATGGTAACATAGTTTGGATATCCCCTACCTCTGCCCTAAAGCAGTAAACATGGAATATATATACCGGAATACACACACACACACACACATTAACTCTCAGTTCCCCATGTAGCTTGCTTTTTCAGTTAAACATATTTTAAGAACCAACTATTACTCCCTTGTCCAAAAGTGGGTAATTATCCCAATAACTGAATTCTTGATAACGAAGGGGTTTATCATTTACAGATTTTCTTTTTTTACACACTGCATTTTATTTGACTTATACTTTGAGATTTTTTTTTAAAAGCCATTTACTCCCACTTTACAGGTGCGGGAACTACAGCACAGTCATGTACAACGACTTGCCTAAGATTGCACATCTATTACATCTACAGAGCCAGCAGCATGAGGCTCTATTAGCTATTTGTATACACTTTCCTTTACACCTGGAGTTAACACACGGAATGAACGGATCTACATTTACACAGAGTTTCAACAAATGTCTTTTCCATATATGTAGGAATATCATTCAAATGCATGTGGAGAAGAAGAATTTATTGAGTGGGGCAGATCTAAGGTGGCCATATAAATTTAGGTATAGTCAAAAGTACCCTTGAAAATCCCTCACAGGGGGCACCTGGGTGGCTCAGTCGTTAAGCATCTGCCTTCGGCTCAGGTCATGATCCCAGGGTCCTGGGATCCAGCCCCGCATCGGGCTCCCTGCTTGGCAGGAAGGCTGCTTCTCCCTCTCCCACTCCCCCTGCCTGTGTTCCCTCTGTCGCTGTGTCTCTCTCTGTCAAATAAATAAGTAAAATCTCAAAAAAAAAAAAAAAAAAGAATCCTTCACATCTCCCATGGTTGTATATACATAACCCAAAGTAGGGCACACTAAAATTTGAGAATCAATGTCTCAAACCCATGAAAAACACAAAGGGATGTATATTTAGATGTCAGGGTATTCAAACAATTTTGCCTTTAAGGTAACTATGAAAACACTGGTGAATGGAGAATCTTGCTTTTTGCAAGATTTAACTTCATTGTTTAAATATTTGCCTTTTATATACCTATTCAATCTTACTATATCACATGCTGTTGTAGGGATTAAAGGAGAGAGTGGAATATCTTTCAAAGGGAATAGGTTCTAAAATCAGTATATTTATGATATGGCTCTACTTAACTGTTGTGGCCATATATGTATACATTTTCTTGATCAGGGAATATGATGAGTATCATTTCTACTGTGCAGAAGTCAGTAAAATTTTTCTGTCTTCAGAAAGAGGGCAAAATGTTAACAATTCTCACATTAACTTACAATGCCAATTCAGGAGTGGGTGAAGGGAGAAAAACCACTGTAAAAATGACACTCAGAAGGGTAGGAAGAAAATCCTACTCTAACACTGCCGGAAACCAAGTGATATGTAGAAATTATGAAAAAGAGAACTGAAAAGAAAGGGTTGGATTTGGTCATTGATGATCTCCAGTAACAATTTCATAAAATGAGTTGCTCTGAATTGGGCTGGATAGTAGAAGCTCTGAAAAACTGAAGTGATGCCAACTATAGGATAAGTAATGGTGGCACAGAAATGCTAAAGGTAACTAGGTTTTTTGTTTTTTAAGCAGCTC
Organism: Callorhinus ursinus; assembly: GCF_003265705.2. Lineage (NCBI taxonomy): Eukaryota > Metazoa > Chordata > Mammalia > Carnivora > Otariidae > Callorhinus > Callorhinus ursinus. The sequence continues at coordinate 64,319,258 of NW_027397069.1, forward strand.
AAGAAGGCTCAAAGATGATGGATTAAGCACAAGCTTAAGAAACTTTAGTCCCCCCAAACAAACAGAAAGAAAAATGAGTAGGAATACAACCTAAGTGCTGAAATCAAGGAATTCCACTATCCGGATCCAGACAGAAAATTGAGTATTAGCAATTACTTTATGCAATCATTTCATGAAAGCAGATAATACAAGCACACACACACACACACACACACACACACACACACACACACACACACACCACTGCAGATAAATCCACAATAAAAAAAGAAATGTAGATATTTTGGCAAATTCGAGAAAGAAAAGACAAATCTTTAGGAAGAACCAGAGCCCAAGACACACGCTGGAGATAAGTACTGCAAGGAAAAAGTTGAGATGTGAAAGACAACTTGAAAAGCTCTAGAAATCTAAAAAGAATTCCAGAAACAGAACAGAGGAAAATAAAGAAATTATAAAGACAGCTATATGTTGTTTCAAAATCAGATGTAAAACAAAATGATGCAGGAAAGTTGGATAAAAGGGGTATCAAATACTAACAAAAAGTGTAGCAAGATTAAAATCAAACAGAATTCAAGCAAAGCATTAAAGAGGGAAAACATATTTTATACTGTTGAAATGGTACAATCCATCAAGAATATATATCAGTCACAGACCCTCAATCACAACTTTGACATATATAAAGTAAAAACTGATACAAAGAAAAATGACATATTCACAATATTTATGGGGGAAATCAACAGAACTATCTCTTAATCAACAGGTTTGCCAGACAATAAAAACAAGATATAAAAATTTAAATAATCCAATAAAAAAGCTCAATCTAAAACACACATTCATATACAGAATTTGGTACCTAAAATACTGTGGACAAACCTCCTTTTCAGACACATATGGAAACACACACACAAAAAATCTCTCAATACTAAGAAGCAAATCACACAAATGACATTCTTGGCCCACATTTAAATTAAAAATTAATCACAAAAAGATAATAAAATAAAAACACCCCCCCCAACCTACGTGTTCAGAATTTTTTTAGAAGTCCTCTGGGAGAAAATAAAAAATCACCTAGCTTAAGCATCAAAACTAAAATTATAAGCTGTTTAGAAAGGAATAATAAGGGCAACACTACAAAAAACAAAAACAAAACAAAAATCCCTTGGAATGTAATCAAGCAGTACTCAGAAATGTCTATATTAGAAAACAAAAGAGACTAAAGGTACATGAGCAAAGTATACAACCCAAGAGATGAAAAGAAGAATAAATTCAAGTACAGTTGAAAGAAGAAATGAAGATCGTTGTAGAAATTACAAAGATAACAAGCAACAACAAAAAAACAATCAATAAAACCAAAAGCTGGTTCTTAGAAAACATCAATGTAATCCAGTAACGGGGAAAAACAAGAGATGCCAAAGATTTTTGAGTCAAGAAAAAATAAATACATGGAGCTGCTGCAGAGGAGATTTATAAAATAAAATAACCTATTAAAAACTTTTACCAACAAATTTTGAAATCCAGACAATCACAATTTCCAAGGAAAATATGGGCTACCACAACTTCACTTCAGGAAAAAGTGAAAAACTTGTATTAAATAACCATAAAAGAGGCTAAAAAGATAATAAGAGCTCCAGCTCCTAAAAAAAGTTCTGGCCCAGGCCCCAGAGGACTCAGGGTAAAGGAGTAAACGTAGATTAAACTAGTTTTCCTATCCAACAGCAACGATCAGAAAAAGCAATTTTAAGGAAAGATACAATTTGCATGACTGTTACGTACAACTTTACTGATAGATGTAAGACAGATACCAAACACCTGACTGTATTCATGGATTGGAAGATTCAGTATCAACAAGATGGTCATTCTCTCCAAAATAAATTTTTTTTTAATTCAATGCAATTTGAATAAAAATCCTAAGGACTTTTCCCAGAATTTACCAATCTGATTTTAAAATTCATGTGGACATGTGAGAAGACAAAAGTCAACACAATTTTTAAGAGTACTAATAAGGGAGATGCCTTCCTACAAAACTATAATATGAAAATATACTGGTTGTTAGAGGTACATGCATAAACTAATGGAACACAAAAGAGAGCCTAGAAACATTATAGAGTTTTTAATACATTGTCACTATATAAAGGCACTTAGTATATGACACATATGGCATTGAAATAAAAGAAAGAACCAACTCTTCAGTAATACTGCTGAGGTGAATGGCTATGCATTTGTAAAAAATAAGACCCCTAACTCAGAGCATACACAAAGTTAATTTCAAATGGACACAAGTCTAAAAATGAAAAGCAAACAAAAGCTCTTAGGCATCCCTGGTGGGAATATAAAGTAATACAACTAATTTGGAATGCAATTTGGCAGTATCTAAAAGTAGCATAACCATATTCATTAAATTCAACATTTCCATTCAGAATGGTTCTTTTGTGCTTGTTTACTTTGGCACTGGTCTGTAAGAGTGAAAGTGCAAAATATCTGATTATCCATCAACAAGATAAATGATTAACTGTGTTTTATAATGGATTAACTGTGGTATACTCAAACAATAGAATGCTTTACAAAAGGAATTAAGAGGAATTAAGTACAGGATTTAATCAAATCTTAGATGACATCAATTTTAAGGTACACCATTATTTTGTCATTAAGAAAGAAAAGCTGCCAATTTTAAGACATTACTGATTGAAGAAGCATACCAATTTCAGGAATGGAGAGATCAACAGGTATTGACATGGCTATTATCTCAAAGACGCAGTACTGGGTGAAAAATTGCAGGTTTCAAAATTATAGATCCAATGGGCTTTTTTCCATAATATTTAAAAACACATAAAATACTCCTATGTATTTTTTTAAAAATATACATGTGTAAAAAGAGGATGAAAATAGGGGAAAGACACACATTAATATCAGGGTAGCTATCTCTTAGTAAAAAAGGGCAAAAGAGGTTATAAGCCTTAGCCACACCTTTTAATCTTATTTCTTATTAAAAACAAAAGAAGGATGTAGCTTTTGCATAGCACATATACTAAAAGTGAGCGTATCCTCCCCATGAAGGGACAAACGTAAATTCAAACACTCCACAGCATCTGTGGCATAATTATGGAATGTTTATTCTTAAGACACAATAAAGAAACACTGCAACATCGATTGGTAAACATTCCTGATATTTTGCTGCTCACTTACAGGGAGAGGAGAAAACATGTGTATGTATTGGGGGTGGGGGAGGGTTAGAATTGAAAAAAATACAGTAAAGTGTTAACATCTTTTAAACTTGGGAGAATGAGATCATGATGGTCTACTGTATTATTTCCTGGATGTCTGAAATATTTTTAACTTGGAATTTTTAAAAATAAAATTTAAAAAGGCACCATGTACAATTTAAATGTAAGCTTTATCAAGATTTCAGGAAGTTGAAACAAATAATACATTTTATGTTAAAAAAAAAAGAAGATAGTAGGAAGGGGAAAATGAAGGGGGGGAAATTGGGGAGACGAACCATGAGAGACTATGGACTCTGAGAAACAAACTGAGGGTTCTAGAGGGGAGGGGGTCGGGGGATGGGTTAGCCTGGTGATGGGTATTAAAGAGGGCACGTACTGCATGGAGCACTGGGTGTTATACACAAACAATGAATCATGGAACACTACATCAAAACCTAATGATGTAACGTATGGTGATTAACATAATTAAAAAAAGTAAAAAAAAAAGATTTCAGGAAGTAAATAGCTCCTACAATATATAAATCGTTTCATCAAAAAATACAGTGAGCTTTTCAACTAATTCTAGAAGGCTAACAAAACCCCTTTATCCAGTACTCAGATAAGGATAACATAACAAAGGAAATTATAAACCAACCCTGCTGCTCAACAGGAATATAAGGATATTAAGTAAAATGTTAGCACACCTGCAGCACGACCAAGCCAAGCTGGGTTAATCCTACCAAAGCAAGGATGATTGTATACATAATTAATTACATTAATAATTATATTTTTAAAAAACATAAACTGTTATGCAAACATGGAATTCAACACATACTCCAAATTTTATTTTTTTTAATAGCCCTGATTAAACAGAAATAGAAACTTTCTTAAACTGGAAAAAGGCAGGATGCTTTCTATTTAACAGTACTCTAGTGGTGCGAACCAACACAATTAGACCAGAAAAACATGATATATAAGTATCAGAACGATATGAAATAATACTGACAAAACTATTTGGAGAGAGTTTATCTATCTAATAAATTCAAGAGAATTAACTGAAAAACTGTTAAACCAATACAAATTCAGCAGCTGAAAACAACATAGCGGGCATAACCAATTAGAAAATAAAAGAACGATAACAGTAACAATGTTTGAATGATATTAAACTGCATAATAAAACATTTTTTGAAAGATGCAAAGCCTAGTCTTAATGAAGAAAATAAAATTGTACTGAAGGGAAGGCTGTTTAAAAAACCTATCTCAGTGAGCACACTTAGTATTATTGTAAAGATGTTGGTATTTTAAGTAAGAGAAAACAAGAATAGCCAGGAATAAGAAGACATGTTAAAATTAAAACTTAGGAAAATTTTTCAGACCAAATATAAAAACATGTTACATAGGTATAGTAATTATATTAGATGTTGGTTATAGGCATGGACAGAGAGATCCAGGTAGATAAAGAGACTTAGGTTCATGATACCTGTGGCATCTCAAACCAGGAGAAACTATACAACAAACTGTGTTAAGAAAAGTTAACTATACACTTAAGAGAAAATTAAGTTACATCACAATCATACACAATATATAAAAATAGTCCCCAGATGGATGAAATTATATTAAAAAAAACCCTAAGTATTAGAAGAAAACACGAAAATATTTTCAGAATCTTGTAGTTAGCACAAAACCCATAATGAAAAATGCAGATTTGAGCTCACAAAGGGGAAAAACTTCTGTATTATAGGACAGAAAATACCATTTTAAAAAGCTTAAAGGTAAGTGACTCACAAGAAGGTAACCTCCACATATTTAATAAGAGAATAATCCGAGAATAAGTAAAGAAAGATGGTAAGCCTACTTCTAGCACACACAGCAGTCTCCCCATATCCACAGCAGGGTACCGTCTAAGACCCCCAGAGGATGCCTGATGTGGATAGGACTGAACCCTAGATATACACTATGTTTTTTCCATATACATACATACCTATGGTATAGTTTAACTTATAAATTAGGCATTATAAGAGATTAACAATTACTGATAAAAAACAATTATAATAATGTATTGTAATAAAAATTATGTGAATGTGGTTTCTCTCAAAATATCTTATTGTACTGGGCTCACTCTTCTTGTTAGGTTGATGTGAGATGATAAAATGCTTATGTGATGAGATGAAGTGAGGTGAATGATACCGGCACTGTGACAGCGCGAGGCTACTCCTGAGTATCTGACAATACTTCAGAAGGAGGATCACCTGCTTCTGGACCACAGTTGACCGTGGGTAGCTGAAATTACAGAAAGTAAAACCCCAGATAAGAAGGGACTACTGTAGGTTAGCTCAAAACAGCAGTACCTTTTTGTAAGGAAATGTAACACATTGTGGCTGGAGTCCATAAGCCATCCCTACCTCCTCCCTTTTTACCTAGAGACAACAATGATTAAAAAAATAATAATACTAAATAGAAAAATGGGCAAAGAATATGAACAAGTAATTCATCAGACAGAAATAATCCAAATGAAAACCTATGCAACAATGCAATTTCACTTGTACTTGGAGAAATGAAAATGAAAACAAAGTAATTCTGTAACCACTGGACTGACAAAAATTTAAAAAGCATTAATTGGTACACTTTTTAGAAAGCAATTGGGCAGAATTTATTATTTAAAGAACATCACAATTCTCTACATAGGAATCTATTTCTTATAGGAAACCTGGCACCTTAGCACAAAGACATATAGAGATGATCATCTACTGCACTGTTTCTAACAGTAAAAAATGTAAATAACCCAAATGCCCAATAGAATAGTTAAGTAAATCATGGCAGTTGTTAAAAGGGTGAGATAAACCCCTATGTTCTGATAGCCTTACAAGAACATTAAGGAGAAAGTTATAGAAAGGTATATGATCCCGCTTACATAAAAATAAAAGATACTACGTATATAGGAGTGAGAAAGTACGACAGACTAAAATCCTGATCTAGTGAACATACTGTGCTCTGAATGTCTGTGTTGTTTCTACCTTCCTATAGGAAAGTATTTAGAAGTCCCTGTGTTAATTTTTAAATAGAAACAAAAATGTTTAACTGTTAATGTGAATGTTGTCTATCTGAATAATGGAACTATAGAACTCAGTTCTAACAATTTCCCATTATGAACGGTTTGAATCTTGTAGACAAGGTAATTGCTTCTTCAGAGCAAACTAGTAAGCTAATCTTCTTATATTACAGTTAACTAACTGGACCTCTGTTTATAGTCCCTTAACTGTATTACACACTCTTTTAAAGCTGTCATGTTAAATGTCTTAAGTTTCATATTTTTATTCTCTCGCTCTAAAAAGTCATCAGTAGCTCCCTTAGCTGGTTTTAGAATTCAAAGCCCTACCCAATATTCTCTCAAACTACTTGTGCAAAGTATCTTCCCACTTCCCAACCACGACAGAACTTTTTCTCCACCTCAGTCAAATAGGTCTCTCAGTTCCCAAATGAACAGATCTGGTGCACCCAACCCCCAATCATTCACACATCTACAAGGTGTTAACTGTATTACCTTCTCTCTGGTCATTTTTCACCCAAGATTTTTATACAAAACTATAGGCACCCAAGGGTCATAATGTAGATTACATAGTGAACAGAGTTAAAACACATTAGCTCAATAATGTAAATTATGGGGGTGCCTGGGTGGCTCAGTTGGTTAAGCCTCTTGATTTTGGCTCAGATCATGATCTCAGGGTCCTGAGATTGAGCCCCACGTTGGGCTCCGCGCTGGGCATGGAGCCTGCTTAAGATTCTCTCTGCCCCTCCCTCCACCCCTGCTCATGCTCTCTCTCTCTTAAAATAAGAATGTAAATTATGTACAATAAATGAAATTTACATTTTTATCCATCACTTTCTAAGATCGAAGCCTGAAGCATTTTCTATGCTTACAATAAATAGCCATTTTGGTTTAAGTAAGTTATATGAATTCTACTCCAAATCAAGTCTAAGAATTAAAACCATCAATTCTGAATAGTTCTGTGACCTTTGAACAAGTCTAGGTTTCTTTATTTGTAAAGAATGTTGATAATGAACATGTTTCTCCTAATGGGAGATAATGTAAGCAAACAGGTAGCAGAGTATCCAGGAAAACATGTCCAATATGACATTCATCCTTGTGACTAGGAAATCCCAACAGAACTGAAGAATTATGTTATCACTACTTTAAAATGTATTAATATTTATTCAATGTTGATATGATGATTAACATTTGAGGTAGTATAGAAAGAGCATGGCTTTGGAGTTTAACAGATGTGATAGAATCTTCAGTCACCACTTCAGAGATGAGAAACCTTGGGTAAACCACAATCTCTGATCCTCAGTTCCCTCATATGTTAAAGGGCATACACACCGTCAACTAACGTACAGAGCTACAGTGAGGACTATGTGAGATGATAATTTATGAAGATTTAAATAAGGTACCTAGCACAAAAAATTATCAGGTTCCTTGATCTTACATTTTAATGCCCGTAATTTATCTAAATTTTACTAAAGTTAATTCAACAAACATCTTTTGAGCACTTACTATGTGCACTACACAGTATACTGAGCACTAGAGATAAACTAGTCAACAAAAACATGTATCATCTCTGTCTTCATACAGGTGAGCATTCTGGAGGCAGCAGGACAGGCATAAATGAAATAATCCACATGCCAACTGTGCTAAGTGCTATGGAGAGGTAAGCTAAGGGGGCACATAGTAGTGGGCTTTGCCCTGATCACAGAAATTGAGAAAAGCTGCCTTAGGGAAAATTCTCACTTGTAGTGTGAGTATGAAACATAGATATAGCAGGAGGTGGAAGAGTACTCTGGGCAGAGACAATAGACTATGCTTCATCTTTTGAATGTCTATACAGCTTTATATATACCCTAATAGCTTGTACCTCTGGCAACTAAGTGCAAGGGACTGAAACAAAGATGATAAAGACTGCCTAGTGACCAAAGATGCAGAGCTTTGTGGAGCACATTATCTTAAAGGCAATAGCAAATTGTTAAAGGGTTGTAGGATTTATACTGTTTATTATTATTGTTGCTGTCATTACTGGGTAGATGGGATCACTGTATTTCACAACGGTTTGGCTACATTGTGAAAATGAATTTGAGGTCAGGCAAGAGTAAGTATAAGTATACCAGTTTGGAGACAAAGAAATGATTAAGAACTTAAAAGAGATTACATTGGTGGGAATGGGTGGCTCAGTCAGTTGAGTGTCCGAGTCTTGGTTTTGGCACAGGTCATGATCTCAGAGTTGTGAGATCAAGTGCCACATTGGGCTCTACAATGAGCCTGGAGCCTGCTTAAGATTCTCTTTCTCGCCCTCTGTCCCTCCCACATGCCCTTTCTTAAATAAAATAATAATAATAATAATAATAATAATAATAATAAAAGTAGAAAAATTCTAGGGATAATCAGGAGATAAATTCAACAGGACTAGATAACAGTGTAAGTGAAAGAAGTCAGGGGCAATTTTTAGATTTGACTTGTATTACTAGTTGAATGCTAGTTCTATTTTCAGATATACAAAGATGACCAGATATGAGAAGGAAAGGTTACGTATTCAGTATTGTGGACACGTTGAGTTGCAAGAACAGCTGACCCTTGAACGACACAGGTTTCAACTGTGTAGGTCCACTTTATACATGGATTTTTTTTCCTATACATTCAGTACTATAAATGTATTTTCTCTTCTTTATGATTTAACAACATTCTTTTTTCTACTTTATTGTAAGAATACAGTATATAATAATACATATAACATACAAAATATGTGTTAATCGACCATTATCAGTGACACTTTCAGTCAACAATAGGCTATCAGTAGTTAAATTTGGGGGGACTAAAAAGTCATACGCAAGTTTTCAACTTCGGGGGGGCAAGGAGGGGTTTCAGTGCCCCTAACCTCGCCTTGTTCATGGGTCAATGGTATTTTTGTATTTTTTTTTAAAAGATTTTACTTATTTAAGAGAGAGTGCAAGAGAGCACAAGCAGGGGAGAGGGAGGAGCAGGCTCCCCGAGGAGCAGGAAGCCTGATGTGGGGTTTGATCCCAGGATCCTGGGATCATGACCTGAGCCACCCAGGTGCCTCTCAACTGTATTTCTTCACATTAACAACAACAGCAACAGAAACCCCAGTTCTTGCCACTCCTCTACTCAAAGTCCTACAATGGATTTCCATCAAATTCTAAACACAACTCCTGACAGGCATACAATTATGATCTGGCTCTTCGCAATCTCCTGACTTTCCCTCCTACCCCTTTATCCCATGGTCACTTTCACTTCAAAAACATTGGCCTTCTTGAAATTACTGATACACTTGAAGTTCATTCTTCCCTAAGGACTTTTGCACTTACTCTTCCTTCGGCCTTTAATACTTTTTCCCCAGGTGTTCATAGTGCTTGATCCCTCATATAAGAGAAGTCCATGCTCAGATGTCACCCTTTCAAAGAATCTTCTTTGACTATCCTATATAAAATAGCCTTCCTGCTGAGAGGTTGGCCTGGAAAGGTAGAATGAAATCTTCTATAGTCTTGGTACGCTAAAGGAAAAGGCCTGTGGCACATAATACAAGTCTTACCCTCAAGACTTTTGGAACAAGTGGACTGAGTCAACCTAAAACTGTACCCCAAGACCAACTCCATGGATTGAGGTAATCAATCCCTACAATGAGTAACAGAAAAGAAGGTAAATCTTCTGGGGGGGTGGGAATCACATCAACTTCAACCCTTCAGTTCTTTTATACACACTGCCCTGCATAAAAGAAAAAAATTACAAGCCCTAGATACAGGGAGAAAGAAATATGATCAGGAAAAATGTGACTAATAATCAAGAAAGAAAAATCAGGTAATAGATTATGACCCACAGATGATTTAGATGTTGGAGTTAGTTACAGAATTCAAATCTCTGCCAGCACTGTTAAGAAGAAAAAAAAAAGAAATGAGTGAAGAGACTTTCAATAGAGAAATGAAATCTATAAAATACAATTAACTGGACATTCTAAAACTAAAAAATTCACTATTCAAAATTAACTAATTGGATGGGCTAAATGGAAGACTGCACAAGGCAGAACACAAGATTGGCAAATCTGAAGATGCATCAATTGGAAATACCCAAACTGAAGCACAGAGAGAAAACAAGAGTAGAAAGAAAGGGAAGAAAATAAAGAGCACATGGGACACAAGCAGTACAACATATTTATAACTGGAGTGTCAGAAAGAAAGAAGCAATAATAGAGTAGAAGTAATATGTGAAGGGATAATGACCAAGAATTTTTTAAAACTGATAGAATATATCAACTTGCAGATTCCAGAGCTCAGTTAACCCCAAGCAAGATAAATAAAACGAAAACCATAAGCAGGCTCACCACAGCAAACTGCTGAAAACAAAGATAAAGAGGAAATCCTAAAAGCCAGGAAAAAGACACAGGACCTACAAGGAGCAAAGGTTTTCAGCTGTTTTGCAAACAGAAAACGTGAAAACTAGAAGAAAACAGAATGAAAAGTTTCAAACTGCCAAATAAATAAAAATGCCAATCTAGAATTCTGTATCCAAAGAAAATACTCTTTAAAAATGAAGGTGTGATAAAGACCTTTCAAACAAATGCTGAGTTAACTGCCACAAGACCTGCACTATAAGCAATACTAAAAGAAGTTCCTCGGGCTGACAGAAAAGGAATTAAGATGACAGCACAAAACTATCAAAAAAAAAAGAAAATAGCAAAGAGAAGAGAAAATGTATATGTAACTAAGAAAGAACACTATTTAAGGTAATGATATTGTGGGATTTATAACCACGAAATATATGAAAACTATAGCACAAAGAGTGGGGAGGCAACAAATGGAGTTGAACCAATTTAAAGTTCTTGAACTGTTCAGAAGGTAGTAAAAGCATTAATATAACACAGACTATAATAAGCCAAACACAGATACTATAATCTGTAGGGTAACCACAGAAAAATAATACAACCAAGCACAACTAAAAAGCGAATAGAAGAGATAGAATAATAGTAAGTACAGATGACCCTTGAACAACAGGAGTTTGAGCTGGATTCTTTTTTGATACAGTACAGTGGTGTAAAAGTACTTACTCTTTTCTATGATTTTCTTAATAACACTTTCTTTTCTCTAGCTTACTTTAAGAATACAGTATCTAATACATACAACATACAAAATATGGGTTAATCAACTATGTTATTGGTAAGGCTCTCAGTCAACAGTACGCTATCAGTAGTTAAGTTTTTGGGGACTCAAAAGTTCTATGTGGATTTTCAACTGTGTGGGGGTTGGCACCCTTAATCCCCACATTGTTCAAAGGTCAACAGTACCTGACTGAGTCAAAAGAAGGTAGGAAAAGGAGGAAATAAAGGAATAAAGAAAAGACTGGCAAAAAAGATAGCAAGATTTAAAACCTACTACATCAGTAATTATACCAAAAGTAAACAGTCTAAACACTCTAAAGAACAAAGATTCTAAGACTAGATAAAAGAGCAAGATGAAAGTATAAAATGTTAACATAACATACACTTAAAATATAAGGATATATATAAATAGGTTGAAAATAAAAGGACAGAAAAAGGTTTGTCATGCAAACAAAACAAAACCAGTATGCCTATATTAATATCAGACAAAGTAGGCATGAAGTATTTGTACAGATATCAAGTGACGTTTTATAATTATAAAAGTGTAACTTTTATAATAACAGGATAATAACCTGATAGTTTATGTGCTAAGTAACACAGCTCCAAAATATACAAAATAGTTTCTCCTCCAATCATTTCTACTGTCTATCTTGCTTTTCCTTTTCTTTTCACCACACTTCTCACAATCTGACATTTATATTATATATTTAATTATTGTTTCCTTATTCCCCCACCCCCTTGTGGAGAACGTAAGCTCTGCAAGGGCAGGGACTTACCTATCTCGATCACACTTTATTCTCTGTAACTAGCCTAACACATAGTAAGCACTCAATAAATATTTGCTGAACAAATGAATAAAAGTGCCACTAGCAACTTATATTCTCAGTGCTTACTTTTAAAGTTTATAGGATACATTTATTTTCTTCAGTTTATGCAATCCTTTAACTTAAATAGTACTTAGCAATCTCTGTTAGCCAAAATTTTACATAAGTTTAAACAAAAAGCTTGAAAAAATGTTACTGGGAAATACATTTCCTTTTCATGCAACAAAGGCTCCAAAATCAAAAATCATCAAAACGTGCCTTTCTTCATTTAGTAAACATATTTAAATATATATATATTAATTCACATAAATAAAATAATACAATTACATATTAGCTTTCATGTTTATTCAACTTCACAGAAAATCCAAAAATGTGTCTGAAATTGGTTATCTATCTAAATACCAATTGTTCATTATGGTGACATAATACTATGTGGTAGGGGAGATATACCTAAGTTAAACAAATTCTTAAATTCCTGACAATCTTCAAGTGGGCAAAAGGAAATCTGAAAAATCAAACTTACAAGTTGTACGAAGATACAGAAAGTAATGTAACCTTTAATACCTGGAACAAGTTTTACAGCCACATTTGTAATTTACATATACAGTGGAGATCACTGAAAAAAAGCTTCCTGTTGCACTGCAGCAAGAAATCTTATTATAATGTAGATTAAATGAACTTGCTACAGAGTGCAGCAAGATAACCTCACTGAAGACTCATAAGATTTTCATAATGGAACTTGTTACAGTGAGTTAAATATTTCCTTAATTTTATACAGTACATATTTTTCAAAACGAACATTATCACTGAAGACTTTGCTAACCACTGTTAGCAATTACTGTTGTATACATACTTAATTTTACTTTAGTTATATAGTATGTGGCTCTCCAAATGTTAGCATATGAAATGTTAAGTTTAAACATAATAAAATAATCCCCTACGATGAAGACTCAGGACATCAAAACTTTGATCATTATTGCACCTATTTTTCTACAGAAAAATGGAAAATTTACATCATAATCCTCCCAAAAAGTGAACAGACAAGTTGTTAAATCACAGACTTATTGGCATTAAACAAAATCTACAATGAACATTTTTTTGTGAACTGATGTACAGAATTAATGTGCAATGAAATTTGGTTAATTATGATCATGCAAATAAAAATCCTCCACAATCATGTTTTCATTATGTTTTATAAAATGGTCTTAAAGATATACTTCCATAAACATTTCCGGTGCAATTTAGTCAACGACAAAAATACAAAGCTATCCCTTATTCTTTATTTTATAGATTTAAAAACATGCCTTTGTACTGCTGAGATACAAATAGCGTGTTTGGGAGAACTGAGCTCATGGAACAGTTAAAAACCAATGCATCTTGGTCTAACATTAGCTGCCTTGTATACAGCAGCCTCCCATAATCACTGGTGTCAGTACTGTTGGAAATGAAGAATAGTTAAATATTGAGAGATTAAGACACAATTCAAAACACTTTTTTTAAAAATAAAAGGCCGTTTCATAAACATGAAGAAATATTTAAAAGAAAAATAATCACATCAATTGTGATATACATTGGAAAATAGTAAAATGTCATTTTCCAAAATAGTTTCTTTATTATATCCCCCATCTATTATAACCAATCTTGGAAATATACCTTAAACATAATGGTGTATTATATGAAAATGCTCCATTATTCAATGTGATAAATTTAATAAGTTAGGATATGATTTTCTTTTCCGATGTTAACTGTGGAAAAAACAAAAGAACAGCACCTGAAATACTACAATGAATTTAGGCAAGCATTAAGTAACTTTTATGTTTTGGTTCAAAATACAGTTTCCAAAACTGTATAAAGGATACTGACTTAAGTAATTTGTTTTATATTTTGCAGATTACGATGATGAAAAAAAAAAAGAACTGCTCTAAATCCAAATAAACTTCCACTTTTCCCAATCTAGATGAAGTGGAATTTCATTCAAAATTTATAAGATTGTGATACCTACAGTAAGTAGCTCAGATAGTTGGATATATCACTCCCACCCTGTCCCCCCTGCCCAAGAACAAGTTTTTGGCTCCAAAATAAAGTACAATAATAAACTCTTGATGAAAAACTATGTTATGGGGCAATCTATCATATACTATGGCTAAATATGAATTTACAGAAAAGAGCACATCCCATTTTCAGCACTTTTTCATAAACATGCAACTCACTATAAAATACAAAACACTTGCTTTCAAGAACAGCTTTATAAAGACACACTGCATCAATAAAATTTTTTCTTTCTGATTAACTTTACACTGTTATGGAGAACTGGAACTCTTCTATGTGTATATATCAGATTTTATATTATAGTGTAATAATTTGCATCTTCTGAACATAATGTTCAAGAGGAAATATCTATACACAATAACATTCTAGACTATTAAAAACTAATTCAAATTACAGAATTTTATTGATACAGTAGATTAATAAAAACTGAAAAGGGATGATGATAAAATGGGATAAAGAATTCAGTACATTATTTTATAACACACTCTTTAAAATTAAAATATTTTAAATCTCTCTTTTCTTAAAATTTTCATTGCCATGAAAGGCCAGAAAATTCTGAGACCAATACTGAGGTGTAAAATAATCAAACTTCAGGATTATTTCACAATTTGCATGGTGTCCTCCCACCGGAGGCACCATTCAGGTGTAATGGCAGACAGTATAGCACCTCTGAAGATTAAGGGTGCCTAGGAGTAAACACTAGGTAAGATACACAAGGGAAAGAGACGATTTAACTCTCCAACAAACAATGACATCAAGAAAATGACACCATTTGTTGAAAAAAATTTTTCACAGTAAAATTGCAGAGAATACAAATACTAACACTGACAGACTACTGCTTAAGATCTATCCTAACAAACTCTTTCCAAATCAATAGATCCAATAAACAGTTGGGTACTGTCAGTTTAAAGCCGCAGATAAAAGCTATACAAGCACTTTAGAAGTCAGAAACATTAAAGAAAGAAAGAAGAAAAAAGAAAGAAAGAAAGAAAGAAAGAAAGAAAGAAAGAAAGAAAGAAAAGAAAGAAAGAAAAAAAGAAAGAGAGAGAGAAAGAAACAAAGAAACAAAGAAAAACAAAGAAAGAGAAAGTAAAAAGAGAAAAAATATATTTACAAGTTTCTTCTTTAGTTTATGTCTACATAGCCATCGGACATCACACTTCCACAAGACTCCATAGTCAATGTTATCACCACGCGTATGGCTAAAGCGCTGTGACCACAAAACACATGAGGTCATCAAAGGAAGTTCCAACTGTCCACTCTCTGGCAGTCCCGCTTTGTGCATCTCAAAGGCTTTACTTAGCCTCAAGCTTGACAAAAAAATGCTTCTTCTCAAAGCTTTCACATAGAAAGTTATTAATTACATTTGTTCATCGCCTTTCTCTTTTAGAACTTCGCCGCCGTACCTTAAAAGAAAAATTACCAGATGCTTAATAAAAATACTAGACATAGCAGATAGCTTTTCCCACAACAGAGAAAGAAAAAACTATTTCACTTTTCTATTTAATAATTTTAAACAGAAATGAACAGAAGTGTCAACAGCAAGAAAAACAATTGCAAATATTTTTCCACTTATGTTTTTGTGGTAAAAGAAAACATTTGATCATTATGAACTTAGGCTTACAGTTGTCTTTCTGGGAAAACAGTTATTGAATGTGGATCATAACAATCATTAAATACACAGAAATAATCTGAAATTCAGACATATTATAATTTACTGGCAAGTACTAATGAAAGCATAATAACACTTTAGTTCAAAAAAGACCAGTATAAAGAGGAATATAAACAGAACAGGATTTTAATTAAATTAATTTATGGTGCAGTTTTTGTTTTGTTTTGTTTTGATGAAGACACTAATCACAATGTACTCTTCAGCCTTATTTTTATATTCAAAACAATAAACAAATACTTTAAGAAACAAGCCCAACAACAAGTTTGAGACCACACAGTTCAGATATTTTTCTGTGGTCATAACCCCTTCACAACCCGGGCCCAGACATAAGTGCTGATTATGTTAAATAGCACAGAGGGGTGGGGGTCAACTCTGGGACTACATCTCATAACACAGGTTTCTCAAACAAAGATGGCTGGCTGTAGTGATTCAAAGACTGAGCATCAGTGTATCATCAAGAGAACAGATCTTACTTAAATGTGTTAACTATACTTCCTCCAACAAGAAATACTCAAGATGTGTTAACTGACAAAGCCATTCTTAAAAAAAAATTATCTCAGGAAGAATCACATTCCTACTTTTGTAAAAGAAAGGTCTATTACCAATTTTATAAATTTCAAAGACGTGATTTTATCCTATATGGTTAACTTCTAGTTTCTACTGTGAAACTCAAAGAAAAAAGTCAAGAAACATAAACCACAGTCTATTTAACATATAACAGTGCTCTAAAATCAAGGTACAACTTAAATGCCTGAAGTGTCAATATCAGACAGCTACTTGTTCTTCTCTACATTCAGCTTTCAACTTGATATTTACATTTTCACGAGGCTACAGCTATTATTCTCAGAGTCTCAGTATTCCATAACGGATGCTCTCTAATTATTCAAGCTGGTAGATGAAACAACTCTACAAACTAATGAAGAAAAGCACTTAGACTTATATGTAAGAGCAAGTATATGTATCTTACCAAATATTTACCAACTCTATTCTATATTCTATACTATCACACATGGTACTTTAATAAACACATACATTTACTGTAGAAACTTCCTCTTCCTCTGTTTCTTCCTGTGGAATATCATCATTGACAGGAGAGCTACCCTGAAACACATCTACTTCTTCACTTGAATCATTTTCTTTAGTAGCTGCTTGTTTGGAGCGTCCTACACGGCTAGAGTAAAACAGATGTAAAATAAAATGAACATTCTGATCTTGAAGTAGTAAAATGCTTTAAATATTTCATAAATTCTCATTTATCATTTTTATCCTTCATTACCTTACAAAACAAGAAATATTTTTCTTATTCTAAACCCTAAACCAGTGTTTAATCCTAGAATCTCACCTACAAACACTGACCAAGTAACAAAAACATGTGTGACTGAGACCAATACCATAAAAGATTTTAAAACATAAACCAAAGTCTGCTCTTCCTTTTATCTTTCCCAACTCAGTAAATGGCATCTGTATCTCCTGAGCTTCTCAAAACAGAAAATTTGGAGTCCTTCTTACTACTGTACCACTCTTCATTACTACTGTACCACTCTTCATCTAGTCCCATAATTCTTACAAAGAAATCTCAAATCCTATTCACTTCTCTCCACCTCTATTGCTTCTACACATTCCCAAGCCAATTCTTATCTCTTTACTTCCTCTCTAAAAATGTAAAAACAGCTGATGTCACTCATTCCCCCTCAACAATTCCCTGCTATACTGAGAGAAATTCCATAAATCTCCTTAATATAGTATATAAGGCCCTGCAGACAGTCCTGGGGTACCTGTCCATTCTCCTCCCTTTCTACTCCCCAATTCCTCACAACTACACTGGCAAATTCTTGCCTTCCTTCAACTCTCTGAATTGGCCAAGATTTTTCCTACTTTGGAACCTTCAAATCCAATATTCCCCCCAATTGTGTTCTTCTTCCTGTTCTCCATCAGCCTAATTCCTACTATTCTCAAGAAATCAACTGTCACTTTCCAAAGAGAAAACTTCCCAATTCCCTAGCCCTTCCATTACTTTCTCTTACAGTACCCTAAATTTTCATCAGGGCACATATCACAATTTAGAATTCCGTATTTCAGTGTGATTATGCAATGACTACATGCCCATTTAGATGGTAAATCCCATAAGGACAAGAATCAGGTCTACTCTGTGCCACCATATCCCCCAGCACCTCATACTCTCTGAAACACAGGAGGCAATGAAATATATGTAATAGATACCACCATTTAATCAAATGTTTCCCTCTTGATATTTTCTATCTGCATATATATTCTTTCATTAAAAACTTTTTTTTATTTGAGTACAGTTGACACACGTTACCTTAGTTTCAGGTGTAGTGATTCAACTTATTTATACATTATGCTACGCTCACAAGTGTAGCTACCATCTATCACCATGCAGTGCTACTACAGTATCACTGACCATATTCCCTACACCGTGCTCTTTTATTCCCGTGACTCATTCATTCCCAAACTAGAAGCCCATTTCCCCTATTCCCCTTCACCCATTTTGCTCATACTCCCACCCCCACTACCTTCTGGCAACCATCACCTTATTCTCTGTATGGTAACTTTTTTTAAAAATTAAGAATACAGTTTATCACTTCTCTTAGGTAATCCAAAGTATTGTTTAATCCACACTCAAACCAAGTAATTTTTTTTACTTGATTCAGTTTTTCTCAATTCCACTGAGGTCAGAACAAGAAAAACAGGCAGATCATAACATATGTTATTCTACTAGTTCTAAAAAAAGAGGTTCCCCGTGAAGGGAAGATACACCGTTAAGACAGAATATAGAATCTTTTTTTTGCACTGATTTTTAAAAGAAATACTTGTTTGGTTTAGAACATTCGTATGAGGAAATGACATGATAATCATTTAAGTCCTTAATTTTTTGATGCCCAAATATAAACAAATTACAGTTATGAGCCTGAAAGATATTTTTGTTATTTCCTCATTATAAAATTAATTCTGGAAATTTAATATTCCTTAAGAATTTGTTTAAAAAACAGTTATTTTCCGTAATTGAATCCAAACACATTTACAAAGCTATCACAAAAATATACTTACCTTTACTTTTTTACCCAAGGAAAAAGTTAAATGGAAGAGGGCATGAAGTAGCTAGACACTCAGGCAACTTTTCCTCTTCCTGTGGAATACACAGGAACGGGAAAGACTTCTAAGGTAAGTATTTGGCCAAGGCGCGCTGCTGGCAAGTCTGAAAAGCCAACGCACTGATGTAATTATGTAATGGGATTACTCTCAGGAAAAGTGCAGAATTTCTGACTAATGGAAGGAAGACATGCTATTTTAGTTCCACTTAAATAACTGAGAAAAAAGGGCAAAATATACAAATTACAGTACTGATGTTCCTGCTACTTTAATAACCTTAGGTACAGATTTGTTATTGTAACTTCTTATAAACATATGTTTGTGTGAACTTCTAAAACTATTTATATGTAGATATGGATGTGTTAATTTGATTAGAAAAGAAACAAATTCAAAACATCAAAAACTTCAGATCTACATGTGATAATTTCTGTGGATATAATTTAAAGAAAAATAATGCCTGTTACTTTCCTACACAATTCAAAGAATAAAAGCAAAAATGTAAAAACTTTTTTTTTTTTTTTTAAGTTGCTGAGGAAAGACATCAAGAAAAACTGTAGTGTGCAATGACAAGGCAACCTGGTCAGTAAGATGTGATTATTTAAAAATACCTTCTCATCTCTTTAGGTACTATAAAGTCGGTATTGGAAATAATAAACTATATGTTACTCATTTAAAAATATTTGCCTAAAACCTGTTAAGAAATGTACAAATATTATCAGAGAGTTAATTGGGATATCAATCACCTAGGTAAGTTTATAAAAATTTTATCTTACCTAGTGTAATGGGAGTAAATATATGAGATTTTAAATATAGCCCTATGTATATTTAAAAATTTTTGAACTTTTGCAAAATAATTTGAAACTGGTTTGAAATTTAATATTATTTACAACTTACACATTTTTTTTTGGTTGTGATGGTGATGGCGTTTTTGATGGTCTTCCTCGTCCTTTCTGTGGTGTGGATTGTATGGATTCAACTGCACTAGTTTCAGGAGATTCTGCTCTGCTTTGGAGAAGACCCAAATGTGCATAGCATCAAATTATGATTTATGACATAGTTACGAAACATATGCAGTTTAGAGTTGCACGTACTTACCTCTGTTGTGTTCTCCTTGATGTTCGGTGTTGTTTGCTCTTTGACTTCTGTTCTGTATTTCCACTTTGTCTTTCTTCTTCTTCCTCTTCTTCTGGTGCTGAAGGTCCAGATTTTTTTTTGGTTCCTTTTTTAGACGTTTTCATTGTTGGCTCTTCCTTTGCTGTACCTCCACCAAGAGGTTTCGGCGGTCGGCCTCTTTTACCTTTCTTTGGTGGACTGTTCTGTTCATCTTCATTTTCTAATATATCTTCTTTGAGCCTCTTTTCTTCAGGCCACTGCTGTTCATCTGATTCTGAAGCCGTATGGCCTCTCTTCCGTCCACGCTGACTACCTTTAGGTTTCTGCTCCTGTACCAACTTGGTGAGGTCATCCATACCTAATTTTTCTTCTGAATCTGTAACAGGTGTTTTTTTCCGGCTTCTAGGTTTGTCCAATTCAGACTAGGAATAAAAACCACAATTTCAAACATAAATTGTAAGTGTGCATATTTTGAAAAATAAAACAAAAAATATGCTATCCACTTTGTCATAAAAATGTGCTTAAATAAAGTGTAGAGTTCTTAAGCCCATCAGAACCATAACTACTTGTATTTTAACTAAAAAAATTATCCAGAGTAAGAGGATAAATTTTTATTTTTACTTAAGCTAGAGAGCCTCAAATGGAAACCTTTCAAGATCAGTATTTTATTAAATTATACATTTTAATGAAGAGCTACTATTTATTTCATTTAAAAAATTTCTAAATTCCTTGCATGAACAATGGATAACTATACTAAAGTATAATGGATCTCCTTTGATAGTCAATTTAAGTAATTCTAATTTTACTACACAGTGTTTACAACATAAAATATCAACTATGCTATATATCACGTTTAGACACCATAAAAAACTTTTATTTTATAAACAGAGGTTGCAAGATACAAAAAGTTAAACATATTCATCACTTATTAAAAATTTTGAAAACACTTCTGAACCTGATACTGCTTCTTTTCATGAACAACTAATTAAAAACAAAAAAAAAACAATTTAAATTATTTAATTGGTAACTCAAATTTAAAAGCCTAGTCTACATTCAGAGAATTTAGGCACTGAGCAGAAGATGCAAACTGAGGAAATTCTCCAAAGAAATCAAGAACGGCATGAACCCTTATAGCTTCTCCATACACATACATGTATAAAACCCATAAATAAATGTAAATTTTATTTCCAAAAAGTTTACGCCAATTTACATTCTTAAAAATCAGTGGTAGAAAAACAACAAAAATTAGTTTAATAGTCATTTTGTTTCCTGTCTACAAACTCCCTAATTATGCTGCTGGTATTATGTTCTTTGCCCATTTGCATACTGGAATCTTAGTATTTTAATCTACATTCTTGTGTATATATAAATTTTAGTTCTATTTGTTATGGACTGAATTGTGCCCACACAAAATTCACATGTTGAAGCTATAACCCCTAATGTTATGGTATTTGAAGAAAAGGTCTTTGGGGAGATACTTCAGTTGAGATGAGGACATGAGGGTAGGTGGGGCCCTCATTATAGAATTAGTTCCTTATGGGAAGAGACACCAGAGAAATCTCTCTGTCTCTCTCCACCATGTGGGTCCACAGTGAGAAGGTGGCCATCTGCAAACCAGGAAGAGAGCTCTCACCAAGAAGCAAATTGGCCAGCACTTTGAACTTGGAATTCCCAACCTTCCAAATGGTGAGAAAATTAATTTCTGTTGTTTAAGTCACCCAGTCTATGGTATTTTTTATGGCAGCCTGAGCAGACTAAGACATTATTGTATCTTAATAGGATTTGAGATGAAGGTTTAAACTCTTTTTCCTATCTACCCCCCAGAGTATTCCAATCATTTAAAAAGAAACCAGACTTATAATGCTTCTTTTATTTTGTATTATGTTTTAAAAATTAATAAGGTTTCTGAGCTATTGTAACAGCAGCATAATATTTTACTAATTATAAATAAATACATTTGTGTCTGGCTGGGCTGATCTTATTATTACTCCTTTTTATATTTATCCTTCTACATGGACTTAAAATCACACTGGAATTTTATAATTACATGTAGATTCATTTAGAAAGAATGGTTATCTTTTCTTATTCATTTTTCCCATTACAGAACATGGTATGCCTTCTTTCTCTTCAAATCTTGTATGTCTCTCAATTTGGACATCTCCACATAGTTTCCCCCAACTTCTTTTTTAAGGAAGTTTTAGATCGATGGATGTGTCTGTCTGTCTGTCTGTCTACCTATCTACATATTTTTGTTGTTGTAGTGGTTATTGTGGTGAAGCAAATCACCTTTCACCCAAGTGTATACTTGATATAAAGAAAAATTAACAGAATAAAGTTATGCACATACATACATCTATTTATATGGCTACCATGCTAAATTCTTAGTTTTTCAATTGCTTATTTTTCTAAGAGTTCAAACGAATGTCTCTTTTTCACTGTCATATCTTTGACTATTTCATGTCTTCCTGAATTTGTCAAACATTCTAGAACAATCTTAAATAATATTGATGACAACAGGTTGCTTGTTTTGCTGATTTTCAATAAAAATGCTTCGAGCATTTTGCCTTTATGAAGAATAACTTAAGAGTAACTGAATTAATAACTACTGATTTAAACAGTAAAACATTTAGCGTGTTAAGGAAGTATCCCGCTGGTATTAGTTTATTAAGAGTTCATATATATCAAGAGTGGATTTGAAACTGTATTTCTGTCTTCTTGACATGACCTGAGATTATCTTGTTATATTCTTATTTGGTATACTGATTTGCCATATTATATTAAAAGATTTCTTAGCATTAAATTATCCTTACATCCCAGGAAAAATAGACCTGTGACTGGTTTTAATTTGTTAATGTTTATTTAGAGTTTTGTACATAAATTAATAATTAATTGTTGTTACTCAGAGATGCATAGATAAGGGAAATATTGAACTAAAACTAAATTTAAAATTACCACCTCCAATTTAAAATGTTACAATTCATTTTGATGTCCAAAAACGTGTAAGGTAGTTGAATTCTTTTATGCCCTGGAAAAGGTTGGTGGTTAATAGGATATTCTACGTCTGCTTTCTTGAGAATACTATAAAATAATCTAGTTTGCTAAAGCACTACCTTCTCTAGTTTCTTTTTCATTTTGCACTGCATTGTCTTAAGAACAGAGGGAGTATAAAACTGAGGTTTGAAGCAGGAAACGGAAAATATATTATCTGTAAAGTTAAGTATTTGAATATAAATGTATATGGAGAATAATTCCTGTGTGGTGAAATTTTAACATCAAAGTAGTAGCATATGCAAAGACAGTACTCTCTCACTATAATCTACTGGTCTTTAAATTGAACTTCTGTCTCATAATGCTAACCTCTTTGAGGATATTTCAGTTGATATTTATTAATAAGGTTCTTGTAGTATTTCTGAAAATGGATGCAATGTTACACAAAAGGAAGCCAAAGGCCTCCATTATAATTATACAAATCAATCTCAAAAACTCAGAATTTCAAAACTTTTCTATGAAATATAGAGACTTTGTTCTTCATTGCTCTAAAAGGTAGAACTAGATATAGAATTTATAGGATAACAAAACATTAAGCGTTCATCACAACCACGTCTCCCAGTTCGGGGGGGGGTGGGGATAAGGGGGCAAGACAGCACGTGGGTATGGGTGGCCTAGCTGGTGTTTCCAAGAAACAGGAGAAATTATAAGCTCTCCACCTAAGGCATTTTCAAGCATGTGCTAACCAACTCTCATAAATGCTAATGAAGGAATTTCTGCATTAAATGAGAAGTAGGACTAGAAGACATAAATACCTTTTCCAATCAAGGTTCTCTTCTATAAATCCAGATAACAGGATTCCTTTCTGGCTAAGCGATCAATTTTTAACTCTGCTTGGGCAAAATTTTTAAACAGCCAATAAAAATCAGAATTTACAGTATAAATAGTAAGGATTTAGTAAGAATTTTAGAATGATAATTTTTTAAGTGGAAGAAAAACAACCTGGTAAAACAAATTACTGGAGAAATTGAAAACAACTGAAAATAATTTATTAAACTTTTTGGGATATGTAATGTTGGACCAGTGGAAGACAAGAAGGGCAGTAATATTTCAGCAAAAGCAAAAGTATTTTATTAATAACCTTCCATCTCTACTAAGAGAGTAGTTTCAAATGCATTAACTTTTACTTTAATTATTGATCAAAAATATTGATCTTTATAATAATAAAACACCAGCAACACCAATTAACTTAGGTTAATTCATTTATTCTGATAAACCTTACCAGCTAAGGAGTCACATTTTAGAGATAAAGAAACTGATTCAGACAGCCTCACTGATTATTCAAGAAATGTTTAAAGCTAACCTAGAAAGCCAAAATGTGTCCAATTATTAAGGCTATCAGGTGGTGCTGGAATATATAACTGTATTTTATATCTGCACTAAAACTTAAATCTGTCTTTAAATAACATTTATAAATTGTTTCTATCATACAAGTTATCATTGTTATTAAAATCTAAAAACTAAAGGCGGCCTTTATGAAGACTGTAGCATTTCTTTACTAGAAGCTTATTTAGTAATGAAAGGCTCAAGAAATCATCTAAAATGGAGGAACCTTTAAGGACCCTTATTCTACCTCCCCCCTCCAATGCTAAGTTTAAGCTTACTGTGTTTTAAAAACAAGAACAACAACAACAACAAAAAAAACCCAAGCAGTTCTGAGTATGGGACTGGCATGTTTGATTTCAAAGGTCTACAGAATAAAGATCATTTATTAGAATGACAAGAAACACAAGAGAGTCAATATGTTTAAATTACATGGTAGAGGATAATTATAAACCCAAATTGGTGATTAAAACCATTAAAAGAAAATCAAATGTCGAATTTGAGAATGAACTGGTTTCGGTGTAAAAATTATTTATACAGTAAAATTATTTTTATCATTATTATTATAATTATTATAAAATCAAACCAAATATCTCACCCTTACAAGATCAGAGTCGTCTCTCTTGTCACTTTTTTTTCCTGGCAAAGGTGAAGACATTGTGTAATCTTCATTTTCACTGTGATCCATTTCAGAGCTATCAAGCCTTTTAATATAGACATTTATAATCATTATTACAATGAAATAACTTAAAAGCTTTTTCTGTTCCCTAGTGTAGCCTTATAGCTTTATGAGGAAGTTTCATTCTTTTCAAAAAAGTATCCATTTTATTCTATCATATTTAGCAACAAACCAACAAGCAATGAATCACATTTAATTTAACATAATAGGGAAACTTTAAAAATCACAAATTTAGTTTTTTTCCTAAGTCTTTTTAAAAACTAAATTCTATTTTGGAGTGGGTACATAAAGTAAATTAAAACTTTTCTTGTTAGCAAGTTGAACTGGCCTAAATTACTACAATCTGCACTGTTCCCTCTCTCTCCCATATCCCCATTCCACTTTTTCTTCTCTGTACTCTTAACACCCTCTAACACAATAAAGTTATTATGTTTATTCTCTACTAATCTTCCCCTGCTAGAATGTAAGCATGGATCTTTGGTCAACTGTACTTAGCAATTTATACTAAGCACTTATACCAGTGCCACGCATAAAGTAGGCATTCAATAAATACTTACTAAATGAATTAATAGCACATGCTCTCATTTATTGGTATAAAGGCTGTCTTCTGTCCTAGGTGATCACATCCTTAATCTGGCTTTAAAAACCATTTAAACATTGTTAAATCCTAAATCTCAATCCCTGACCCAGAAGCTACCCTGAGCTCTAGACTCACATATCCAATTGTCCACTCACTTGAATCTCTAATAGGCATCTCAACTTTAACACAGCCAAAACAGTCATTTGGACACTCCTCTTTTCCACATCTCCCCAGAAAATACACACACACACACACACACACACACACACACACACACACACACACACACTGCCTATTCCTCCTCAAAGGCTTTTACATCTCAGTAAATGGCACCACCACCTATATAAATACTCAGGCAAAACACCTAGGATACATCCTTTTTTTTTTTGAAAGGTTTTATTTACTTATTTGACAGAGAGAGAGAGAGAGCACAAGTAGGCAGAGCAGCAGGCAGAGAGGCAGAAGGAGAATCAGGCTCTCTGTCAAGCAGGGAGCCCGATGCGGGGATCAAACCTAGGACCCTGGGATCATGACCTGAGTGGAAGGCAGACGCCTAACTGACCGAGCCACCCAGGTACCCGTACCATCCTTAAATATTCCCTTTCTGTAACTATTCACATCTAACCCATCAGCAAGACTATTTGGATCTACCATCAAAATAAATCCTAAATTTGACTATTTACCATCTTCTTCCCAGTTTATCCCTTCCCTGAAGTACTATTAGCTGACTCCTAACTGGTTTTTCTACCTCAACTCTAGTTCCTCTATTCTCCACAATCAAGGCAATCTAATAAAAGTACAAATCAGATCACTAGGCTCCACAGCAATATCTTAGCGTAGGGGGAAGAGTCGAAGACAATACTGAGGCTCTTAGCCTAAATGACTAGGTGAATTAGATCTCTGATTATAACCACAAATTCGACAAGAAAAACCAGTAATTTAGGAAATGAGTTGCTGGAAATGTTTTGGTAATGTTAAGTAGGAGGCCATCCACTAGAAAATGTCCGAATGATATAAATGAAGGGACACTCATGTATCAGCCACTAATATGTATTAATACAGGAATCTAAAACAAGAGCTATAAATGTAATTTTTGTTCAATTTCTACTATATTATGTATCACTTGACAATTTATTCATTACAAGGAAATTGATAAGAAATTTCAGAATGTCTCCTTTCTTTATTGACTGGTTCTAAACAATACAAAAGACAGCACAGTCTTTGCTAAAAACTAAACAAAATCAATACACAGTGGCAGTTAAGCCCCGTACAAGGTTCTGCTGCTAACAAACGGTGTACAAAGCACTATGCCAAAACTAGTGAAAATGTGAATTATTTTCCCTTTTCTTCTTTCTTAAAAAGAAAAATCTGTAGAGCGTGATTTGAAAGTACAATTTTAAAACAATTTTTTAAACAAAAAAGTTTATACATGTACACAGGAAAAAGAAATTCAAACCAAAGCGTATATAAAATGATCTCCCTCCTACACTAGATTACCATGAGACGTTGTGTAGTCTTCCAGAAACTTTCTATGCATATAAAAGCCAATGTGAATACAAATCCTTTCTAAAAACTTGAAAATACTATAATACTGTTCTATTCTTTGCCTTTTTACTCAATAATGTATTGTCGAAATAATTCATATTAGCTCATACCTCATTTTTAATGATTATGTATTCCATTGTACAGATGTACCATAATATAACAGTTTTACAACTGCAAGACATTTAGCTTATGTCTACCAACACAGGCTATACCAACAAGCTAAAATATGAAAGGCTAAGATGGAGTGCCTATCTAAAATAAGAGAGCAAATAAGTAAGAACTTGTAAATGGCTACCAGTGTTAAATGGGAATGTTCAGGTATGCACTGATTTCCATTCACTGACATTAAATGTTTTGGGTTACATTATTTTAAATCTCATTGCCTTGTTGGAATCCTTAAATGTAAAATATATTAGGTTCTTACCTCCCTTTTATTCTTCCAGGAGAGCTTGGATTTGAGCTGCTGCTTGCATTGCTTACAGTTTCCATTCGTGATGACTTTGTCTGAGATTGCTTGCCAGCTGATGAAAGTGGCTTATTAACAGCTCCTAGAACATTGGTTGTTTTAGGCTGAAATGAAAAATGCATATCTCTTTCTATTTGATTAAAGCCAAAAGAAATTTACATGTAAAGAGCCATAAAAAATATCTGTCGAAGTGTTTACATACAAATCACACACACAAATATGCCTATCCTTAAACAAAATAAGGATTATGAATTGAATATCACTTGTACAAGTGAAAAACTATACAGATGGCATAACAGTTACGTTTTTTAGCTATCTGGAGGAAAAGGCTTACATAGAAAGTGAGAACAAATAAAATGTGCAGTCAACAAAAACAGATAATCAGACTCTTGCTCTGGAAGGACATAAGAAGATGTTTTTAACTTTAAAACTTTTTTCTTGATATTACAGGATAAGATATTGAAGGATCAAGGTCTCCAGGGCTTTATTATAAGCTACAAAATAAGTTCATGTATCTCAGCTTGCATCTATACAGAAAAATTAATTATTTCTAACTAGCAAATGGAAGATGCCTAATAATTATATTTTTTATCTTAAGATATATCAATTTTAAAGAAATACAAAATAACATAGTTATGCCAATAATCATACTAAAATAAACTACCACATAAAAATTAGAATGACTCTCAAAACGTACTTTTCCAGGAGTGAAAAACGATTTCATTTCTGGAGGCAGATAATTTTTGGTGTTACTGAAATTCTACAAGCAAGGGAAAAAGTTGCAGTCAGTGAATACTGAAACACTATACATGAGGTGGTTCGAAGCCAACAAAGCATACAACAGCTTTTGTTTCACAGTACATAATCAAATACATATTTAAATAATCAAACACAAAATTTCAGTCACTGATTTTAAATATTGTAATAAGGGGCACCTGGGTGGCTCAGCTAGTTAAGCATCTGACTCTTGATTTCAGTTCAGGTCATGATCTCAGGGTTTTGAGATTGAGCCCGTGTCATGCGAGCCTGCTTAAAGATTCTCTTTCTCCCTCTCCCTCTGTCCCTCCCCTCCCCTAAAAATAAATAAATAAATACTGTAATAAGTTTAAACTAATTTCATACCAACTCCAATATTAACAAAACATATTTGTACTCTAACATGTTAGAGCTCTGTAAGCACATCAGAAAACCATGCTTCTATAACAATACTCTCCAGAGAAGAGACCACATATACTCCTGTTATCTTAATCACAACAAGGTAAAAGCAGACAGTCCCTTTTAGCTACTGGGTGAGCCTACATACAAGGCTGTTGTAAATCACTATACATTGGTTAAACTTTAATTAGTATTTTACTTAAAAACAAACATAAATACAAAAACAGTAGTGGTAGTTTCCATACTCTCAGTCAATAGGCTTAGGTGCATTATGAATCTCTAAGAACGATTCTGGAAAACACCTATTGTATCTTAAGTTTTGTAAAAGTGGTTTAGGAACATTTTTGTAATGCTCCCTGGGTCTTGAACTTGTTCCTGTATCAGTTCTCTGCTTGTTTCTTCATACCAGTTATGAATCTCAATCAAGGCTTATATAACTTCAGACTGTGTCTCTATCAGCATTCTCCTTCCCATTTTGGATCAATGGCCAATAACGACAGCTCTACATGCTTTGATCACATTTTTGCCTGAACTCACACACTGGCATAAAACTCTGAATGCAAACTCTAGATTATCTTAATTAATCTCTGAACCTTATTTGTGTCCTCTAGTTTGGCCCATATTCTAGCCTTGAACCACATTGGTTAAGACTCATAGTGACTTTTCCATGACATTAGTAGAACGCTCTTGATCCTGAAATCTTCCCATAACCTAGGGCTGAGAATACATTTTATTTCAATCTATACAAACAAAATCTACAATAACTACCTTGTCAGGTTGGGTGAAAAAACGAGCTGGTAGTACTGGGTCTTTAGGAGATTCCAAACTGTATGTGGTGCTCTTTGACATGATGATATTCATGGCAACATCACACACAGTGTACAGTTTCTGCAATGGTATTAAAAAAAAATTAGATACTTAAGGTGGCATCCTCGACTCTGTGAATTAGGAATTAATTCTAGAACATGCAGTTAGTACAGGCATACCTCAGAGATACTGTGGATTCAGCTCTAAAGCACCACAATAAAGCAAATGTTGTAATTAAGTGAGTCAAATGAATTTTTTGGCTTCCCAGTGCATATAAAAGTTATGTTTACACTATACTATAGTCCACTGAGTGTGCAATAGCATTATGTCTAAAAAACAATGTACAATGTAATTATAGTATAAGTAATTAAAAAATATTTTATTGCAGGGGTGCCTGGGTGGCTCAGTCAGCTTAGTATCCGACTCTTGATCTCAGCTCAGGTCTTGATCTCAGCTCAGGTCTTGATCTCAGGATCATGAGTTCAAGCACCACACCAAGCTCCATAGTGGGCATGGAGCCCAGATTAGATAGATAGATAGATAGATAGATAGAAAGACAGACAGATAGAAAGATAGGTAAATAAATAATTTTAGACAAGTTTATTGCTGAAAATGCTAACCATCATCTGAACTTTCAGTGACTTGCTATGTTTTTGCTGGTAGGGAGTCTTGCCTCAATGTTGATGGCTGCTGATGATCAGAGTGGTGATTGCTGAACTGTGGTCATTTCTTAAAACGAGACAATAATGAAGTTTGCTGCATTGACTGACTCTTCCCTTCATGAACAATTTCTCTGTAGTGTGATGCTGTTTGACAGCATTTTACCCACAGAACGTTCAAAATTAGAGTCAATCCTCTCAAATCTTACTCCTGTTTTATCAACTAAGTTTGTGTAATACACTAAATCCTTTGTTGTCATTTCAACAATCTTCACAGCATCTTCACCAGGAGTAGTTTCCATCTCAAGAAACCACTTTCTTTGCTAATCCATCATAGGCAACTCCTAATTCATTAAGGTTTTATCATGAAATTGTAGCAATTTAGTCACATCTTTAGACTCCAATGCTAAGTTCTCTTGCTATTTCTACCACATCTGTAGTTACTGCAGCCATGGAAGTCTTGAACCCCTCAGTCATTCACGAAGGCTGGAATACACTTCTTTCAAACTCCACTCCATGTCGATAATCTGACTCCTTCCCATGAATCACAAATGTTCTTAATGGATGTAGAATGGAGAATCCTTTCCAGATTTTCAATCGACTTTACCCAAACCTATCAGAAGAACCACAATCTATGGCAGCTATACCCTTATAAAATGTACTTCTTAAATAGTAAGACTTAAAAGTTGAAATTATTCCTTGATCCATGGGTTGCAGAATGGATGCTGTGTTAGCAGGCATGAAAACAGCATTAATCTCACTGTATATCTCTGTCAGAGCTTTTGGATGAACCAGTGCATTATCAACGAGAAGTAAGATTTTGAAAGGAATCTTTCTTTCTTAGCAGATCTCAACTATGGGCTTAAAATATTCAGTAAACCATGTTGTAAACAGATGTGCTGCTATCCAGGCTTTGTTG
The DNA here is from genome assembly GCF_003265705.2 of Callorhinus ursinus. NCBI lineage: Eukaryota > Metazoa > Chordata > Mammalia > Carnivora > Otariidae > Callorhinus > Callorhinus ursinus. The sequence continues at coordinate 64,350,567 of NW_027397069.1, forward strand.
TTCTCTTTACAGAGCGCACAGAGTAAATTTAGCATAATTCAGAAGGGCCCTAGGATTTTCAGAATGGTACAAGAGCACTGGCTTCAGCTTCAGGTCACCACCTGCATTAGCCCCTAACAAGAGAGTCAGCCTGTCCTTTGAAGCCATGCACGGACTTCTCTCTAGCTATGAAAGTCCTCAATGGCATCTTCTTCCAAAAGAAGGCTGTTTTATCTACATTGAAAAACCACTGTTTAGAGTAATCACCTTCATTAATTACCTTAGCTAGGTCTTCTGGGTAACTTGCTGCAGCTTCTTTATCAGCACCTGCTGCTTCACCTTGTACTTTATGTTATGGAGATGGCTTCTTTCCTTCAACCTCATGAACCAACCTCTGTTAGCTTCTGCTTTCTTCTGCAGCTTCCTCACCTCTCAGCCCTCACAGAATTACAGAGTAGGGCCTTGCTCTGGATTAGGCTTTGGCTTAAGGGAATGTTATCAATGGTTTGATCTCCTATTCAGGCCAAACTTTCTCTGTAATAAGGCTGTTTTGCTTTCTTGTCATTTGTGGTTTTCACTGGAGTAGCACTTTTAATTTCCTTCAAAAACTTTTCCTTTGCATGCACAAGTTGGCTAACTATTTGGCAAAACAGACCTAGCTTTTAGCTTATCTCAGTTTCTACATGCCTTCCTCACCAAACTTCATCATTTCTAGCTTTTGACTTCATCATTTCTAGCTTTTGATTTAAAGTAAGAGACGTGTGACTTTTCCTTTCACATGAACACTTAGAGGCCACTGTAGGGTTATTAATTGACTAATTTCAGTATTGCTGTGTCTCAGGGAACAGGGAAGCCTGAGAACAGGGAGAAAGATGGGGGCACGGCTGCTGGATAGAGCAGTCAGAACACACACAACATCTGTCAATTAAGTTTGCCATCTTAGGTGGGTACAGTTTGTGGCACCCCAAAACAATTACAATAGGTGACATCAAAGATCACTGATCTCAGTTTACCATAGCATAAATAGTAACAATGAAAAAGTTTGAAATACTGCAGGAATTACCAAAATGTGACACAGAGACATGAAATAAGCAAATGCTGTTCGAAAATGGTGCCACGAGACTTGCTCAGTGCAGGGTTGCCACAAACCTTCAACTTGTAAAAACAATGCAATTATCGGCAAAGCACATTAAGGTTATAACGACATGCAGTTTTCAGTACAACACTGTATGTTAAACTACTATTTTCATTATTTCCTTGTAACAGCGTTACTACTAACTTCCGTATTGGTAATTCTACATCGGTAATTCAAACTACTAATAGAAATACTAATTATTAAATACTAATAAAAAGACTTGATAATGTCTATACATACTACAGAAGTAGCATATCTACACTAGAATGCTTATATCAACATGGAATCATAATTATTCAAAAAGAATTACATACTTCATTCATTTTTGCATCATCTGGTCCTTGGGCATCTTTTGTTTGTTTAATATTTTCTACCATCTTTCTGATAAATGCATGACTGTTATTTTCATTTTTAGCCATTAATATCTCTAGAACGAACCAAAGACATCTAAAAAAAGGAGGGGGGAGAAAAAGAAATGAAGTGGAAAAAACTGGTTGCTTAATATAGATAAAAATAATTCTAAATATAAATACAATAAACTCCACAAAAGGAAAAAATTAAAAAGAGAAAACCAGCTATCAATCAATAGAGAAAAAAAGGTACGTCACACATACATATCATAACTTACCAACAATGTAGGTGTGAATTCCTAAGACCCCTTCCCAAAAATTCACTAATGTTCCCAAGGAGGTAGGTAAAAAACGAACTTAAATGGTGGAGAGAATGAAGTGATCCTAACTCCTAGCAATGACTGGGAGGGAAGAGCCTGCCTAAAGTAGTAACTGGGCCATGGATAAAATGAAGCCTCAAATACTCAAGACTGACTGCAATCCTGATTGGAAGTTTTCAAGAAAATAGAACTACCCCACTCAGTAGTTAAGAATCTCCATTAATGGGCGCCTGGGTGGTTCAGCTGGTTAAACGACTGCCTTCGGCTCAGGTCATGATCCTGGAGTCCTGGGATTGAGTCCCGCATCGGGCTCCCTGATCAGCAGTGAGTCAGCTTCTCCCTCGGACCCTCCCCCCTCTCATGCTCTATCTCATTCTCTCTCTCAAATAAATAAATAAAATCTTTTTAAAAAAAAATCTCCATGAATAAGTTAGAGAAGAAAAAGTGATGGCTGACAACTACACATACTGTCTTTGCTTAAAGAGGGAAATATTAAAAGGAAGTTTCACTAGCTAAAGTTATTTACATAAAACTCTATTCTAGAACAAACCAAAAGTGCTTTATCACTTTACAGACAGAATGGGACAGGGTTTTAGCACAGAGGAGAAAAGTAAGGAAGAAGAGAGAAGTGTGAAGCAAGGTATCATTCTAGAAGGGGAAAAATAACCTTAAGGACCTCAGTATAGGATAAGTTCTCCTGGAGTAGCTCTCTGACAGAATAGGGAGATTACTCATGGCTGTACTGGGGCAATTTAAAAATAAACCAAATGTTTAGTAAGTTCCGAAGAATATTAAATGTATTTCAAAAACCAAAGTTCTCTGAGAAAGTGGAGTGGTTAAAAGTTTTCATTAGTTACAATCACTCTAACGCAGAACTCATTTTGGGAGAATTGCTTGTTTTTAAAAAAACAGAAACTGCGGCTTTTCCCTTGCCATGAGAAAGTTATAAGTAATTTGATTTTATTCTCTTAAGGCACCTCAAATATTTAACTATAAAATATTTCTATGAACTAAGAAACCAGCAGTTATTTTAACAGGAAGCTAAAGGCATAATAAATTCATTTATTCAAAACCACAATGGTAATCCTTTATTATAGCAGAAAGAGAACTAGGGTTGCAAACTTAAAGAACTATGCTGGTGTTAAAAAGACTTCTCTAAACAAACAATGAATCATGGAACACTGCATCAAAAACTAATGATGTAATATATGGTGATTAACATAACAATAAAAAAAATTAAAAAAAAAAAGACTTCTCTAAACACCATTATATTTTCCTATTCCACACACAGGCATAGATGGTTTTCTGGCTTCTCAACAATAATCTTTGAAAGAATTACAAGTGTCATAAATTTGAAATAGAGAATCACCAATGAAGTCGTAAGTGTGATAGTTCCCTGGTTACCAACTTGGCCCATTATTAAATTAGACCATTCTCTCTTCCTACAGAAGAAGACAGTTACTGCAAAGAAAAAGTGCTATGTGAATAAAGCCCACATGAAAATCCAGAGTTGCAGAAGAAAGTAGGAAAAGACAGGAACTGGAACAGAAGCTTTTAATGGACTGCATCCTAGAAAAGAAATGCCAGAATGGTAGAGAAACAGAACAGTAGTACAGTAATTGTGCTAAATTCAGTTTTGGGAAATCACATAGGAAATGAAATATGAAGAGATGGTATGAAAAAAGAAAAACAAGAGAACAAATAAGGGAAAGAACCTTAAACTCCTAAGAAATTAAATAAATCTAATAAACTAATTATAATGGAGATTCCATTATCAGTAGCAAAGAGAAAAAACTTCAGAAAACATGAAAATGGAATGAAAAAAGTCTTACTCTTTAACATCTTTAAGTTGTTCAATATCCTGTACTTTGACATAATCTGGGTCATGTGCCAAAAGGTGAATTGTATATGGAACAACATATTCTGGTAGAAGAGACAATAATTTTTCTGAAAAAGAAAGAAACAAGACAAAACAAAAATATCCAGGTTGTTAGAAAACCAAATCTTACTCTTTCTGTCTGACTCTGATACCCTATTTCCTGCATTCCAATAGTTTACCCACATAGCTAGAAGAAAAATATACTGAAATGTCTAGTGTTGAGGAACATCAAAAACAAGTTTATTTACTCATCCACCACGTCCAATATTGAAATGCCTACTAAATGCACCATTTGTTGAGGCTATAAAGACACATATTTTCATTTTCAAATGCACATGGTAAAAAGTGACCAGAACAAACTATCCAAGACTAAGAAATTAAGAAACATAAGATCCATTTTTCTTATTATGAGCAACTGTATGTTTAAGACTCCCTTAAGCCGCTAAGCAAAAATATGATACATCTTTCAATGTTAATACTGCAGAAATACAGGATGAATGATACTATTTGATAATAACATAGATGGGATAAAGTGAGGAGATTAAAAACAGGCACACAAGCACCTGATACTAACATCAGCTCCAGGTGAGAATGATGAAAAACGGAAGACCTGTACTTTTTTAATCTAAAAGATAGTACTTAAGACAATCTTTATACGTATTATCTGTATTTTACTGTTTTATTTAAAGTATATCCAGTGTCAGGGCTTATTTTCCTTAGCCATTTAGTCAGTTATATAAAGAGATATGGGTTGCTATTTACATACCTATGCATTTATATTTTTAAAATGACCTTTTTTAAAGGAAAGCAGTTACTGAAAAATAGTAACAACCTTATATTTAACGACTGCCGATTAGACAATAAATAACATCATTTTGTGTTCTATAAAACTGAAACTGGATAGAAAAGTATACTTTTCATTTTCATATATGCTTACCACTAACAGCTGCATGCTGCTTCAGATACTCGCGTCTCACATTTATATTTTTTACCAGACACTGCCTAGCATGAGCTCTTCTCTCTTTTACAGGATCTTTTGCACAAAGTGCACAGATTGCCATATACTCAAGTGGAAGCCGTAATCGGGAAAGGCCTTTGTGAAGTTTCTGAGCAAACACTTGTCTTACTTGATAGCATTCATCCTGTAAAGACATAATTATTCCACAGATTACTCATATGGCAGCAAAAGTAAGTAACACCCCAAATACAAAATTTGAAGGGTAAAGGAGAGTAAGTGTATTCACAGCCATTGCTTCTGCTCGTAAGACTGAGATGTTATGATATGTTAATTTCAAGGCTGGAGTGTTCACCTGGACCCTAATTAATAACTACCAGTTACATGTGTTAGAAAATAATGAATGCACTTTTTTTTTTTTTTAGGTTTTATTCATTTGAGACACAGAGATACAGAGAGAGAGAGAGCATGAACAGGGGGAGAGGCAGAGGGAGAGGAAGAAGCAGGCTCCCTGCTAAGCCAGGAGCCTGATGTGGGGCTTGATCCCAGGACCCCAGGGTCATGACCTAAGCCGAAGGCAGACACTTAACCATCTGAGCCACCCAGGCACCCCAATGAATGTACTTTTTTAAAAAAAGATTTTACTTACTTATTTGAGAGAAAAAGAAAGAGATGGAGAGCCCAAACATGAGCAGGGGGAGGGGCAGAGGGAGAGGGAGAAGCAGATGCCCCATGAGCAGGAAGCCACATGTAGGGCTGGATCCCAGAACCCTGGGATCATGACCTGAGCCAAAGGCAGATGCTTAACTGACTGAGTCACCCAGGTGCCCTGAATGTACTTTTAAAACAGATAAAACTAGTACATATAAATCCATCCTAAGTTAAGGTATTAAAAATAGTTTAAACGGTATCTCATATTAGGCTACTTCAGTTACTGAGCAAGATAAAACTCTGCCCAATTTATATATTTTAGATTTTTATACATTTTGCATTTTCAGATTAAAATGCACAACTCTAATCAATTTCAGAAACACCAAATTACTTTCAGTTCTATAAATGAACCAACTGTTCATTACCGCTGTGCCTGCTTCCCTATTACTCCCTCTCCTAAACCACCCACCTCCATTCTCCTAACCAACTCCTCCTCATCTCTAACAATGGCTCCTCTAGCTTCAGAAATCACTGTGGAGTCTTTATCAGGCAACCAGCTCTGTGCCCTCTTAGCATTCTATGTATATTTCCAGCATAGCATTTACTATACAGTATTAAAATATTGGTTTATAGGTCTTACCTATCACCGCTCATTCCTTAAAGACAAGAACTATATCTTTATTTACCTTTGTGCCTCTAAACTTAGCACAATATCTGATATACAGATTATCTGTGGAAAAAACGATAGGACAAAGTTCGATATTTAAGTCATATATGAGACATACAAAGATCTTCTACAGACATACAAAGACCTTCATAATTACACCTTACCCTCCACCAATTAACACAAAGTGTGGTATGTTTCATATTATTGCAATGTGATATATACTATTTCTACTATCTATAATGTTCATTTTGTTTTTCTTCAAAACCTAAGTCATAACATCTTGCACTTATTTTTAAATCTTTATTTTGTATATCTTCTTTCATTTAATTTAAACTTCAGTTTATTCTCTCCCAAATAAATTTTTTTAAAAATTTATATATATATTTATATATAAGAATGTATATGTAAATTTATATATAAAATATTTATACATAAAATTATATTTATATATAACATACATAAATATACATATATATATAAAGAAAATAATGGGCACCTGGATGGTTCAGTCAGTTAAGCATCTGCCTTCAGTTGAGGTCATGATCTTGGGGTCCTGGGATCAAGCCCCTTGTCTGTCAGACTTTCTGCTCAGCAGGGAGTCTGCTTCTACCCTCTCATTCTCCCCTATGCTGGTGCTCTCTCTCTCTTCTCAAATAAAATCTTTTTTAAAAATTATATAAAAAATATAAATTTCAGTTTGTTATACCAAATACCTTTTAGAAAGCATTCTAGCTTTCACAGAAATATTATCTATTATCTACCCTCACACTCAACAAAATAAAATTAATGTTAACTCATCCCTTCCTCAGTATTAAAATTCCCATGTGGGAAAGGAATCTTCATTATCTGATTATTTACCATGAAAATGCCCAATTACAAACTGTATAAGTGAACATATCACAAATATATTCACAAATGAGCATACCATCCATTAAAAAATTAATCTCCCCAACACATCCCTCCCCCCACCACATTCAGATACATTCCCAAACAAGACCATGTTTGTCACTTTCTCACAAATCATTCAGGATCTAACAATGCAAATTAATATGGCAAAGGTAGTAAGATTCCAAAAAGTCATTAAAGTGAAGTTAGAGAAGAACTGTTAAATCATTTGAAAGCAACCGACACAGTAATAAAAGATGAGAAAATTGACAAGAATGATGACAAACAGATACATCAGATAGAATCATCTGAATAAAGATTTAAAAGATGAGTTCCTAGGAACTGAGGAAGTCTTCAAATGTTTATTTTGCTTTTTGCAAAGATGATTACCCTTTTCACTATGTTATAAAAGTTAAATGTGAAGTACAGAACAGAGTAATACAATTTTTATCAGAAAAAATATACTCTCAGAAAAGTGAACACTTCATACTTTCATGGTTATGGTTATAACCAATATTTGGTTCAATATAAGGAAAAAAGAAGATAGTGTCTAATACTACAAAACATTTTCCTCCAAGACAGAGTTCCAATTAAAAGCTTTTATTCACTACTGTGAAATTAATTTTAGTCTGCATCTTACGTAAACTCACTTTTAGTGGCCTCTGTATTTACAGAACCTAGAACAACGTACAGTACATAGTTCATGAATTGCATTCAAATTCTCAAATACTCAGCTAATTATTAAATAATAGCAAGATTCATATTATTGAATTTCTATTTCTCCAGGTTTACTTTCTATTCAGATATATAACAAAGGCCTCTGAGATACAATACTCCTCTAAAGAGCTCAACTCAAGTAAGAGAAATAAACCACAGGTACATAAAGAAAGAAAGCACAAGGCATGTATGTATCAGAGGACTGTAGATAAAATCTGTGGGGAATAAAAATGAGACCAGCTGTAAGAATTTGAGCAAGTTTTGTGGAGAAGTTGGTGTTTAAGCTTTGATTTGCAAAAAGGGTCGGATTTGGATGTGTAGAAATGGGAGGGCGAGAAGAAAGTCAGAGGCAGCAAACTACAGGCACATAAAAGAAAAGAAATATTCAGCTTCCCTGACATGAGGCTAGATAAGGGTAGTGGGTTAAAAATGTATATTTGGGTCGACAAATTAGAAGGGCTCGAATGGCCAACCTGTAAAATATATGCAATTTTTTCTTTTTTACAAGTATAAGGTCCTAAATATTTTCTTTTAAGATTTTATTTATTTGACAGAGAGAAAGAAACAGCAAGAGAGGGAACACAAGGAAGGGGAGTGTGAGAGGGAAAAGCAGGCTTCCCACTGAGCAGGGTCCCCAGGACCCTGGAATCATGACCTGAGCCAAAGGCAGACACTTAACGGCTGAGTCACCCAGGCGCCCCAAGGTCCTAAATATTTTTGAGTGGGGGAATAATATGATTGGAACTGTGATAGGGAAATTTAACTCACAGTGGAGAAGAAAAGTCTCACAATAGTCTAGGTCAGAGCTAATGATGATCATGGTGGTAAAGAATAGTTAAGAAGATACGAATGGAAAGATATAATACGTATACGACAGATTATCTGCACTTTTGCAACAAGGTGCAAGGACAACCAAATAGTCAAAAATAAATCGTGCTTTTCAATCTAAGAATGCCATTTGGATTTATTTAACACTTACTGAGGCTCTACATCTCAATAAAGAATAGATTTGGGAAAGATTATGAATTTAGTCTTCATATTCACAAAACACAAAAGTTTGAAATTTCTGTTTAACCTTAGAAGTGGGACCAGACTCTGACTTGAAAAAAGCTAATGTTGCTAGTACGGGAGTCATCTACATAGACAATGAGACGGCCAAAAAAGAAATGTGTAAGTGGAAAATTTAGTCATGGGCACATCCACATAGAAAACATATATTTATAGGGGTGCCAGGGTGGCTCAGTTGACTGAGTATCTGCCTTTGGCTCAGGCTCAGGTCATGCTCTTGGGGTCCTGGGATCAAGCCCCATATCAGGATATTCCCTGCTCAGTGGGGAGCCTGCTTCTCCCTCCGCCTTTCCCCCCGCCCAATCATGCTCTTGGGTCTCCCTCTCTCTCAAGTAAAATCTTTGAAGAAAGAAAGAAAACATACATTTAAAGGGGGAAAAAAAAACAACAAAAAATGTAGTCAGAGAAGTATGACAAAAATCAGGATAGAAACTGAGGAGAATTTCAAGAATAAAGATGCATCGAGCTCTGTCAAATAATGCAGAAAGGGCATGTATAATGAAGACCAAGATATTGGATTTGAGGCCTTTAGCAAAGCATTTTTGGAAAAAGAAGGAAGGCAAAAGCCAAAAGTATGAGTAATGAGGAGTGAGAGATAAAAGAGTAAGACAAAGATATGGATTACTCTTTGAGGTTTGGAGGTTTAAAAAAAAGAGCTAGGCATGTGGTTTACAAGAACACCAGAATTAGGGAAAGGTTTTGTTCAGAAGAGGGTAACTCCATGTCTGTAAGTTGTGAGAATATACTAATAAATAACTTTTAATAATTAAAATATGTTCCACAGTCAACAGAATTCAAAAACCATCTTAAAACTTAGGCAATTTGAACTTCCACCTTGGGAATTTGGTGACTAAGATAGTAATATATAACATATAGTGTTCGAGAAAATCTCTAGAAGTTCTTAAGTGTGGATGCTTTTCACAGAGGACATTTTACAATTTGTACATACTTCTTATACACAGTAAGTTTCAAACAAAGCCCATTTCTTTCACATATTTCCATATTTCTGTAAAAATTTGCACTTCAATACTGGTAGCATCAACACCCTTAGAAATATCAGACCAAGAACATGATAAATCAACAAATTAAAAATTGTTGAATCACAAATTAAAAAATTACAAAGGTTTTCTTCTAAGAAATTTAATATATACTTTTTAAACTGTCACTTTCTTGCAAAATAAAATTATCTCTAAAATTAAATGAGGAAAACTAAACCAGGAAATTATGGACTCCCCAAAATCCCATTTTCAAATGGGTCAGTGTTCATATCTGAATTACAACACTAAAACTAAAACAAATTATAAACAAGATTTGGAATAGCTATTTTAAAGACTAAAGCACCAAAAACTTACAAAATGATTACAATTAAAAGACAAATGATTGTTTATGTCTAGGGGATACACATAAGCACTAATTTTTAAATAAAGAGAAGGAAGGGTGGAGAGAAAATTTGTAATTATCCCTGAAATAAATGCCTAATTCTTATACATAAGACTACTTGAAAAGAACAGGAAAATTCAGTGTAAAATGACCAAATAATGAATTAAAAACTCATACTGATATATCAAATTTACTATTACGGAAGTCCTTTTTAATTTTCTCAATGACGCTAAAAACTTCCAAAGTGATACAATTCAAATATTATGTTACTCTAATATGAAATATGTAAGACCGGAGTATGAAACCATACTAATGAATCCATTAGTATCACTGTTAATAATTTGAAAATTTAACTGGCTTGAATAAAAAACGCTTCTGACCTAAAATTAATCTATATGGTATCTTTATAAAACTGTAAATTTCTGCATATTTTTTTCTTCCATTTAAGAACTAAATACATTCGGGGGGAGAAGCAAGATGGTGGAGGAGTAGGGAGACCTAAATTTCGTCTGGCCTCAGGAATTCAGCCGGACAGGGATCAAACCATTCTGAACACCTACGAATTCAACAGGAGATGGAAGAAAAGAATAGCAGCAACTCTCTGAGCAGAAAAGCGACGACTTTCTGGAAGGTAGGACGTGCAAAGTGAATCCGAGACCATATTCAGAGGATTGACGGCGGGGGAGGGGGCCTCCATAGGCCACTACCGGCAAGTAACAGAGCAACAGAGCACAAAATCAGAACTTTTAGAAGTCGGCTCCGCTGAAGGACGTCGCTCCAGTGGCTAAGCGGGGGGTGGAACCCTCGCTGGGACAGTGTGGTCTCAGGACCCTCCGGGTCAAACAAAGACCGGGGTGCCTGAGTGCAGCAGAGCTCCCAGGTATGGGGAGCAGGGAAGCCAACTGTAGAGAGGGAGCCGAGGAGTGGGCTCTCAGCTCAGGGTTGACATAAACCGTGATCCGCACACTGCTCTTTCAGCAGGGACCCAACAAGCAGCAGATTCGGGGAGACTCCCCTTCCTCCCCAGGAAGGAGCGGGGCGGGAGCGCACCGCAGGGAACTACTGGGTTTGGAGACTCCACACAGGGTCCGATACCAGAGACAGAAACTGTCAGTCACAGGCCGGGTGAGCACGGAGTGCAGCCAGAGACCGGGGAGACAGGAGTGATTGACTGCTTTTCTCTGGGGGCGCAATGAGGAGTGGGGCCCCGAGTTCTCGGCTCCTCCGGGACGGAGATTGGGAGGCCGCTACTTTCACTCTCGTCCTCCAAAGCTTGCAGGGAACAAAAGCTACAGAGAGCAAACCGGAGCAGATTATTTAGCCCCCACCCGGCAAGGGCGGGGCAATTCCGCCTCCGGCAAAGACATTTCAGAACCACGGCAACAGGCCCCTCCCCCAGAAGATCAGCAAGAACAGCCAGCCAAGACCAAGTTTACCCATCAATGAGAACGGCAGAACTCCAGCACTAGGGGAATACTGCACATAGAATTCATGGCTTTTTTCACATTCTTTAGACTTTCAATTTTTTAACTTTCATTTTCTTTTACTTTTTTCAAATTTTTTTCCCTATTTCCACCAACACCTTATCAATCCCATTTATAAAAAATCTTTTTTATTTTTCACTTTTATAGTCATATTCTATCCCTTCATAGTAGTTAACCTTATATTTGGTATATATATGTTTTCTCTCTTTAAAATATTGGGATACAGTTTTTTTCTAACAGACCAAAATATACCCTAAATCTCTAGTGTATGGCTTTGTTCTAGTCTCCTGCCTGATCACATTCTCTTTTTTTAAATCCTCTTTTTTTTTCAACCAACTTATCAATTCCTTTTATAAAATCTTTTATACTTTTCAACGTTACAATCATATTCCACCCCTCCATCATATTAACCCTTATTTTTGTACATATATAAGTTTTTCTTTCTTTAAAATTTTGGGAGGCACTTTCTTCTAACAGACCAAAATACGCCCAAAATCTAGTGTGTGGCACTTATCTATGCACCAGCCTGATTATATTTGATCATATTCTGTTTTTTTGTTTGTTTTCATCTTTTTCTTTTTCTTTTTTTTTCTTTCTTTCCATTTCTTTTCCCCCGGTTTCAAGTCTCTTCTGATTTGTTTAGTGTAAATTTTCTGGGGACGTTGTTACCCTGTTAGCATTTTGTTCTCTCATTCACCTATTCTCCTCTGGACGAAATGACAAGACAGAAAAAATCACCTCAAAAAAAAAGAACAAGAGGCAGTACTGACTGCTAAGGACCTAATCAATATGGACATTAATAAGATGTTGGAACTAGAGTTCAGAATGACGATTTTAAAAGATACTAGCTGGGCTTGAAAAAAGCATGGAAGATACTAGAGAAGCCCTTTCTGGAGAGATAAAAGAACTAAAATCTAACCAAGTTGAAATCAAAAAGGCTATTAATGAGATGCAATAAAAAATAGAGGCTCTAACTGCTAGGATAAATGAGGCAGAAGAAAGAATTAGTGATATAGAAGACCAAATGATGGAAAATAAAGAAGCTGAGGAAAAGATAAACTACTAGTGGATCACAAAGGCAGAATTCGAGAGATAAGTGATACTGTAAGACCAAACAATATTAGAATAATTGGGATCCCAGAAGAAGAAAGAGAGAGGGGGGCAGAAGGTATACTGGAGCAAATTATGGCAGAGAACCTCCCTAATTTGGGGAAGGAAACAGGTATCGAAATCCAGGAGGCACAGAAAACCCCCCTTAAAATCAATAAAGATAGGTCAACACCCCGACATCCAAGAGTAAAACTTACAGAGTCTCAGAGACAAAGAGAAAATCCTGAAAGCAGCTCAGGAGAAAAGATCTGTAACCTACAATGGTAGAAACGTTAGACTGACAACAGACCTATCCACAGAGACCCAGCAGACCAGAAAGGACTGGCATGATATATTCAGAGCACTAAATGAGAAAAATATGTAGCCAAGAACACTATATCCAGCTAGGCTGTCATTGAAAATAGAAGGAGAGATAAAAAGCTTCCAGGACAAACAAAAACTAAAGGAATTTGCAAACACAAAACCAGCCCTACAAGAAATACTGAAAGGGGCCCTCTAAGCAAAGAGAGAGCCTAAAAGTAACAGAGACCAGAAAGGAACACAGACAATATACAGTTAACAGTCACCTTAAAGACAATACAATGGCACTAAATTCCTATCTTTCAACAGTTACCCTGAATGTAAATGGGCTAAATGCCCCAATCAAAAGATACAAGCTAATCAGATTGGATAAAAAAACAAGACCTACAGATATGTTGTCTGCAAGAGACTCATTTTAGACCCAAAGACACCCCCACATTGAAAGTGAGGGGGTGGAAAACCATTTACCACGCTAATGGACACCAAAAGAAAGCCGGGGAGGCAATCCTTATGACAGACAAATTAGATTTTAAACCAAAGACAATAATAAGAGATGAGGAAGGACACTACATCATACTTAAAGGATGTATCCAACAAGAAGATCTAACAATTGTAAATATCTATGCCCCTGACATGGGAGCAGCCAATTATGGAAGCCAATTAATAACAAAAGCAAAGAAAAACATCGACAACAATACAATAATAGTGGGGGAACTTCAACACCCCCCTCACTGAAATGGACAGATCATCTAAGCAAAAGATCAACAAGGAAATAAAGACTTTAAATGACACATTGGACCAAATAGACTTCACAGATATATTCAGAACATTCCATCCCAAAGCAACGGAATACACATTCTTCTCTAGTGCCCATGGAACATTCTCCAGAATAGATCACATCCTAGGTCACAAATCAGGTCTCAACTTGTACGAAAAGACTGGGATCATTCCCTGCATACTTTTGGATCACAATGCTCTGAAACTAGAACTCAATCACAAGAAAGTCGAAAAGAACTCAAATACATGAAGGTTAAAGAGCATCCTACTAAAGAATGAATGGGTCAACCAGGAAATTAAAGAAGAATTTAAAAAATTCATGGAAACAAATGAAGATGAACACACAACTGTTCAAAATCTTTGGGATGCAGCAAAGGCGGTCCTAAGAGGAAAGTATACAGCAATACAAGCCTTTCTCAAGAAACAAGAAAGGTCTCAAATACACAACCTAACCCTACACCTAAAGGAGCTGGAGAAAGAACAGCAAATAAAGCCTAAACCCAGCAGGAAAAGAGAAATAATAAAGATCAGAGGAGAAATCAATGAAACAGACCCAAAGAACAGAACAGATCAATGAAACTAGGAGCTGGTTCTTTGAAAGAATTAACAAGATTGATAACCCTCTGGCAAGACTTCTCAAAAAGAAAAATGACCCAAATAAATAAAATCATGAATGAAAGAGGAGAGCTCACAACCAACACCAAAAAAATACAAACAATTATAAAAATATATTATGAGCAACTATATGCCAGCAAATTAGATAATCTGGAAGAAATGGATGTATTCCTAGAGATGTATAAACGACCAAAACTGAACCAGGAAGAAATAGAAAACCTGAACAGACCTATAACCACCTAGGAAATTGAAGCAGTCATCAAAAATCTCCCAACAAACAAAAGCCCAGGGCCAGATGGCTTCCCAAGGAAATTCTACCGAACATTTAAAGAAGAATTAATACCTATTCTTCTGAAACTTTTCCAAAAAATAGAAATGGAAGGAAAACTTCCAAACTTGTTTTATGAGGCCACCATTACCTTGATCCCCAAACCAGACAAAGACCCCATCAAAAAGGAGAATGACAGACCGATATCCTTGATCAACATGGATGCAAAAATTCTCACCAAAATACTAGCCAATAGGATACAACAGTACATTAAGAGGATTATTCACCACGACTAAGTGGGATTTATCCCTGGGCTGCAAGGTTGGTTCAATATCCGCAAATCAATCAGTGTGATACATTAATAAAAGAAAAAACAAGAACCATATGATCCTCTCAATAGATGTAGAAAAAGCATTTGACAAAGTACAGCATCCTTTCTTGATCAAAACTCTTCAGAGTACAGGCATAGAGGGTACATACCTCAATATCATAAAAGCCATCTATGAAAAACCCACAGTGAATATTATTCTCAATGAGGAAAAACTGAGAGCTTTCCCCCTAAGGTCAGGGACGCAGCAGGGATGTCCACTATCACCACTGCTATTCAACATAGTATTAGAAGTCCTAGCCACAGCAAGCAGACAACAAAAAGAAATAAAAGGCATCCAAATTGGCAAAGAAGAAGTCAAACTCTCACTCTTTGCAGATGATATGATACTTTATGTGGAAAACACAAAAGACTCCACCCCAAAACTGCTAGAACTCATATAGGAATTCAGTAAAGTGGCAGGATATAAAATCAATGCACAGAAATCTGTGGCATTTCTATACACCAACAACAAGACAAAAGAAGAAATAAAGGAGTCAATCCCATTTACAAGTGCGCCCAAAACCATACGATACCTAGGAATAAATCTAACCGAAGAGGCAAAGAATCTGTACTCAGAAAACAATAAAATACTCATGAAAGAAATTGAGGAAGACACAAAGAAGGGAAAAACATTCCATGCCCATGGATTGGAAGAACAAATATTGTGAAGATGTCAATGCTACCTAGAGCAATCTACACATTTAATGCAATCCCTATCAAAATACCATCCACTTTTTTCAAAGAAATGGAGCAAATAATCCTAAAATTTGTATGGAACCAGAAAAGACCCTGAATAGCCAGAGGAATGTTGAAAAAGAAAAGCAAAGCCGGTGGCATCACAATTCCGGACTTCCAGCTCTATTACAAAGCTGTCATCATCAAGACAGTATGGTACTGGCACAAAAACAGACACATAGATCAATGGAACAGAATAGAGAGCCCAGAAATGGACCCTCAACTCTATGGTCAACTAATCTTCGACAAAGGAAAGAATGTCCAATGGAAAAAAGACAGTCTCTTCAACAAATGGTGTTGGGAAAATTGGACAGCCACATGCAGAAGAATGAAACTGGACCATTTCCTTACACCACACACAAAAAGAGACTCCAAATGGATGAAAGACCTAAATGTGAGACAGGAGTCCATAAAAATCCTAAAGGAAAACACAGGCAGCAACCTCTTCGACCTCAGCCACAGCAACTTCTTCCTAGAAATATCGCCAAAGGCAAGGGAAGTAAGGGCAAAAATGAACTGCTGGGACTTCATCAAGAGAAAAAGATTTTGCACAGCAAAAGAAACAGTCCACAAAACCAAAAGACAACCGACAGAATGGGAGAAGATATTTGCAAATGACGTATCAGATAGAGGGCTAGTATCCAAAATCTATAAATAACTTTTTAAACTCAACACCCAAAGAACAAATGATCCAATCAAGAAATGGGAGGAAGACATGAACAGAAATTTTTCCAAAGAAGACATCCCAATGGCCAACAGACACATGAAAAAGTGCTCAACATCGCTCGGCGTCAGGGAAATCCAAATCAAAACCTCAATACCACCTCACACCAATCAGAATGGCTAAAATTAACAAGTCAGGAAAAGACAGATGTTGGCGGAGATGTGGAGAGAGGGGAACCCTCCTACACTGTTGGTGGGAATGCAAGCTGGTGCAGCCACTCTGGAAAACAGTATGGAGGTTCCTCAAAAAATTGAAATAGAGCTACCATACGATCCAGCAATTGCACTACTGGGTATTTACCCCAAAGATACAAATGCAGGGATTCGAAGGGGTACATGCACCCCAATGTTTATAGCAGCAATGTCCACAATAGTCAAACTGTGGAAAGAGCCAAGATGTCCATTGGGCTCTTTATATACAACTCAAAGAAGATGTGGTATGTATGTGTATGTGTGCATATATATATATATATATATTATACACGCACACGCACACACACACATATGCACACAATGGAATATTATGCAGCCATCAAAAGGAATGAAATCTTGCCATTTGCAATGACGTGGATAGAACTGGAGAGTGTTATGCTGAGTGAAATAAGTCAATCAGAGAAAGACATGTATCATGTCTTGATACATGATATCATGTATCACTGATATGAGGAATTCTTAATCTCAGGAAACAAACTGAGGGTTGCTGGAGTGGTGGGGGGTGGGAAGGATGGGGTGGTTGGGTGATAGACACTGGGGAGGGTATGTGCTATGGTGAGCTCTGTGAATTGTGTAAGATTGTTGAATCACAGATCTGTACCTCTGAAACAAATAATACATTATATGTTAAAAAAGAAAAAAGAAGAAGATAGCAGGAAGGGAAGAATGAAAGCAGGGAAATCAGAGGGGGAGACGAACCATGAGAGACTATGGACTCTGAGAAACAAACTGAGGGTTCTAGAAGCGGGGGGTGATGGGTTAGCCTGGTGATGGGTATTAAAGAGGGTACATACTGCATGGAGCACTGGGTGTTATACACAAACAATGAATCATGAAACACTACATCAAAAACTAATGATGTAATGTATGGTGATTAACATAACATTAAAAAAAAAAAAACTAAATACATTCAAATCCTCATTATTTACAAACATTCCAAATCTGTGAATTCACCTACTCACTAAAATTTATTTGTAACCCCAAAATCAAAGCTTGAAGCATCTTCAGGGTCACTGGTGAGTACATGAACAGAGCAACAAACAATCTGAATTGTCTGACCCATGTCCCAGCTGAAGCTGAACAAAGCAATGCTTTGCCTGTTATGTCAGCTCTCATATTTAGAAACAAATGTCCTTTTGAGAGTCTATTTAGTTCCACATTTTTTGTGTTTTTGTACATTTGTTGGTGATTTTGTTGTTTAAAATAGTTCCCAGTCATAGTGCTGTTTAGTGTTCCTAAAAGCAAGAAGGTTGTGATGTGCCTTAGGAAGAAAATACGTTAGTGAAGCTTCATTGAGGCATGAGTTACAGCTCTGTTGGTCATGAATTCAATGTTAATGACATGACTATATATTAAATAATTTATCTTTAAATTATGTACTGACAGGCTGACAAAAATGTGACCAGAGGCTTGGCGAAACCACCCGTATATTTTCCTTATAAGCAATGGTTCAGTATTTGCTAATTCAGTGATTGGGGTGACTCTGTAGAACAGAACTACTACAAATAACAAGAAGCAAATGTACTATGTTAGCAACCCAAAAATCAAAGAACAGTTTTAGAACTCTGAAACATTTCTCATGAATACATTTTCCAAAAGGAGACAATTCAAGACCTATCTCTACCATCATGGTGGACTTTTTTCTTCCTAAAAGTCAAAGACCATATAAAGTCATACTCTATTTGGCCATCTTCCTTACATTGATAGCTAATGCGCAGAGCTGATACTGTTCTAATGTGATGATTTCATGATAACAAGGTTCTTGTGCCAGCTTCACAATAGCACTCCCAGCAGCAAGTCTCAGACGTGACATATCTGGTTTACTAAAAAATAAGCAAGCAAAAAAGAAAGTTAGAGTTCTAAATGTTTACACAAAAACATTCCTATTTGCTATACCTAATTTTGTAAAAATTTCTGTGGCCAAAAGAAGGATGGAACACAATTTAGTGATAATGAACACCCTATTATGTTTACTTAACCTTGGAAAATGATGTCTAATACTACAAAACTCTTCTCTACACTAAAGTCATTTAATTCCCTCATCCTACACAAAACAGCTTTTAGCCAAGCTTAGAACAATCTATTTGTATGTTTAGTTACTGGGTCTAAAGTCTTCCACCATGGATTTTTTATGGATATGTGTTTACTTACAGATTAGGTACAAAAATGTCCTAACTTGTTAATCAAGTCAACTAAAACTAATGTGCTAAGTACAAAAGAAGAATGAAATCAGGTGTAGTAGAAAACATCACAACTTTTAGTTAGAATTCAACTTTTCAAATATTACCAAGAAGCTCCTTTTAATTTAAGAAAACTTCTGCTTAATGGGACACACCTCAAAGATTAGTAAACTCTTAACTAATAAAACACATCTAAACAATCCTTCCTTATATAGTGATATATTAGATAAATTACAGGGATTTCAGACTGAAAAGGAGGGAAAGTTGTAACTTCTTAACTAGTACCCCCTATGTTCGTCCACAGTAAAAGATTCAATATTCATAAAACAAGTATGTGTCTACCGTATATACAGCAAGCACTGAGAGTGACATAAAAGACACACTCTTGGTCTTCTAAAATCTAATGATTGAATTGATTTAAGAACCTCCCCTAACTTTCTTTTTTTTTTTTTTTTAAAGATTTTATTTACTTATTTGACAGAGAGAGACACAGCGAGAGAGGGAACACAAGCAGGGGGAGTGGCAGAGGGAGAAGCAGGCTTCCCTCAGAGCAGGGAGCCCAATGCAGGGCTCGATCCCAGGATGCTGGGATCATGACCTGAGCCGAAGGCAGACGGTTAACGACTGAGCCACCCAGGCACCCCAACCCCCACTTAACTTTCTAAGGATCATGTAAAAATACTGACTGAATGCATGCCAACATTTATAAGGTTCTGGAGTTACATGTCCCAGAGGTGCTATTCAGTGCATCAACAGCAATATTCCAAGTGGCTATTATATCAACCACCTCTAAAGGAAAGTCTGTTTTTCTTACTGGAGCTTATTTTGTATAAAGATAAATAATTAAATTAAATATTTTACAACTAAATTTTTGAAGACTGAATTTCTATATAAAGACTTGTTTTAAAAGTGAACTAATGTAATTCACATATGTTTGCAGAATTCAAATACACATTTGATTTCATTAAAGAATAACATGAATAAAAGCAGGTGAGATGAGATCTAAATAAGCCCACAAATAATGACTAATTTAATTATAATAGCTAGACAAGATAAGTATAATCATTATCTCTATTTTATAAATGAAGAAACTGAGACATAAGGTTAAAGTAATTTGCTGGTAAATGGTGGTGTCAGGATTTGAATCCAGGCTCCAGGGTCCACTTTTTCATTCATCATACTAAACCACATCTTTCAAACAAAACAAAGTGCGTGCATTTATATAATTTACATCTAGTACATTTTTAAGTTTGCATATATTTATACTTCTGGAAATAGATTCAGTACGTCGTCTTCTACCTAGTGTGTTCTTTTTCCTTTAGACATTAACAAGAATGGAAAACATTAGTTACTGATAAGTTACTAACCATTTTCACATATTAGATATTCAAAAAAGTAAACAACTGTTGTTTAAAAATATTTACAATATATAGCAATACCCTGCCTCTGACATATGACTGCCATTTTGAAATGACCACTATACAAAAGCACATTACAATAAAAATATATGCACACATACATAGGAATACTACTTTTTTTGTATTTTAAATTTTTTACTTTTTTTATTATGGTCAATTATAGCCAACATATAGCACATCATTAGTTTCTGATGTAGTGTTCAACTAGCTACTTTCTTAAAAAGAAACTGCACCATTATTATACCAATTATACCAGATACTGAGATACCACCAGATACTGAGATAGTGTGCAAGAATTCTGAAATAATAATTACATACCTAATTTTTCCCTGTTCTGTCAAGTCTCCATCACTATGCAATATTGTAGTTAACAATCTTAAGGTAGATGTTCCTGATTTACTGTGATTATTTTTCATTCCAAGGAGCCATCGAACCATCATTTTAATAGCCTGAATCTATTTAAAAGACAAATTGACAAATACAACATTACTACATTTTAAAGAAATTCCGTTATCAACCTTAAAAAAAATGAAATGGTTTTAATGAATGCTTTTTAAGAAAAGTAAAGGAAAAAAGAATCATTCTTTTCTGCATATATCAAGATAACTGGATGTCTTAAAGATGTTTTACCCTCCCACCCAGGCAAATGACAAATGAATGATTTAACTAAAGACTGGTTCTTTTTGTTTTTTTAATGTTTCCCCATCATAAACTCTATTCTTTAAATTCACAGTAAAATCATGTTAACTTCCCTAGTCAGAAAACAATTTCCCAACTGCAAATTATATTCCCATTTTTTGTGCTACATAATTACGAAGTACTGAAGTACTTCAAACCCTGTTATTGCCTCTCATATTTCCAACAACTCTTTTTCACATATTATCTTAGCTTTTTACAGATCTATGGCTAAGGAGCTAAGTGTGTCTTGAACAATGGCATGTGGCAGACACTCTTCAGATCCCTTTTCTGGGCCATTTGTTAAGCATGAGCTTAACTGCAGGAAGCCTGCCTTCTAGTCCAGTGCTTGACTACACAAAACTGCTGCTTAATACCAATGCTGAGAAAACAGGTTTATACTGGAACTCAGAAGCATCAAGCATCATTCCATCAGCTACTCTATAGGTCTACAGAAACAGTATTAGAATCTGAAGCTGGAATAGCATGACAAAGTAGTTCCTAATATGAAATATAAACCAGTATACACATACATACACAATATGAATGGATTTACATGAAACTACAACTAGAAAAACAGTATTTAATATATTTGTTCCTGGCCTACACACCTTGGACAGTGGATTGAAATGAGGTCTATGGCAGAGACTACAGATCATTTTAGTAAATCAATACTCTCTACACTAGCAATAAGCAGTCTTTTATGTACTACTTGTAATTCAAGGAATAACAGGTTGAACTTTTTAAAAATAAAAATAAAAAATTTTATCAAATCCCATGGAAAAGATGAATAGTCTTAAAACCTAGATGGCCATCTTTGCTGAACAGGAGATGCACACAAGAAAATCAGAAACGTCTTTTGCCATTAAAAGGTTGATAGCTAAGAAGCAACAACATGGGGCAATTTCAAACACTTTTTTTTTTTCCCCAAGTCAGATTATGTGCAACTGCCCATAGGGCCCCAGGTTTCTCATTATTGCCCTATACTCTCAGAGTACATGGAATGATGTCATACAATAAATATAAAACTTGGATGATTTTAATAGCCATATCTTTACAACAGGAATAGAAATTTTAACACCTTTAATGATAATACAATCTAATGAGTATATTAAAATAAATAGATCTATGCATATTACTCACTTTGACCATTGTCTCAGGAGAAACTTCTTCATCTGGAACCCAAAGCTTAGTTGTCTTTTTTCCTGGGAGCTAAACAAAAATGAAGAACTTTAAAACATAAATAAGAATGTTCATCTTTAATTAATTTTTAGTGAATGAATGAAATCTTTACCTTCTGCAGGGACAGTCATTACAGATGACTAAAATATCTCATCTATTTCTCAAAAAGGTTCAAAGATTTATCTTCACTAACACCCACATAAAGCACTTACACATCCATCAGCAGCTGGTTCTTTTCAGGTGTGAGGTAGGACTGACTTTAACCCTTTATATATACTTCCTAACTTAGCCTTTGAAAATAATGATTCAATTATTTAAGGCGGCTGGCAAGGAGTAGGATAAAAATCAACACAGTCAAAAAGCGTAGTTCTTAAACAAGGAAAAGGGTATATACAAAATATCTTGAGCAGAAGAAAAATGAGAAAGGTTTGCAGTTGACTGTAGGTAAGAAAGAAGATGCATTAGTATCTTCCTACCGAAATCCCACCAAAATGGCAACACACACACACACACACACATACACACACACATACACAGGAAGGCTAGAAAACAAAAAGGTCCAAAAAGAAGACCAGAATCTTTAGAAAATTTTTTAAAACACAAAATATACAGCAAACATATTAACAGGGCTAGGTTTATATCTCCATAAAAAGCACAGAAAGGAAACATCCTCCAAAAAAGTTAGATTTTTTTTTTCAGCACAATCACAGAATAATCCTGAGATGATAGAGTGCAGGTATTTCAAGATGTACATTTACAGTGGCAGCCAGGAAATTAAAGTAAGGTGACAAAAGAGCTGAACCCAATCTTGGAACACTGAAGATCCAGTGTACCGCCAGCTGACAGGAGTGATTTCCAGAGGCAGCCTAGGAAACAAATCAAATAGCAGATCGGGTAACCCTCTGGCAACAGGATAGAAAGCCCCAACATCCGGAAGGCAAACTCATGAAACACATATAACTTAGGATGCACTTCCTTTCAGAAATGCCTTCGAAGTAAAAAGTGGAAATAATGAAAAAGCAATCACATTAGTAACATTCTGATGAAATTTCTGAACTAAGTATATTAAAAAGATCCTGAAAGATTCCATGGGGGAAAAGAAGCGGGAATCAGATCAACTTCAGATTCTCAGCTGTAAGACTAGATGCCAAAAAACAATGTTCTGGATTTTCTGCAGCCAAGTACCCTGAAACACAGGATTCTAGTACTCAAGAATAAGGAAAAAAAATATTTTTAGCAAGCTAGGACAGAGAGAAAGTTTCCAAATTAATAAGCCATTTTGAAAGAATTATTCACAGATATACTCCACTAAAATATTTAATTCATAAGAAAAAATTCCATCAGCATATATTACAAAATAGAAAAAGTTATTATAAATAAAACCAACAGACTATCAGATGGTTCAAAAAATAATATAAAACCAAAATAGATGCAACAAAACCAATGACAGAAAATCTAAAAATAATAGGATGAAAAAATATACTAGTCAAGACAAAAAACATGAAATGGAATATGGATTTAATTAAAAGGATATTGAAGTATTTTTTTAAATCTTACACCACAATAAGATATAAAATTCATGAGCATTTGGACAACCAGCAGAAGAGTATCAAAATTAATCAAAACAAAAATGATTAAAAAAAGAGTAAAGATAGAAAACTTCAGTACCACAGTGACTTGAATATACCACTTCCAAAAAAACTGAGAGACGAAGTTGAGATGAAAAAATGGTAAGCAGAGGAAGCACATATAGAAATATAAGGAAATTAATATAGAGACAAAATATTCAAGGATTAGAAAATAATCAAAACTGGCATTCTTTTTTTAAAAAGATCTATTTTATTTTAGAGAGAGAGAAAGAGAACTCGTGTGTGCATGTGTTGGGGGCAGGGGCAGAGAGAGATGGAGAGAGAGTCTCAAGCAGACTCCCCGATGCGGGGCTCGATACCACAGCATAGCAACTCAGGTAACTCAGCTACTGCTTTGAGTGCAGAGCCCGATGTGGGGCACGACACCCCGACTCAGAGATCATGACCTGAGCTGAAACCAAGAGTTGGAAACTCAACCAACTGCATCACCCAGGCGTCCCCAAAATGGCATTCTTCAGAAATAATTAAAAATAAGGAGAAAAAAGTTTAGCAAGAAAGATGGATAGAAGATCAAAACTATAAAATAATTCTCTAAATCAACCACAAACATAAAAATGTAATTTAAAAAATCGAAGTACCTAGCAAAGTTGTACAAGAAAAATTTTTAAATTTTCTTTACAAAGAAAATTACAAAATTTTAATGAAAGACATCTTGTAGATGAGCAAACAAAGCAATGGTAAAGAACAGAGGCTATACACCCTATGACTGGTAACAATGCAGAGGACTGAAAGAAAGAGAGGTTACTCAATAACTTTTGATGGAAAATTTGGTTGTCCTATGGGAAGTAAAAAGAAATGAAATCCTAAGTTACAGCATACAAACAAACAAATCAATTCCAGATGGATTAAATTTTTTAAGTGTGAAAAGAAAATCTTAAAACTTTTAGAACATATGGGAGACTATTTTTATGACACTAGAGTAGGGAAGGATTTCTTACGGATGTAAAAAGCACTAACTACAAAAGAAAGGAACGATAAATTTAGCTACGGTAAAATTAATAACTTTTGTTCATAGGACACCATAAAAGGAGTAAAAAGACACACCATAAATGAGATTTTATGCATCTTTTATGAAGATATTGCAACATATACCTGAAAAAGTATTAATGTGTGTAAAGATTACCTATGAAGAAAAGACAAAAAGCTCGGGAAAAAAGGCAAAAGACCTCAAAAGGAATTTCATGAAGAGGCAACATGAATGGTGACTAGACATAAAAACTTAATCAGTAACCACAGAAATGCAAATTAAGACTATAATGAGACACTATTTTCCAACTTTTAGACGGGCAAAAATTAGAAGATCTGACACTTATGGGTACAATATACTGCTAATAAAAAAAATAAGTTTTAACAATGATTTTGACAAGTAATTCAGGAATAAAACGAAAAGTTAAATGTGTCTAGACACTGTTATTCATCGATTTCCTTGTATAAATATAATCTAGAGAAATTCTTGCTCATTTGCATCATAAGGCCTCTCTAAGAACCTTCTCAGGAGCACTGTTCTAAAGAGGAAAGAAATGGAAATATTCCAAATGTCCACTAAGAGAATAAATATAAGAAATTTCACACGTGATATATAATACAGAGTAATGAATCGCACACAGCTAGATGCAATAACAAGGGAGCGTTATTCTAAGAAACAAATGTGTAATGATAAAGGCAAGTCAGCCAAGAATACATACGGTGTAACTCATAAACCTCAAGAATAAGCAAAACAAAACAAGTATGTTACTCAGAGACATATATGTGCTAAAGTGGTGTTCTGTTCTAGTTAGGGAATAATAAATCCCAATTCAACACAGTAGTTACCTGGGCAGAGAAGAAACAAAAAGAAAAGTTTGGAGAGTAATAAACCAGGAGCTAACAGTTCATAAATGTTCATTGTATTATTATAAAACAAGTTACACAAATGTTAAATATATATTCCTTTGTACATATCAAATATAACATTAAAATAAGACAAATTAATGGGTTAAAAGAGATGAAAGTTCTGTTCTGGCAAGAGCTGATTAGGTTTTTTGAACCTATCTTCCATTGGGACAAATGGAAAGGCTGGATAAAAGATCTTTTTAAAAATCAATGTGAAGGTGATAAAAGAGCTACCAAAGCAGTGAGAATTTGCAGGGCAAAGTTTCAAAAGAGGAGACAAATCAAGATTTGAGTCTGGCGCTAGGACTGCTTTTCTCATACAAACAATAACTGATTCTGAAAGTGAAAGACTTACAGGTTGAGAAATGTTTTCATCACTGTCACAGAGCAGGAAGGAAAAAAAATGGAATTCTGGGCCCAATAAAGAACAGAGTCCCTGTTAAACACCCTAGAGTTCTGTATGGCTCCCTTACAAATATACCCTACACATAAGGTGACCAGAAAAAGAATCAGCCTGTCAAAACCTGAAGCCCAGCTTCCAATCAGTGCATTCTTGCCTGGACCAAACTGATCTGACAATAGTTCCACTACCTGTCAGAAGGAAAAGTCGTCTCTAGAAGAATTACAAAGTCATTCAGGTCCTCAAATTATCTGTAACATTCTTCATATGCAAAGTCTACCATGCAATCAAAAATAACATGTGTGGGTGCCTGGGTGGCTTAGTCGGTTAAGAGTCTGCCTTTGGCTCGGGCTGTGATCCCAGGGTCCTGGGATCAAGTCCTGCATCGGGCTCCTTGCCCAGCGGGGAGCCTGCTTCTCCCTCTGCCTGTTGTTCCCCCTGCTTGTGCTCTCTTTAAAAAACAAAAACAAAAACAAAAAAAAGTGTATAAGAAAAGATTTTACCAAAACATAAGAGAAAAAAACAGACAAGACAAAGAGAGCCACAGGAGGTCTAGAAATTAAGGCTGATACAAACTTTAACTTAAAGAAGTTCAAGAATTAAATGACAAGACAGAGAATTCTGGCAGGGAACTAAAAGCTATATTAAAAACTACAAAGAAATTATAAAATTGAAATATAAAATAAGTATAATTAAGAATTCAACACATGGGCTTAACATAGGATTAGACAAATATGAAGAGTGAATTAGTAAATTCAAATGCAGGTCAGAAGAAAACAAAAAATGATGCATTAACATGGAGAAAAGTACATAAAGGTGTCAAACAGCTGGATCACAGCAAAAGAAATTGTATGTTTTGAGTGTATAATTAGAACTGCAGTAAGAGAGGAAAGAGAACATGAAACAAAAACTATTCAGAACATCAAAACTATACATTCAAGAAGAACTACAAGCCCCAAGTAGGATAAATACAAAGAAAAGCACACCCAGACACATCATTGTGAAACTGGAGCCAATGCAAAATAGAAAAGATTATTCAAAGCAAAAGGAAAACCTTCAAAGGAACAAGACTCTCAGCCGATTTCAAGAGAAAAGATAAGAAAATGAAAAATAATGGTATAATATTTTCAAATTACTGAGGGGAGGAAATATACCAGGCTAGAATTCTAAACCTGGAGAAAATATCCTTTAAAAAATGAAGGCAAAGTAAAGACATTGTCAGGCAAATAAAAGCCGAGAGACTGCATGAGCAGTAATCCACACTAAAAGAAATACTTCTTTTAATTCTTCAAGTATAAAGAAAATGATCACATACACAAAAAGGAATGAAAAAAGAAGAGAGGGGCACCTGGGTGGCTCAGACGGTTGGGCATCTGCCTTCGGCTCAGGTCATGATCCCAGGGTCCTGGGATCGAGCCCCGCATCAGGCTCCCTGCTCTGCGGGAGGCCTGATTCTCCCTCTCCCACTCCCCCTGCTTGTGTTCCCTCTCTCGCTGTCTCTCTCTTTCTGTCAAATAAATAAATAAAAAATCTTAAAAAAAAAAAGAGAAAAGGGAAAAGATATTGGTAAATCTAAATAAACACTAACTGTAGAAAATATAATAGTAATGGTCCTGTGTGAACAAGAGCACAAAAAGTATAAGGAAATAAAGGGAATTAAAGTATGCTAAGGCTCCTAAAATACTGAACCTGCTGTCCTGAAAGTTTAAGACAGACTAATTGATACTGGCGTTCAGAAGTCAAGGGAGAATGCTATATCCTCTAGGACACCTACTAAAAGAATAGGAAAATGTAAAAACCAAGTCAGTAAAGGGGAAAACGGAATAAAAATATTTAATCAAAAACAAGGAAAGAAAGAAGAGTAAAATGGAAAGAGAACTGATAGAACAAACTGAAAATAAAAACCAGTTGGCAGGGGCACCTGGGTGGCCCAGTAATTGTCTCCTTCTGCTCAGGTCATGATCCCAGGGTCCCGGGATCGAGCCCCACATCGGGCTCCCTGCTCCGCAGGAGGCCTGCTTCTCCCTCTCCCACTCCCCCTGCTTCTGTTCCCTCTCTCGCTGTCTCTCTCTCTGTCAAAAAAATAAATTCTTTAAAAAAAAAACACAAAAAACAGATGGCAAATTAACCCAAATCACTATTTACATTACATGTAAACAGACTAAAAAATAAAAGACAAAGTTGAAAGAAGCATGCCAGAACTAGGTTCAGTGCAGTGTCATATATATGCCATTTAGATGAAGTTTTCAAGTCCTCTATTGGGTAACTATTAGTCCATCCTTCCCTCTGAGACTGAGAAGAAGATAAAAATGTCCATTATCACCACTTCTATTGTTTTGAAGGTCCTGGCCAAGGTATGAGCAAGAAAAAGAACGAAAAGGCATTAAGAATGGAAAAGAAAAAAAGAAGCTGTTTTTATGAACAAATGACATGACTGTGAAAAGAGAAAACCCCCCAAATGCAAGAACTAGTAGAATTAAAAATTGCCTTTAACAAGATCCTAGGCTAAAAGTCAATATAAAAATGAAGTAATTTCATATCCATATGCCAACAAAATGCAGTTAGAAAATAAATATTAAAAATTTTATTATCTATAAGAGTATCAAACAACATAAAATGCCTAGGAACATACTTAAGAAAGCTAAGACATCTACACAGAAACTTAGAAACATTATCCAGGGATATTAAAGACTAAGACATATACCATCTTCATGAAACAGAAAGCTCAGGATTAGAATACCATGTTCACAGAGTGAAAGGCGGTATTATGACGATGATGTCTGAAATTTATAATTCAACACCAGCCCTATCAAAATTCCAGCCAGGTATGTATATATGTTGGGTTGGGAGTGGTACAGGGAGAAGTGTCAAGCTGATTCTAAAATTTAGACAGAAACAAAACAAAACAAAACAATTTAGATAGAAATGCAAAAGGCTAACAATAGTCAAAACAACCTTGAAGAAGATAATGATGACGATGATGAAGCAGTGGTAATAGCAGCAGTTGTCACTGAAGGCATCTGCAAGGCTTAAGCTACTAGATAGCAAAACCTGTCAAAGCACTCTTGAGAAAGAAAAACAAAGCTGGACATATCATGTTCCCGGATTTTCAAACTATACTACAAAACTACAGTAATCAAAACAGTATGGTACTGGCATGAAAACAGACACAGAGATCAACAGAATAGAATAGGGAGCCCAGATATAAACCCATGTACATATGGTCAATTAATTTATGACACAGGAGGCAAGAATATGCAGTGGGGAAAGGACAGTCTCTTCAATAAAGAGTATTGGAAAAACTGGACAGCTACATGCAAGAAAATGAAACTGGACCACTACCTTACACCACATACAAAAACAAATTCAAAAGGGAAAAAGATTTAGATATAAGACCTGAAATCATAAAACTTCTAGAAAACACAGGTAGTAAGCTCTTTTACATCAGTCTTAGCAATATGTTTTCGGAACAGTCTCCCCAAGCAAGGGCAACAAACACTAAAATAAACAAATGGACAATATCAAACTAAAAATCTTTTCCACAGCAAAGGAATCATCAACAAAAAGAAAAGGCAACCTACTGAACAGGAGAAGATATTTGCAAATCCTGTATCGGATAAGGGGTTAATATCCAATATATATAAAGAACCTATACGACTTGACAGCAAAAAACACAATCCAATTAAATAATGGGCAGAGAGGGTGCCTGGGTGCCTCAGTCGGTTAAGCGTCTGCCTTCAGTTCAGGTCATGATCCTGGAGTCCCAGGATAGAGTCCCACATTGGGATCCCTGCTCTGCGGGGAGTCTGCTTTTCCCTCTGAAACTTCCCCCTCTTGTGCTTTCTCTCTCTCTCAAATAAATAAATAAAGTCTTTTTAAAAAATGTTTAAAAAAAAATAATGGGCAGAAGGCTTGAATAGACAATTTTTCTGAAGAAAACATAAAGATGGTCCACAGGCACATGAGAAGATGCTCAACATCACTAATCATCAATGAAATGCAAATCAAAACCACAATGAGATATAACCTCACATCTATCAGACTGGCTAGTATCAAAGATACAGGGAATGGACTGGTAGGGCCCAGAGGCAGGGGTAGGTGGGCAAAATGGCTGAATGGGGTCAAAGGTACAAAATTCCAGTTATAAAATAAATAAGTCATGGAATGTAACGTACAGCATGGTGACTACAGTTATTGTGTATTTGATAAGTTGCTAAGAGAGTAAATCTTTAGATTTTTCACAGGAAAAAAAATTTGTAACTGTGTGGGGATGGATACTAACTAGGCTTATTGTGGTGATCGTTTCACAATATATAAAATATTGAATCATTATGTTATACACATCAAAATAATATAATGTTATGGGATGCCTGGGTGGATCAGTCAGTCAGGCATCTGCCTTCAGCTCAGGTCATGATCCCAGAATCCTGGGATCGGGTCCCGCATGGGGCTCCTTGCCCTGCGGGTAGCCTGCTCCCCCCTCTGCCTGCCGCTCCCCCTGCTTGTGCACACGCTCTCTCTCTCTCTCTCTCTCTCTCTGTGACAGGTAAATGAATAAAAGCTTTAAAAAAAAACTTAAAAAAAATAATGTTATATATCAATTATAGCTCAATAAAAAAGATTAAAGGACAACTTAAAAGACAACCTACAGAATGGAAGAAAATAAATGCAGACCATGTGTCTGACAAGAGCCTTGTATCTAGAATATATAAAGAACTATTAACGCTCAACAAAAACACAACCCTAAAAAATGAGCAAAGGACTTGTATAGTCTTTGCTCCAAAAAAGATACACAAATGGCTAATAAGTACATCAAAAAATGCTCAACATCATTAGAGAAATGCAAATCAAAACCAAAATGAGATACCACTTCACACTGACCAGGATGGCTATAATCAAATTAACAGAAAATAGTAAGTTGGCAAGGATGAGGAGAAATTGGAACTTTCATACATGGCTGGTAGGAAGGTAAAATGATGTAGCCTCTGTGGAACACAATTTGTCAGTTCCTCAAAAAGTTAAACACAGAAATACCATATAATCCAGCAAAGGTATATACCTAGGAATGTATCTAAAGAACTAAACACAGGTACTCAAACAAATACTCAAACACAAAATTCATAGCAGCACTTTTCACAGTATTCAAAAGGGGGAAACAACCTAAATGTCCATCAATGAATGAATGGATAAACAAATTGTGATATATATATACACAATAGAGTATTATTCAGCCATAAAATGGAATGAAGTACTGATACATATTACAATGTGGATGAACCTCAAAAACATTATGGTAAGTGACAGAAGAATGACACAAAAAGTCACATATTGTATGATTCCATTTATAAAAACCATTCAGAATAGTTAAATCCATTAAGACAAACAGGAGATTGATGGTTGCCCAGGGCTGGGGGAAATGAGGTATGACTGCTTAATGAAAATGATCTGGAACTAGATAGAGGTGGTAGTCACAAAAACTGTGAATGTACTAAAATGTGACTAAAATTAACCATTTTATGTTATATGAATTTTACCTCAATTTAAAAAAAAATGCAGCAGGGAAGACAGTCTTTTCAATAAATGGTGTGGGGTCAGATGGAAATAAAACAATGAATCTTGACATTTATCACATAGCACATACAAAAATCAATTCTAAATAGATTATATAGCTAAATGTGAAAGTTAAATAAATAAAGCTTCTGGAGCAACACTGTCTAACAGAACTTTGAGATGCTGGAAATGTTCTGTGCTGTCCAACACTAGCAATATGTGGCTAGTGAGCACTTGAAATGTGTGAATACATTTACAATTATATTTAAACTTAAATTGCTACATGTGGTTAGAGGCTTGTACATTACCATACTTCTAGAAAATAATTTAGGGACTATTTTCACAACCTTGGGATAGACAAAAAAGACAGGTAAGTACTAACTAAAAAGAAAATAATGGGCTTTGTTAAAATTAAGAACTTTTTTTTAGTTTTTTTTAAAGATTTTATTTATTTATCTATTTGATAGCACACACGCAAGGAGGGTGAGGGGCAGAGGAAGAGTGAGAAGCAGGCTCCCTGATGAGCAGGGAACTGGATGCAGAACTCAATCCCAGGACCCGGAGATCATGACCTGAGCTAAAGGCAGACCGCTTAACCGACTAAGCCACCCAGACGCCCAAATTAAGAACTTCTGTTCATCAAAAAACTTCATTAAGAGAGTGACAGAGCAAGTTACAAAGTGGGAAAAGGTATCTGCTAAACATACTGCCAATAGGATACATAAGGAAATCTTAAGAGAGAGTAAAAGAGAGACTGACAATTTAATAGAAAAATGTGGAAGAGGCTTGAGCAGACACTTAATAAAAGAGGACAGCCAAAATATCCAATACATATATGAAAAAGTGCCTAAGGGCGTACTATTCATTACACATTCACATAATGGCTAAAATGTTGAAGATTGGCATATCTAGTACAGTCAAGGAAGTGGTACAACTAGAACTCTCATTCAGCACATACAAGAATGTTAACTGGTATAATCACTTTGAAAAACCATTTGGCAAAAAAAAAAAAGAAAAGAAAGAAAGAAAAACAATTTGGCAAAATGTACTAAAACAACTTATACAGGGGTCCCTGGGTGGCTCAGTCGGTTGAGTTGTCCGACTCTTGGTATTGGCTCAGGTCATGATCTCAGGGTTGTGAGATCAAGCCCTGTATTGGGCTTCTCAATCAGCAGGGAGTCTGCTTGAAATTCTCTCCATCTCCCTCCCCTCCTCCCCCCTTCCCTGACTCGTGCATGGACGCACGCTCTCTCTCTAAAATAAAGAAACAAATCTTTAAAAAAAATAAAACAACTTATACATACTCTAAGATACAGCAATTACACTACAACAGAAATTGCATACATTAGTGCACAAAATATGTAAAAGAGTATTTGTAACAACTGTATGCATTTAACACTGGAAATAACCTAATGTCTAGCAAGAGAACAGATTCATGGTATATATGAACAATGGAATACTATATAGCAACAAAAATGAACAAACCACTAATATACAACAGGATGGATTTATCTCACAAATGTAATACTGAGTGAAGGAAGCCAGACATAAAAAATTTACTCTATATGATTCCATTTATAAAAGTTCAAAAATAGGTAAAACTAATCTTTGGTGTTAGAAGTCAGGATAATAGTTATCTTCAGGGAGAATGGGGGGGATAATAATAAGAAAAAGACACAGGAGCTTTTTGGGGGCTGGTAATATTCTATTTCTTTACCTGGATTGTCAGTTGGTCAAAAATGTTAACTTTATGATAACTCAAGGAACCATACCCTTAAAAAGTGTACACTTTTCTAAAAAAAAAAAAAAGTGTACACTTTTCTGATACATTTTATCTCAACAAAATTTTTTCATTAAAGAAAACAAAACACAGTAAGGATTCAGAAAACTTTAAACACATGATTAACACACATGACCTAAAGAACATATGAAATACTGTACTTAAGGGGAAGAAAACTGAGAGACACAGCTAAAGAACACAGCCAGAGACAATGGTAATTAACACAGGAGCCACCTGTCTTCAAATTACAGGGCTCTAGTCAACTAAAGTTAAACGTCACAAATCATTAGAGATCTAATACATACAATTATCTTGACTATTATCCCCACAAAGTATTTTTCCATAACAAATTTGTTTAAAAGTATTAACAGTATTAAAGCATATTAATATAAGAATGACAGATATGAAACATGTAGTAATATAGCTATACATTGCAAGAACTGTAACTGTATTTTAAGAGGAAAAACTTTATCTTATACTTTTTTTAATTCTCCAAAGAACCCAGTACAGTGCTGAGCACACAACAGACACAAACTGATGGTTACATATGTGTCTGCACATGCACATTTGCATGTGTGTGTACACATAAATATGCACACACATACATAAAACTCCATGTGACTGTAAGGCATCAGTTCTCCCACACCCAAACAAGCACTGCTCCAAAGACAAATGGAAGACAGACAAAAATCACTATTTCTTTCCTAATGTTTTCTCCCAGGGCTCTTTTAATTCTCTACCATATGAAGGGAAAGAAACAACTATTGTCATGACAACCATACTGTGAACTAGCCTGTCAGTCTTCACATTTTTTAAAATAGATGTCATTATAAAAAATTAACCTACTGTAAAGATGAAAAAGAACCAAATGATATTTTGTATTTATCAAGGAATGCATTGCAGGTTACATGCCTATGCTCAATTAAAGAGATGTTTCAATGTTGTTCTAATGGAGGTGACAGCTTGTTAAAAAAGATAGGAAAACCTAAAAGAAGGCAGCCAAATGGAAGTGTTATTTGCATCATTTCACTTCTCTCTCTGTTGAATAAAATTTTAGAAGATAATGCTGTGAAGAACACAGGTCGAAAAAATATCAATTACCCGATCATTCATGAGAAGATCTTTCACAATGAAAGTAGCTACCAAGGACTTCAAAGGAGCAGCGAATTGATCAGGTGCAAGGAGAGCAATATGCCCAATAGTAACCAATGGTGTTATGAGATGTTCCAGGTTGCTTGGATCTAGGCTCTTATGCAGAGGCTAAAAATGAGAAAAGGAAAATACATTCAACTCTATAAATATGCAAATAAACTAGTCACATATTTCATGTTCAAATAAAAAAAATTACAGTAGTTTCAAGACATATATGTGGTGTTAAGTAGTAGCTTAAACTCACATTTAAATTTCTATAGGTTATGTCTAAAAGGCATCACATTCAAATATTGTCAGGTTTTGCCCAAGTTGTATCTTAGAAGTAGGTTAAAAAAAAAAAATGTCAGCATGGAGAATCATATTATGTATATTTTATGACCACACTACATGAATATGGGAGACTGCTAGGGCTCAGCAATATCCACTTTTGTTCTACTTCCTGGGCAAAAGGATGGCTATCTAAGCAGTGTCCTCTCCAGCTAGATGAGAATATGTGAATAAGCTCTGGTTAACAGACTGGGTGTAAAAGTGAGGTATGCCATGCCCACACTAAGGCAAGGATGAGAAGTGTATCTTCTCCATATTCTCTCTCTTTACTCACTGGCAGGCTTAATACCAAGCATCCAGTGGGACTTAAAGAGAAGCCACTTGTCAAAAAAAGTCTATGGGACTAAACCACTGATTAGAATGCAATCTAAACACCCACCTGGACTTTTTATCAGGAGCCAGAAATAAGCTTTTATTATACAGAGTCACACGCATTTGTGTGGATTTTTATAGCATCAAATATTAAATACCACAACTAATGAAATTATTTTTATTATTCTGATAGAAAACCCAATCATTAATACACATTCTGCCATGACAAAAGAATGAGATTCTTCGTATACCCATATAGAATAATATCTAAAATGTAATGTTAAATTTTTAAAATAGAGAAATCAGAAGAGTGACTATAGTATATTATCACTGGCAAAAGCAGAAAGGGAAGGGGACAAAATGTATGTATGTGATTGTGTGTGTGCACGCACATATGTATGTGTATTATGTTACTTGCATGTGAATAAATACTCTCCAGAAAAGTATCTTAGAAACTAGTAACATTGGCTACCTCTGGGAATGAGAACTGGGTGGCTAGGGATATAGGGCTAAGGTGGAGGAGAAAACTTACTATTTTACTATTTGGATTTGTTTTGTGTCTTCTGATTTGGAAGCAAGTAAATATATTATTAAAAATTTTAGTAACACTTTTAATAGAGTCGATGCTGTCCTCCCATACTGAACACCAAAAATTCTAGGCTCGAAAAACAATACTAAACTGTTCTTTCCCAACATATTAGGGTAATGTGAGGCTTCATTTAGTCAAAAGTATATTTAAATGAGTTTGCATCTTGCTATTCTTGATGACTTGCCTCAATACTTCCATTGTACACCTAAATGCCAGCTTGTTTACATTATAAATAAAAATATGACCATGTAGTCTTTTTCAATAATGAGTGTGACAATTTTAAACAATAAGATAATAAAGTCATTTCTGGAAAAGCAAAATTAATAGCCAGACCCTGGATTAACAGTCATCTCATGAAGGCCAGACAAGACAGCTCTATGAAACCTTTTCTCAGAAAGCTAGCAAACTTACACATTATAGCAGAAGGGTTACAGATTAGGTTATGGTAAAGATAAAATATCAGCTATATAATATCAAAATGAAAATAAAAGTACCCTACAAATTCAAGTTATTATCAGCATTATCCTGCTCCTTATCACCACTGAAAGGAGATTAATCAAGAAAAAACAAAAGCTTTCTAAATCAACATGAATTCATTAAAGTCATTCTGATATACAAAAACAGACCACAGAAAATACCTCCCCCCTGCAAAATGCACAAAATTTAAAATAAATTATTTGCTATATACAGCAAGAGGATATATGATAAAGACAACTACTTTTCTTCCTTGTTCAGGTCTTTAGCATAATACATGAAAAGATGAAAAAGTTAGCATAAATGTTTCTGAAACAGTAGCTTCAGCATAATTTCCGAACTGTTTTGATTTCACTCAAGGCTCCTGAACTAAAATTACAAGTTTGGATTTTATGTAAAAATGCTAAGTATCTAATAAGAATACTAAAGATAGCCCCAGATTACAGTATATTAAAATAAAATGCAATGCTTAGAAAGGGTAATAGTAACTTAAAGGGTAGAAAAAATAATATGAAATAGATATTTAAAAAAGACAATTTAATCTGACATAAAATTAGGTCAGTGATTATATAAGTATAAATTTGTTTGTTTTATATATCAATTATTTGTGCTATACCATACAAAATTCCACATACTTCAGCAGTATCTCATAAACAGAACTCTAATTTTCAAACCTGTAAACTGACAGAATCATCTACTACCTATTATCAATAAGTACAATTTTATATGTAATTACTTATTACCAAAAAATAGTTTCCTAATCCTAAATGTATGTCAAAAAATATTATACAATTGTTTGATTTCTGAACTTGTTAGTACTAAACATCTGAATAATCATTTTCATATTTTAATCACTCATCAAAATTGATTATACTGATTCAAATTCTGAAAACATACTATAAAATGATACATTCTCCAAATGTGAACATTCTATAAAATCATTAATATGTTTTTTAACTATAACATATGAAACAAACAATTTTTTTTCTTTTTACCTCAAATATCTGTGCAAACTGGGTCTCTTTACTAGAAAATATCGCATGGATACAATGAATGGCATATTTGGCTTGGCGGGGGGGTCCTTTTTTAGATTTGTGATGTAAAACAGGAAGCAAAGCTCTAAAAAAAAAAGAAAGAAAAACAATAAACCAGAAAAATCAGCAAGACTCCACTAGATACTTGACCATTTGTATTTTTTTAGGTAATGTTTTGTAAGAACAAAAAAAATCTGCCTGAACTCATTTTCAATAATGGTCTCTAATTTGCTTCATAAACAGCTACATTAAAAATATAATCCAAATACAAGGGTTTTTTTCCCTCCTTTTTACTTAACAATTCTAAACAGAAACATGGATGGTAACCCATTTCTTCTTAACGTCAGTCCCATCAGTCTTCTCTTTTTTATTCTCACTGCTATCATGCCGGCTAAGCTGCTGCCACCTTATTCGTAAGACCCCTACAATGGGACCTAAACTGTTTTCCAAGTCTCTCCCGCTGATTCGTCTTTCACTTCATACCAGCACAACCGGCAAAAGGGGGCTCGGATTATAAAGCCTATAAAAATTAAGTGTTTCCTAGGTCGGAGGCACTATTAAAGGTCCCAAGTGCTTGCCTTCATACTACTACTACTTGCCTTCATGCTACTTCGTGCTAGCATATTAGGGACAAGACAAATGATAATACATAAATGAGCAAAATACGTGTTATGTCAAATAGCGGTAGCTGTTGTGGAGGAAACCACGGAAGAGAAAGGACAGGCTAGGGAGTGGGGAGTGGTGCGTGAGCATTACAGCTTGAAAGAAGGCGCGACAGAAGAGCTCCAGATACAGTAACCCTTGAGCAGAGTTCTGAGGCAAGTAAGGAGTGAGCCATGTCGCTACCGGGAAGAACATTCAGGGACAGCATTATTACACTACACAAAAACTTAAGAATGAATACTGAATACAGCAGGATCTCCTGGCTCAACTGTTTATTCGAACATCTCACAGTGTAAGCGACTTCAGAATCCACCTTCTTGCCCAATTCCAACCCAGTGTTCCGGTACTAAGAATTCAGATATGCAGTAATTAATCACAATAATAACTGAGTATCACAAGAGACACCAGCAGCAAAATATAATAAAATGACAAGTGACAAACTGAGGGGAAATTCTGCATTTTGTTTCATAAAGAAAGGGTTAATATCCCTAACGTAAAGACTTTCTACAAATACAGAATGACCAGCAATATTATGGACAAATGGGTTGGTCATAAAAAAAAAAAGAGAGAAAGCTTTTCAAAAGTAGATGTACAAATTACCCTGTGATGTGTGAAAAGATGTTTACTTTCATTCATTTACAAAAAAAATGTATGAATTGAAACTATACTGAGAAGACTTCTGCTTTACATGATGACAGTATATCTGAGATGGGACATCCTCTCCGACCTTAAGCAAGCAGAAAACAGACAAACATGTTAAAGGTTTAAACACTGGGCAACAGGCAGCACATGACTATAACCCCTAAAAGATGGGAAACACACTAGAAGAGTCCTACATCTATCCCCACTTACTGCATGCAAAGCTCCAGACTGCCATGTAAGGAGAAGTAACCCAATTAGAGCCTGGTGGTCGCACGGAGTTGAGGGAGACCAAGATGGGAGTTGAGGCAGCTTTAATTTCTAGGGCAAAGTTCCACAGAGGAGGGAGCTACAAAGACAGCAAGAGAGCTTGCATTCTGGAGATCCACAGAGCGGTGTATCAAGTCATTGGCTGAATAATGATCAGTTTTGCCATGCATGAGAAAAAAAACTACCCGAAACCAGGAAAAGAACAATGGAAAGCAGTAAGCCAAAAAATTCCCTACACACACAAGTCTGCTAGTGATTCATGTTTCCACCAGCCACAGTAGAAAGAACCTGGTAATACATAACCAGGAAAAAAATTCATCAACAGAAATAGGTCCAGAAGTGACACAGGTGACAAAATTAACAAAGACACTAAAACAGCAGTTATAAATATGCTCCATATGCCCAAGAAGAAAATATGAACATCATGAGGACAGAAATGAAATACTTTAAAAAAAACTAAATGGAAATACTAAATATGAAAAATACAAAGCCTGCAATGAAAAATATACTAATAGGATCAAAAGTAGATTTTTTGTTACAGAAGAAAACATCAGTGAACTTTAAGACATAGCAACAGACACTATGTAAAACAAAACAAAACAAAACAAGACAGGGGAAAAAAGTAAGAAGAGAGCATCAGTGACCTTTAAGACAATAATAAGGAGTCAAAAGTACATAAAACCAGAGTCCCAGAAAACAAAGTTGTGAGGAGGGGAGAACAGAAAAAAATATTTGAAGAAATAGTAGCCACAATTTTTCTAAATCTGATGGAAACAGACCCACAGTCCCCAAAATCTCAATAAGCCTCAAGCAGAAGAAACACAAAGTAAACCATTCCAAGACATGCCATTATCAATTTGGTAAAAACAACAATAAAGAAAAAAAATCTTAAAAACTGTCCAAAAAAAAAAAAATACACATCACATACAGAGAAACAATACATACAGAGGAACACTTTTCATCAAAAACTATGCAGTCCAGAAAATAACGGAGTGACATCTTTTAGTACTAAATGAAAATAACTGTCAGTCTAGAATTCTATTCTGAGAAAAAAATACCTTTCAAGAATGAAGGCAAAATAAAGATTTTTTTCAGACGAAGAAAAGCTGAGATTATTACTTACAAGGAGAACTATACAATAAGAAATAATAAAGTTATTCAAGAAGAAAATGATACCAGATGAAAATACGGGTATCTAAAAAATGAAGACTGACAGAAATGGTAAATGTATGTATACAAATAAATCTGAGCATATTTTAAAAAGATAACAAGTTAACTGGTCACATTTGGAGGATGCTAGTAAACTCACTATTTTGAACACTGTTCTATAACACACACAAAAAAACAACAGATGCAACACTGGGGAACCAAAGAATAGATAGGAAGTTCCTCTTTATAAAAGTATTCAGCTAATAAGTGAAGAATGACAGAATATCACCAGTAATTACTAAGTATCATCAGTTTCTAACTATCATAAGAAGAGAAATAACCAGATATCATGTGCCTTCTGATAGAACATACCACCATCTATAAAGTGGTCCTGTAACAACAAAAAAGTTGAACTGGAATCCAACCAGGTCTCTGCATTCAACTCTCACTTTACAGAAAATATAAGGAACCCATTAAAATATGCCAAAGGCATACAATTAGCAAAAATCAGTCTACGTGAAACTCTGCAAAAGAAACCTGGTTTCTTTATCAAATACAAAGAGAAAAAGGGAATTGGAGGGGGAGCCTACAGGAAACAAGGCACTAAGAGATTTGTCAACAAATAACAATGTGGATCCTGAAAAAAACACTACTAAAAAATTACATTTTTGAGAAAATTGGGTATTATTAACGTTAAACAATGTCAACTATGTGATAAAGACATTATGCTTATTTTTTTAAGAGTTCTTATCTTTTAGAGCTACTTAGATGTACAGATGAAATGGTATATATAGTCTGGCTTTGCTTTCAAATATAAGGGGAATGGGGAGTAAGGAGAATTATAAATTAAACAAAAGCAGCTGTTTAAGTTATTCATACATAAGCTAGTTATTGGATACATAGGAGTTCATTATAATATTCTAGCTACTTCCTTGTATGTTTGAAAATTTCAGTAATAAAATGTATAAAAAATAAGAGTCTCACCAAATGATCCTTTTAGTCTATGGTTTATGGCTTCTTTGTGAAATGAAAAAGTATCTTCTAGTGACTTCAGTAACTAAACTCCCTAGGTAAGATTATGTCTTCTCATAGATCAGACTTGCCAATACAAACATCCATAATCCCTTTTCTTAGTAATCAAGAGAAAATTACAGGTCACACACAAGTAAAAAGCAATTCTGATTAAAATTTTTAAAGACAGAATGAGAAATTTTAAGCTCATCCAATGTTTTGCATACTCCTTTAAACAGAAAACAGAAATAAACCAAAACAACAGACAAAGAAAAAACATTTTCAAGAATTCTGAAGTACTAGGCAGAGTCTGAGATGTTAGTGAAATGTAAATGAAACAACTATCTTCTGACTGCTTTTTCTATTAATAAGTTCCTATTAAAAGAAATACTTTATTCCCTTGTTATACTGATTTTCCAATTCAAGGTTTTTTTCCCCGATGATAATCATACACATGTAGAAAACGCAAACAAAACTAAAAAACATTTAAAAACCACTGAAGAAAAAACTCAAAATCCCACTACCCTGAAATAATTACTGTTAACATTTTGGTGAATATATGTCTAAAATTTCTCTACACATGCATACATATATTAAGTAAATGAGGATACAAAATATATAGTATTTGGAAACACTTTTTCACCAACAATGCTGGAGAGAACCTTCTATGTCAAGTATGGCTAAACAATAATTGTAATGGTCATATGGCTCTTTAGTGGATAGCTATACCACAACTACTCTAACCAATCTCCTACTGATGAGCATTTAGATGTTTTGGATTTTTTTTTCCATCTTATCAACAAAACTATGAACATCCTTATGCTAATCATTTATCTTGTTTCTGAGCTTTAAGCTTTAAGCCTGCCATAATCTGCTCTGAGCAGATCCTGGAGATATAAATCTGAAATTACACTTTCCAGACTCCCTCAAGAGCTGACTTCTTGTTAGGTTCTTGCAATAAGAGACCCCAGAGCTTCTTTAGGCATTCTGGTCAGCTGGCTGACAGAGCTCTTTCATCCAATGGACAGTCCTTAACACCACTTCTCAGTGGTTCCTCCAGCCCTAAGGGTGGATGCTGCTTCCAGGAATTCATAATCTCTGGGTTACCAAAGCAACCTGTTGCTCTTTCATCCTTCAAACATATGTATTAATTTATTTATGTTTAAAATACCTGATATGGTTTCTGTTTCTCTGACTGGACCCTGACCCACATAATCATTAGGTAGATATCTTCTCTAATTATCTCTGGGATAAGTTCCTGAAAATGAAACTGCAGTGCTGAAAACTATACACATTTTAAGTTTGTATGTACTACCACATTACCAACTCAAAAAACTGAATCAATTTATAATCCAATCAAGAGAGCATCATTGGAATGCTAGCTAACACTGGTTATAGCACATACATGTTTTTATTTGTATGTGCCTCAATTAGTCTTAATTGGCATAAATGTCTTTTCTTGATTTGAGGGGCTGGAAGAATTTCCAGTTTATGAATTTCCTTTTCATTTCCTTTGCTAGTATTCTACTGTGAAACGTGCTATACTTCTGTTAAGAGTCTTTATACATTAGAGATATTAACTTTTTCTAAGTTATGAATATTGAAAATAGTTTCCCAGCATACCATTTGCATTTGTCTAAATGGTATTCTCCCTCAGAGTCTGTTCATTCCAACAGAACCTTATGTACTCCAATGCCTTATATACAGTAGAAGCTCTATAAATATATTTCAACAAATGGATATTTAATTGTACAATCCATCAATATTTCATGATGTGGCATTCCTTCAGCCACCACAAAAAAAAAGGAATTACAGAAATGTGCTGGTTATTAATATTTATTAATTCATTTTATAAAATCTTTGATAATCTTGGACTTATCTCAAATATATGAAAAATCAAGATAAGCAGTCTATATTGATTTTTCCTTTCAAAAGAGCTTGCCAGTTACTTAGTGGGTAATGTAACTTTTCCTGACTTATTTTTTCATTAAATATTATATTCCTCCACTCACTATTATAAGGTTGCAAATTTCTTGTATATTTTACTCCTAGGTCTTGTGGGTTTTTACTCCTACAGTATTTTCAAAACAGTTGTTAGTGGTATATACGGAAAGCTCTGAATTTTTACATACTTACTTTGGCTATCTTGGTTTTGGTAGTTTTTCAGTCGATTCTCTTGGATTTTCCATGAAATATGGTAACTTTGCTTCCTCCTTTCCAACACTTGTACCTCTTATTTTCTTATTTAATTATATTGGCTAATGCTTCTAAAGCAATGTTAAATCATGGCAGAGATAGTGTATTTTCCTCATTTTGTTCCTAATTTTACTGGGAATGCTTCTAGTGTTCACTATACGATGATTCTTACTGGTTTGAGACAAATTTATTATGTTATA
The DNA here is from genome assembly GCF_003265705.2 of Callorhinus ursinus. NCBI lineage: Eukaryota > Metazoa > Chordata > Mammalia > Carnivora > Otariidae > Callorhinus > Callorhinus ursinus. The sequence continues at coordinate 64,393,870 of NW_027397069.1, forward strand.
AAGACAATCCTATTTTATTGGGTTTAATTACAAATAAGACTCATTTTTTTTGTCAGAAGCCCTTTTAGCATCTATCAGAATGACCTACCATATGCCCTTTTCCCTTTTACTCAATTTTATAGTAAATTGTAACATGTATATTAGGCTTACTAACACCAACCTTCTGTGTATTCCTGAAATTAACCACATTTGACCATAATATATATTTTTAAATTTTTTTTTTTTTAAGATTTTATTTGTGAGAGAGAGCACAGTGGGGGCGGGCGGGGGGGGAGAGACAGAAGGAGAAGCAGACTCCCGCTGAGCCCAGAGCCCAGAACCCAAAGCCAGGAGCCCGGAGCCCTACACGGGGCTAGACACAGGGCTCAATCCCAGGACCCTGAGATCATGACCCGAGCCAAAGTCAGATGCTTAACTGACTGAGCTAACCAGGAGCCCCAGCCATTAGTATAGTTTGTTTTAATGTAGTAAACTCTCTTTTTACTAAAAATTTACTCACAATTTTTGCAGTAATATTAGTAAGATCTGTCTTAAGTTTTTTTTTTTTTAAATGTTTTATTTATTTATTCATGAGAGTCAGAGAGAGAGAGAGGCAGAGGCAGAGGGAGAAGCAGGCTCCCCGCCTAGCAGGGAGCCCGATGCAGGACTCGATCCCAGGACCCTGGGATCATGACCTGAGCCAAAGGCAGACGCTTAACCATCTGAGCCACCCAGGCGCCCTTAAGTTTTCTTTTGAGGGAATATTTGTTATCCAGTTTTAGCACTCCTGCTAGTTACCTTGGCTTTATGTAAAAAGTAATCTGAATGCTTTTTTTTTCCCCCTATGCTTTAAACAATTAAAAAGAATTAGAATCCTTGGTTTCTTGTAGACGTGAAATACTTCCTATAACACACACTTTTACTGGCACTTTTTATTAGCGGATACTTTTCTCAAATTTTTTTTTTTTATAATTACAGCCTAATTAGGTTTTCTCCCATTCTTCTTGAGCCAATTTTACTTATTTACATCATCCTTAAAAGTAAAATCCAAGTTTTCAAAGATTTAAAAAGTAGATACAGACACATCTAAAATTTAAATACTGAAAGTAAAACGATAAGAAAAGACAAATCAGATATGCAAACAAAAAGAAAACGAAAGTTGGATTTAGGGGCTTAAGCAAAACTGAATGCAAAGGAAAAAAGTATATACCTTGGTAGACAAAGTTCACAATATAAAGTGGGCAATTAATACATTTCCTGAGTCTTTATGTCCTAAAGAATATCCTTCACTTGTCCTTAAGCACAACTTGGCTACTCAGGAAACTGTTCAGTTATATTCTTTTTTGTCCCTGAAACTCTCTAGCTGTTGAATCATTAACTTCAGAAATCTTATGTGGTTGAAAGAAGTGAACCTCTTTATTTTTCCATTGTACACAATACACTTCCTTTTCTTTGCTATTGATGTTTGTGAAATCACTTCTGTAATCCCTGAAAATTCAGTAAATTCCACCAGAATGTGGTGGAGTCCTCTTGATCTCTGGATTGACATTTTCATTCATTCTAAACATTTATCTTTTTTTTTTTTTAACTATTTTCCATTTTCCATTATTCTGTTGTTTCCTTCACAGAAACCAATTAGGGCTTTTCATTATCTGCAAATGATTTTAACTGCCTTCATTTCTATGCCCACTGTTTCCACGTTCTATACAGTTTCCTCATGCTCTATCTCTAGCTTACTAATTATATTTTCTATATTGTTTACTCTGCTCCTTGCTGCTTATAATAAATTACACTTTATAATACAAGTATGTTCCTGTCTTCTTTATCCTTAGTCCTGCCACTTCCCTTTTTTTATATATATTTCTTGTTCTCTTATTTTTCCAGATATCATTTGCTGCTTAACTTTCTTGGCAGTTTAGAATGGTTTAAAATTTTTTTCCTAGAAAAATTCAATTCTTCCAAATAGTGATTATCAGTTTTCTCTGGAATATTAAAATATCTGCTTAGGTTTCACGTTAATTTATTTGTACTCTGTAAATGCATCTTTGAATAAGAGAAATTCTCTGGCTCTGCCATTTAAGGCAGATAGCATCTCCCTGATGTGACTGAATTATCAGGTGCCTCCCTTAAAAAATTAACATCTAATGACTGAACATCGGGTGCCTCTCTTAAAAAATTAACATCAAAGCTCCCAACTCATTAATCAGTTGGCCAAGTAAGTAGCATGGAGGAAGGACCTGGGACTAAACGTAGCAAGTCCTTTATCTCTGTGTAATTTCTCTTTGAGTCTACTGAAACCCTGCCAATGATGAGAACTAGCTCCACCTGAACTATGGCTATATCCTATGCTACAAGAGGACTCTTAGTTTTGGCAAATCTGCCTACTCAGGGGGTAAGCCAGACTCCTAAGAGACAGGAGGAGTCAGAACGGAAACCATAGTACATCATCATTTTTGTTTAGTGGGGAAGGACACAATTTTTTCTGTGCCTGTAAAGTTGGTAATAAGACATTTGCGTCACAATTCTAAACCTCACCTCTAAGCTTTGCTCCTCCTGCTAAGGAAAACAGGTCAGCCCAAAGAAAAATGGTGTGACCACAAGTCTCTCCTTTAGTTCTACGACAGCAGAAATTAGGCTTTCCTTATTTCTCTCAAAGCCTGCCCATACCTCAATCTCCTCCTCTAAATTAGCAAACAACAGAACACTTACTTTCCATTCCCTTCTTCTCCTGATTCAGGAATATGTGTTAACAACTGTCAATGTTCTCACATTCAATTCCTTCTAGATGACTTATTTAGCAACAATTCTGTCCAGTTTGTGGCAGCTTCTACTTAGATACATTTTTCTTTTGGTTCTTTGGAATTATTTTGGTGAATTCAAAGGAAGATAATTTAATAAACACTCAACTATCATTTCTCCTCAATATCGACTCACTCAATTTAATCATTTAAAACATAAAATCTGCATACATTTTTATCTCCTGGAAGACATATACTAAGAGCTACTTCATCAAGAACAGTGCATGCACACACAGCAGGTATTCAGTATCAGTTAATTTTCCTCATGAGAAACATTTGAAATATACTCAGCATATAAATCAAATAGTTTTAAATACTTCAGTTCCATACTAAAGCAGATATTTTAAAATGCCCTTTGCATGTTCTAAAATGTCCACCTTTCAACCTTGCTCTTGTAGTTCTACAAATATATCAAAGTTTCCTTAAAATATAAAGGGTGCTAGGAAAGACAGTCTAGAATAAAAATAAAAACTTCCAGTGAATAAATCAAACTAAAACTTGCCCAAAACCCTAATTAAGAAAGGAATTGTGCCATTATGGACATGGCACCATAGGCATTCAGACAAATAGGCCTAAATTCAAATCTCCACTCTGCTACTTGCTAGCTATATGACCCAAAACCATTTACCTCGAGTGAATATCAGATTTCTCATTTGGAAGGTTAGGATAATTTCTACATTTTACTGAACTGTTAAAAGGTTTAAATGAGATAGTACAGTAAGTAGGCATTCAGTAATATAGAGTTATGTATTTTTTGTGCGTATCTCCAAACTCATCTCTGATCTGGAGAATCACAGCACCATTCAAAGGAAAATTCATGCTCTGAATTCCCTTAAAAATTAAGAAGTCAGTTCTTTCTTTTTCCTTTTAAAGATTTTATTTATTTGAGAGAGAGTACGAGCATGAGCAGGGGGGAAGGGCAGAGAGAGAGGGAGAAGCAGGCTCCCTGCCAGACTCGGAACTCGATTCCAGGACCCAGGGATCATGACTAGACGCTTACCAATTGAGCCACCCGGGGGCCCCAAAAAGTCAGTTCTAAACAATAAAGTTTCTTACTCTTGCCAAAGAGAATATGATTACAAAATTCTGGTATGTTTCAATGATCACTTAAATAATGCCTTTGTCCTAGTAAGAGTTTCCAGAACTAAGTTCATATGAACAAAAAGGAATAACAAAAAGCGTACCTGAGATTTTAAGAGCTACCTTTGTCCAGTCTCTTTCTGAGGTTTCTCCTCCATATGAAGAAGCATGCTACCCCAGCCACAACTAACTGCACTACTGGCTAAGCCAGAAGTAATGAGGTAGATGAAAAACTAATTACCAAGACTATGGCAAGATCAGAACCAACTATTAGATATACCCTCCAGGAACAGGGTGGAGAGATGCACATAGAGAAGTAATCAGGGATCTACAGAAAATGAAGACATTGTTTTGAGGTATTATAGAATCTTGAATAATCAACCAGCATTAGAGATAACAAGGATAACAGCACAATTTCCAATTCTTGGAAATACTGAAACACACACAAAAATACACTGCTGTTAGGAGGTTTACTCCATGCTTCCCTGAGTCAAATAAAGCACTGCTTCTGAAAATTTTCAATTCAATACTTTTAATAATCACATAGTGAAGAGTCCTATGCACGGTCCTGCTGAAATTCCTTTGAAATTTCCCATTAGACTCTAAATTTATGTGAATTGTTTATTCTATGCCATGATATATCAAGAGAACGTTTTACTATAAAATTGTTTTCATTAAAATATTTAAGCAAAATCAATGCTTCAAAAAGAAATGCCATGTTTGCTCCACATTTTCATGAATCTTCTAAAATACCAATCAGGGCTATCTCCCCCAGGAAATGACAATCTAAACTGAACGGTATAAACTTAAGATAACCTAGACATGATTTCCTCAAAACTTAAAAGATTCCAACAATTACGTAAATCAAGAAACAGTAAATTATTTTTCCATTTTCTAGTATATTTATCAGAATAAACTTACGATCTGATATGTGGGAAATCCTCTTCAATTTTGCTTCCTGTGTTTTTAAAAATTTGGAGTGCAGCTTCTGCTACTTTTTCATCATCCATTTTCAGACAAGCCAGGAGAGATTCAAATGTTTCAGCAGAATGAAACGAGATGGGATGTGTAAATGAGAGTACCTTAAAAAAAATGAGTCATAAAAATGATCTGTAAACCCTTTCCATCTTTATAATATAAATCCAAAATATTACATACTGGAAATACGCAAATCAAAGTAAATATAAAAATAATTATGCTAACAAGTACATGAGAGCACTAAGTTTAAAACTTAAATATGTAACAGATATGTTCTAGTGTAGGAAGACTGCATGATCTAACAGTCATTTCTTTCAAAATTAAATTACTCAATATAATTCTACTCAAAATAATTTAGATTTTAGTTAATGTTTGGGTTTTTTGGAGGAGGATGAGGAGAAAAGGAACAAGAAGAGAGAATTTAACAAAATAGCTCTAGTCTTCTAAATAAAGGTCATTAGAAGAGAGTACTAACATTTTTAGAAAAAAGTTATCTAGGAAAGAGGGTAAAACAACAGATCGTAAAAGCTATTGTAACATTTACAACTGTTACATTTAACAAATCAACACTGTACTATCAGAAGAAACAAAACAGAAAAAGTAAACTTTTTAGTCCAAGCATACATTAAGAATTTAGATTAAAGTAGATTATAAAGAAGGAATAGAAAATGAAAATGGATGGGATTTTTAATAAAGAGTCCTGATAAAAATACACAGCTATTTGGAGAAAATCCAATTAGATCCTCCCCCACAATATATACTTTCAAAATAAATTCCAGATGGGTTATATTTCAGATTGAAAAACAAAAACAATAAAATCTTCTGAACAAGACACGATTGTTAAGCTTGCAATGTAAAAACAAGCAAGCAGTAGAAAAATAACATTAAACATAATGCCGTATTTGTAAGATTCAGAAACAAGCAAAATAAGTAATGTTACTTAGAGATACACAGATGATAAAACTAAAAGGACAATAAGAGAATTAATAATAAACCCCAAACAACAGAACAATTCAAAACAATTATACCTGGAGGATGTGAATCACAGAAAAGAAACTACTCAAGGAACTTCAACAGTATTGTTAATACTCTATTTGAGTTAGCATCCTATTTACTTTCACTGTATTCACTTTATTACTATACTTTATAACATATATAATAGAATACATTTTATTTTTTATATATCAAATATGTCCTATAAAAAAGCAAAGACAATAAAAAATCTCAATCAGTTAAAAAGAACAAAAAAATTGAGATGTCAGTAGAAAATGAACACAAGATTAAAAAAGAGAGAGAGAGAAAATGAACACAGGATAAAAATAATGAATTCACCATAGGGAAAACACTAATGATTGTACCTCAGTGCAATAATTACACAAATTAAAACATTATTTCTACTTATCAGATTAGCAAATCTTTAAGATTTACAATATTCCATGTTTCTGAAGATAGGAGAGACACAGTCATTCACTGTTGACAGAATTATAAATGGGTATAATTTTTCTGTAAAGGAATTTTATTAAATTATACACATCCAAAAATTTTGAAAATGATCATTCTCTTTATATTCCATCACTAAAAAAAAAAGACATCAGCAAGAGATCTTAGATATATTTATCTTTGTAGTGATTATAAGAATAAAATTAGAAAAATCTAAATATCCAGGGAAATAGTTGGGAACTCTATGGCACTGCAAAAGTGGACTAAACACCATTTCAAAAAATAATGTTTTTTGTATTTTTACTATGAACCAGACACTGTGCTCGAAAACTTATGTTCATGACTTAATTTACTCCTCTGTGAGATAAGTGCTATTATTATCTCCATTACAGATGAAGAACTGGAGGCAATGAACCTGCCCAAAAGCATCCATCTAATAAATGACAGCCAAAGACAATTTTTGACACTCTTAAAAAAACACTTCTTAAAAAACACTGATAAAAATGCTTTATAATAAGGGAAAATAGTCAAGATACAAAATTGTATATATGCAGTCTGATCTCAACTAGGTAAGTGTGCATTTTTTTAAAACATAAAAGGAAAACAGAAGGAACATTTATGTGTGATAGGCTTATGAATGTTTTCTTCTTTATAATTTTGTATTTTGTCAATAACTAGTTGATATTTTTATAATACGTAAAAGCCAGTAGTATATTTTAGCTAACAAAATAAAAGATAAATGTTTGGTAGGGCTAGCACTTTCTTTACTCACTAATGAAAACTTCAAATTATAATCTGCTATTTTAATGTAACAATACTAGGTAGGCTATATTATACAATTTAAACCTGAAAATATTTAGCTTACATGTTAGAGGAAATGTGCAATTTCTAAATTACCTAAAATGACTGAGAAAATTTTATTTCAGTTTCTATAAAAACTTAAGCAAATCTCAAGAATAAAAAATATATACTATATGTATGTTAAACAGTTATGTAATTAGGCACTTAATTTCACCATAAGCATATTTACCTTAAGCAGTTCAAGACCTGCCCTGATGGCTTGATCAGTTGGAACACCCTCATCTTCATCATCTGCTGTTCCATCTATTGATTTATTCACTTGCTTAATAAGAGCACTAAAGTATGACAAAAAAAAGTTGTCATATTTTCAACTGTTCTTTATTACTAATGTCTATGAAAAATAATCGTGAATATTTTCTATACAGACCACATCCAAACACATAAAGATTTGACAAAGCTGTTTCCCAAACATTACTGCAAAACAAAAAATTATAATAGGTATTTTAAGATACTTCTTTTCAAAAATAGTATTTTTCCTATCCATTCAAAGGAAGTCCAAATGTTATTTGATTTGCTGTTTATTAATGCTACCTATATTTTTATTCTTGCATTTTCCATAGAAGAATTATGCCCAAACACATGAATAAGTGTTTTCTAATTATCTGAAATTCATTATTGAGTAAATAGAACAACGTATACTGAAATAAGGATAAATGCCAACATTAAGCACTTTCAAAATATTTACCAGATATTACTATGTGTCAGGCACTGTTCTAAGAGCCAGAAACACACAGGCCTGTTCCTGAAAGGTGTAAAAATACCTAGATAACAGACATATAATAAAACTTCACTAGAAATTAGAAGAGATTAAAAAAAAAAACTACTCTGAAATTTTCTTCTGAAAACAAGCATAGGTTATTTTAAAATAAACATTTATAATGCAATACTAATTGTCTAAAATAATCATTCATACTTTTAGGTATTTGTTCTTTTTATAAAAAATAAATACATACACTACAGTTAGAGCAGTAAAAACTATTAAAAAAATACTAGGAGTTCAGTGAGGTGATACCAACAAAACACAAAAAAATCAATGTGCTTTTCTGTATCAGCCAAAGCCACCTAAAAAATACAGACAGGGGAAAAATCTATTCACAATAAGTTAAAACATATAAAATAAGTTTTACATGCACAGAATCTATGTGTAAACTCTAGAATTATATGAACGGGAACACAGAGATTTGAATAAGTCAAGACAAGTAATGACATTTTTTCACTAAATATCCAAATGTTATCAGGGGAACACAACTTGGTATGGGACAAGATTCAATAGATGCATTCTATGGCTCAACTGGAAAAATCAATTAACGTCTGGGAACAGCCAATTAATTTTGGGGGGAGGGGGAAGGAAGAAAGAACTTTCTCAACAAGATAAAAATGTTTCATTAACACCTCAAAAGACAAATGAACCAAAGTGAAAATTCAGTAAAGAGTCCAAATCATACAATAATTTATAATAAGGAAACACTACAAATTAGGAAGGAAAGAATTTTTCAATCAATGGAGTTGATATAACTAGCTATGATATGCTTTTTTTTTTTTTTAAGGATGAATATCTACTTCCACCTTACACTAAAATGAATTCCAGACCAACTAAAGATTTACGTAAAAAAAAACATAACTACCTAGTATGAAAAGAAAGGCAGAAAAATCATAAAGGAAACAACTGAGAGATTTAATTATATAGTATTTATTATAAATTACACAAATTTAAAAGGTAATCGAACTAGATTAATAGCCTATTTTATAAAGCATTCTTTTTTTGAGGTATTCAATCATTTTTTTTTATTATGTTAGTCACCATACAGTAGTACATCATTAGTTTTTGATGTAGTGTTCCATGACTGTTTGCATACAACACCCAGGGCTCCACGCAACCCATGCCCTCCTTAATACCCATCACCAGGCTGACCCATCCCCCCACCCCCCTCCCCTCTAAAACCCTCAGTTTGTTTCTCAGAGTCCATAGTCTCTCATGGTTCGTCTCCCCCACCAATTTCTCCCCCTTCATTTTTCCCTTCCTTCTCCTGATGTCCTCCATGGTATTCCTTATGTTCCACAAATAAGTAAAACCATATGATAATTGACTTTCTCTGCTTGACTTATTTCACTTAGCATAATCTCCTCCAGTCCCATTCATGTTGATGTAAAAGTTGGGTATTCATCCTTTCTGACGGCTGAGTAATATTCCATTGTATCTATGGACCACGTCTTCTTTACCCATTCATCTACTGAAGGGCATCTCCGCTCTTTCCACAGTTTGGCTATTGCAGACATTGCTGCTATAAACATTGGGGTGCAGGTGCCCCTTCTTTTCACTACATCTGTATCTTTAGGGTAAATACCCAGTAGTGTTAATTACTGGGTCACAGGGTAGCTCTATTTTTAATTTTTTTAGGAAACTCCACACTGTTTTCCAAAGTGGCTGTACCAACTTACATTCCCACCAACAGTGTAAGAGGGTTCTGTTTTCTCCACCACCTCTCCAACATTTGCTGTTTCTTTCCTTGTCAATTTTTGCCATTCTAACTGGTGTAAGGTGGTATCTCAATGTGCTTTTGATTTGAATTTCCCTGATGGCTAATGATGATGAACATTTTTTCATGTGTCTTTTAGCCATTTGTATGTCTTCTTTGGAGCAGTGTCTGTTCATGTCTTCTGCCCATTTCTTGACTGGATTATTTGTTTTTTGGGTGTTGAGTTTGAGAAGTTCTTTATAGATCTTGGATATCAGCCCTTTGTCTGTAGTGTCATTTGCAAATATCTTCTCCCATTCTGTGGGTTGCCTCTTTGTTTTGTTGACTGTTGCCTTTGTGTGCAGAAGCTTTTTATCTTGATGAATTCCCAAAAGTTCATTTTCTTTTTTGTTTCCTTGCCTTTGGAGAGGTGTCTTGAAAGACCGTTGCTGTGGCCAATGTCGAAGAGGTTACTGCCTATGTTCTCCTCTAGGATGTTGATGGATTCCTGTCTCACATTGAGGTCTTTCATCCATTTTGAGTTTATCTTTGTGTATGGTGTAAGAGAATGGTCGAGTTTCATTCTTCTGTATATAGCTGTCCAATTTTCCCAGCACCATTTATTGAAGAGGCTGTCTTTTTAACATTGCTTATTTTTTCCTGCTTTGTCGAAGATTATTTGACCATAGAGTTGAGGGTCCATATCTGGGGTCTCTATTCTGTTCCACTGGTCTATGTGTCTGTTTTTGTGCCAGTACCATGCTGTCTTGGTGATCACTGCTTTGTAATATAGCTTGAAATAGGGAACGTGATGCCCCCAGCTTTGTTTTTCTTGTTCAACATTTCCTTGGCGATTCAGGGTCTTTTCTGATTCAATACAAATTTTAGGATTGTTTGTTACAGCACTTTGAAAAATGCCGTTAGTATTTTGATCGGGATGGTGTTGAAAGTATAGATTGCTCTGGGCAGCACAGACATTTTAAAACAATGTTTATTCTTCCAATCCATGAGCATGGAATGCATTCTTTTTTTTTTTTTAAGATGTATTTATTTATTTGTCGGGGGGGGCAAGCACACACAAGCAGGGGGAACAGCAAGCAGAGTGAGAAGCAGGCTCCCCACTGAGCAAGAAGCACAATGTGGGACTTGATTCCAGGACTCTGGGATGGTGACCTTTGCCGAAGGCAGATGCTTAACCGACTGAGCCACCCAGGCATCTATTTCATAAAGCATTCTTAGAATCAATAAGAAAAAGACAATTCCTCCAAGCCCCTCATAGAAAAGTTTTTTAAAAAGCAATTAACCAAGAAATATATGGGGAAGAAAAATGTTCAATTTTATTAGTCACACATTGTTTTTTTAAAAAAGAGTATCACCATTTACCTATGAAATGGCAAGGACTGAAAAGGTTAATAACCACTAACAGGAGAGTTAGGTGAATTGGACACTCAGTGACTATCGGTGCAAGGGACTAAGTGTGGAATATTTCTGGAGACCTATTAGATAGTGTGGTGGTTAACCAAGAGGGCTCTGGAGCCAGACTTCCTGGGTTTCAATGCCATTCACCACTTCCTAGCAGTGGGGAAGTTATTCAACATCTGTGTAACTCACTGTTCCTTATCTGTAAATTGGGACTAATTCTTGTCTCACATGGTTAAGAGGTAAATAAGTAAACATGTAAAATATGTGGACTCATCCCAGACACTTTAGAAGGGCTAAACTACTTGTTACTCTTATTTATATTTTGACTTACCTTCTATAGCACTACAAACTACTGATAATAAAGCCAAAGACCTCAGTTTGACTGTTCATAGTACACATTATTTGTAAAAACTTTCTCCATCTTAACTTTCAAAACACTACAATAACCTGGTGTTCTTACACTCCTGTAATTTTTCTACTGTCGAAAAACAAAATTCCAAGGTTCTGTCCATGATCTTTTAATCCTTTTACTTCTTTCTACACAATCTCATGTGCAGGGAACAAATCCATTCTCATAGTTTCACATTAAGCTCAATTTGCCTTGATTTTTTAACTGTTTCTCATGTCCAAATAAGAAGCACATCAGTTCCCTTAATTCCTTTCAAAGTATTACTACGTGCTTCATCATTTGGATTTGAGCTCTTATACTTCTGACTTCTCATCAACTTTATTCCCCATTTCCAGTAAGATGAGCCATCTATTAAAACCTTCCTCAAACATAATCTTCCCTTTCCATCCCACTACCAGCATCCACAGACAATCTGTAACACCTTAACAGTCTATCCATTCTACTTCCCTCCTCCCATCCATCATTAAACATCCATTGTCCTCAACAGACTTAAAACAGTAAAAGCTCTAAAGTTAAACCTTAAATGCTTTCCACAATCTGATCCCAACTATTTTTTTACCATTATCTTATAACACTTTTATACCTTTTCATGGCAATCATTTTCTAATTGTCCTCTCCTGTCCAGTTAGCTGGTTTATATTAATTGAGTGCCTAGAATATTCATTCTTCCAACTCTATAAAAACAAATCTTACCCATTCTTCCTCTTAGGTCAAATACTACTTTAGAGAAATCCTCTTTCAGTCCTCTGGACACTATCTGCATTAATTTTATGAAACTATAATATAATCTCCTGATTAAAACTCCTTATTGCACTACCACAGGGTTAATGAAAAGCAAAAAAATACGCTTTGCCAATACCTAACTAGCACTGTCTTGAATAAAGCATGGAATTATTTAAGGATTGAGTTTCAGACTGATTCGGTGTCTTCCTTGTACTAATACAGAGGGTTCTGATTTTTTGTTTTATATTGTTTTTCAAACCTTAGAGTCCTTTCTTCAAATGAAAACTGATGCAGTAGGAGTCCAAAGTGACTGCTGAGTATCGAAAACAGGGTCTCCCTACTCTGCAGGGGATCACAGGCCAAAAGCTACACCTTCTACCCTCCCAAACAAAACAAATCCCCAGAAAGGGTCCACTGGGTACGGGATATTATTATTTAGATTCTAATGTATCTCTAAAAGATACTACTAATAACCAGTAAACCAGAATGTTATATATATATACATTCTGTAAGCACTTTATTTTTTCAACCAGTCGAAACATTTTAGGAAAATGTTTTAAAAAAAAAAAAAAAAAAAAGAACATTTTACATAAGGGAATACAGCCATAAAAAGAAAGTATTTTCCAGTCAGGTGATATCAAAGCTGAAATGAGGGTTGTTTTAAAAATAACACTTTCAGTTCTCAAATACCTGTGAAAATGCATCCTATGCTGCTTTACAACATATTCACCTAATTTTCTTTTCCTGAGAGTATAATTTAAATTTACCTACCCTATGCAAACTAACTAAAAAAGAGGAATTCCTGATATACTGGTAACAGATAGAAACTAGGCTTAAATTGACATTTTCTCATCCAAATGAAGTAATACTTAAAATTAAAATAAATAACAAGAAAAATTAAATATACGATATATATGAGTGTGTACATATACATACACACATACACATATATATGAACAGATATACGTACAGATATAAATAGATAAGTATATAGCCATTTCACATATACAAAAATCTGTATAGGTTAAGTGCCTTGCGTATAGCAGGTACTCATAAGCAACTGACTGAAGCATGAATGAATAGTAATGAAAACTTAATATTTTTATATAAAAATACCTGATAGATTCAGTATCTATGTGCACAGGTGCTATCCTCTCCAAGAGAAACTTGATCATCTCCAGGAAAGGATTTGTAGGCTGTTTGGGGTTGCCCAACTTCTTAGTTATTTCACGCTGTAAGGCAGATTTTTTTTAACTATTACAAAAATATGTTTAAAAAATTACATCACATTAAAATATTAAGAATCTAAAATAATTAAAACCATGTAATACTGGTGTTGGAATAAACAAATCAACAGAATTGAAGGAGTCCAGAAAAACAAACTAAATTAAAAATTTTGCATAAGGTAACATTTCAACTAACAAGAAAAAAAGATGGATTATTCAATGTACTGTGTTGAAATAACTGAACAGACATTCTGAATAAAAACAGATCCCTATCTCATACCTTATGCCACAAACATTCCAAAAAGATAAAAACAAATACAAAAGAATAAAACCAGGTTCAGTGGAGACACAAACTTCAGAGAGTAAAATTATCAGGGAAGCTTTTTAAAACAACAGATTCCTGGACCTCATTGTGAAGATTAGTCAATCTGGGGTGGAGCCAAGAATCATCTTTTTTTTTTTAAGCCTCTTGGAAGATGCATGGGCAACAGATTGAGAAATATTGACATTAGTAAATACTTTCATTGACTTGCAATAGAATGGAGTTTTGTAAGCAGGACATAAAATGCAAAAACCCTGAAGAGTCTGCTGATAGACTCAGCTACATAAAACTATGGTATGTAAAGGACATCATAAACAAAATCAAAGGGCAAACTACAATGAGAGAAAATTATTTGCAGCTTAATTAACATACATGACTAACAAATCAATAAGATAAAACAAATGTCATTCCAGAAAAATAGGCAAAGACTAAAAACACACAATTTACAAAAAATATATAAATGGCTAATATGCCCAAGAAGAAAAAATGGTCAGATGATTAGCAAACAAGAATACAAATCCTACCAAAATAATTATGTTTTTCTGAGTTCTGGTTCTTTCCAATAATGATAGAAGCCAATACTGAATCTATACTAAAGAAATAATCAAGACTGTGAAAAATTATTTGGCTATAAAGATACTAAAGTGTTCTTTAAAAACTGGGAAAAAACCTGAATGTGTAACACAGTGGACTGTTCAATAATTATGGTACATATATTCAATGGTATGCTACACTGCTATTAAAGACTAATAAAAATAAGTAAAATGTACAATGCTGTAGTATATGATCTTATTTTGGAAGATATACACCATAATATTAACAGTAATTGTCTCTATAAAGGGCTTATAGTTTACTGTCATTTTTGTGATATTTTACATAATGAATATAAATTTCACATAATGAATACAAAATTCACATAAATGAATACAAATTATTTTATTAAAGGTGTCAAAAATTTACATAATGAATATTATGTAAAATAACGCATATTTTAAAATGTGCTGTTTTATATAACGAATATACATTCTACATAATGAACATACATTATTTCCTTAAAGAAGTCAAAAAAGGTTTGGGGCTTCTTCAAACATTAGTTCTTTTTGTTTTTGTTTTGTTTTGTTTTTTTATGAGAGAGAGAATCTTAAGCAGGCTCCACACCCAGTATGGAGCCCAACGTGGGGCTCGATCTCAACCCTGAGATCATCACCTGAGCCAAAATCAAGAGTCTGACACTTAACCAACTGAAACACCCAGGTGCCCCAAACATTAGCTCTTTTTATTTTTTATTTTTTTTTAAAGATTTTATTTATTTATTTGTCAGAAAGAGAGAGAGAGAGAGAGCATGAGGGAAGAGGGGCAGAGGGAGAAGCAGGCTCCCTGCGGGACTCAATCCCAGGACCCCAGGATCATGACCTGAGCCAAAGGCAGACGCTTAACCGAATGAGCCACCCAGGAGTCCCAACTCTTTTTAAATGTCTCTCCTTACCACACAGCCTTCAGCCTGCTTGCAGGAGCATGTTGGACTAACAAGTACTTCTAACTGTTTTCTTATTTTCTCATCATCTTCCAACACCTGTGTGAACTTCTTCATGAAATCCTGAGCCTTACCAGGATCTGGCAAATTTCCTTAAATAAATTAAAATTCAGTAAAAATACGATTTTAGAAATTTCTTGAAATAATAAAAGATCAACATTTTTCATTCTTTTTATTACTTTGATTAATAATCCTAATTTACAAATTCAGTTTAGTTTAATTAGAAGTTGTGGAACAACTTTAATAGTCAGTTTTCACAAAATTCTGCTCTCTAGAAATATGAAACAAGATCACTGTCAAGGAACATCTTTGTAGGAAAAGATTGAACTGGCTATTTCTAAATAACCCCTTATAATATTTAAGGGCATTAAATGTCAACCTGAATGATACCAATTTATTACTGTCTCCTTGAGCTTGTTGTGTACATCGTTCTCTTGTAACTTCCAACAAGAGATCAGTAAGTTTTACCTTTAAGAAACTATTTTCCTGTATTGTATTAATCTGTTAAACCATCCAGAGATAATTCATATACACATGCTATCAGTCAATAAAACATGCTGAGCAAAATGTTTCAGGTGTTACTGTCGGATGTGTCATTATTGCATGAGAAAGGATAAATCCTCATAGAATCAAAGATGATTTCTATACCACTCTCCTAATATACTGATGTATCAAAACACTTATAGTGTTTATAGCTAGTAAAATGCTGATCCCAGTGTCTTCTGGGGGGGAGGGGTGGTTACTCACAACTGTTATAGAGGACCAGACTAGGATACTTCCAATAACAGAAATTATAATATAGAACTATGGATTATAATAAAAATTGTAGAAACTCAACTAAATCTTAAAATATAAATGCAGTAAGTGCAGTCTTCAAGTTCATATACAACTCTGAAAGTCCACTTTAAGTCTCAGCTAGATCACTGAGGATAATAAGAACAAAGTGTCCCTATTATAAATACTTGACTGTATGATCTCTTCATGTTTCTATAATACAAAAAAATCTACTGTACTGTCTTCAAATAATTTTGGAAGATGTCACTTTACAGCCCCTCCATAATGTACAGGCATCATACTAAAGGTTACAATAAGGTTTACTGTTCAAGAAACAAATAGACTTGGGGGGGGGGGAGTGGGAGGAAGAGAGAGAGAGGGAGAAGGGAGGGAGGAAACAAATAAAAAAACCCTTTATTTCGGCATTCTACAAACGTACTTGACCATGAAACCCTTTTTTCTAACAATACTATTAGCACCTACAGGATACTAGCATTCCTCAGAACAGAATTTGGGAAAACAGATAAGGGTAAAAAATAGAAAATTATAGATGACCTCCTTTAAGAGAGAGTATCCACAGCCAAACAACAAGGAGACAGTTATTATAAACAGCAGAAAATCACTTGCTAAAGAAATTGAAAACTAATTTATGTTTAACTGCCCAAGACTAAAAGATATTTTGGTCTTAAAGCCTTACTCATGCTAAAACTCCTGTCAGTCTAAAACTCAGTTAATTCGGTTACTGTTCTCTTCAGTATTTGAGCATTACTTCCATACACATCTTGGAATATTTGTTAACATCTCAGAAATCCACCTAAGATAGATCTCTTCACTATTCCCAAGTGGAAGCTCAGTAGAAATGTTCCTCCAGGTGTTCCCGATATTCCCTTTGTCCATGTGCTACACTACACACAGTGATCTCTGAAGCAGGAGGAAAAGCAAATGCCCTACAAAAACAGCTACTTTACCCATTCCCTGCACTGAACAAAAGAGATGTGCTACACAATCCTTTTGTATTTACTGTTAAATGCAATTAAATAACGTTTTGTTTGAAATCACTGGAAAGCAAAAAAGCAAATTAGTATTTTTTTTTCAAAGAAGCTCTTTTGTACTTATTATGTATACTTTGCTCTAAAATTTGGCTTAGAACGAAATTAGCTTCAAATAGAGTCACATTAGAGCAACCAACACCAAAGCACAGATTCAGTTTTCACAGTAAGCTTATGTAACAGTTTGAATGAATTCCCAAAAATAAATTTATGTAATAAATCCTTTCTCCAGTTCCTGCTCATACCAACACAAAAAGAAAAATTCTGTGTAGCAAAGTAAATGAAAATTTAAAAAAAGAAGAAAAGCTAAAGCTGTCTTGAAAAAAAAATCAGAAACATTTTATACTCTTTTCCTATATTATCATAGCCAAAAATGAAAACTCCATGAAATACTTTAAATTATCAAAAAGAAATATTTCAATTAAACCTTAAATTCTACATGTAATATTTGAAATAACTTACTTGTAATAACCATCACTTTTGAAAATATGGCCTTGACACTGGCGTCTGTCTGTAAATCACACACAAAAAAAGCAAAATTAACACTTCCTAACAATAATCTTCATTATACCCTTCAGAAAATTAGATAAGAAGAACCAGGCCCACGCCCTGACCACCACAGCTGTGAGCTCCCTCTTGAGCTACGTTTAAACTCCGAAGTGAATGAAAGGTGAATGCTCTGCTGTCGTCATCTCTTCCCCCTCAGCCTGTTTTGTCATCCTCTAAACAAAAGGAGACTACTACACCAACCTTTTGAAACAGGGAGATATTTTGTTTTTTCTAGCAATGAAACAAGGCAACTATGTAAAAAAGGAACAAAATAACCTGGTTTTCAAGTTTTAAGCTTATCTCAAACAAAAAGTTCACAAGTATATAAGTCTGAATGACTTGAGGTGTTCCTAAAATTTTTAAGCCTGAGGATTATAAGGCATAGTCATGAAGCTTACGGGGAAGATACGGGATATAGACAATTTTAAAAAGATGCCACTGACATGTACAAAAGACTTTTTCCAAGAGTGCTACTTACTTGCTTTATCAACTTAGCATTATTTCAGTGAATGAATGTGTTCACCACACTGTACCCCATGTAAAGTCACACGTACAAACGATGGTTTCTAAGAGTGCTAGTTATTCACTGCATCAAGTTAGTGTTATTTCTTTAAAAAGAGACGCCTTTGAGCAACTCTGTATAATACACTGAACTAGAAAAACATTGGCGTGAAGGCAACAAATCAAATAAATACACAAATAAACCATCCCTATTCACAAGGAGCTTCCTAAGAGGAAGCGAGAGACAAAACATAAAATACAAGAGTTAATTCCCAAATATTTGGAATTTAAAGTATTTGAATATATCTGTCTAGAATCATGTAAGATTTCTGTTGTTTAATTTGGGGAGAAATAGGTACTGCTGGGCTGTCAAGAAGTTGATCCACATGAAAAAGAAACAGCATCAACAAAAGTACAATTCTAGAAATAATGTCACTTTGAGTGACACTGAGCAAATGAATTTAATTAAATAAAGTAGAAGGGCTACAGTGCTGAACTAAATAAGAATATTTATCAGACTGAATAATGAAGAAGGCAAAGAAACATTCACTGATTAATAAGCATGTAAGAGTCTTCCTAGTAAAATAGGAAGAAATACAAACACCCAAAGGATAAACACAGCTTTGCATTTTTTCTACCTTTAACTCTATAATGTCTACCATATTTCTTGGTATAAAATGAATACTAAGTAATAAGAGACTATTAATTCTCCTCTCATTAGAATTCCACTTTGGGCTACCATCTTCTTCCATTTGGTTTCTGCTTCAACCTCACATCACATTAATGAGAATTCCCTCTTTAACCTGGACAACTCAGTAATTATTTTAAGACAATTTAAAGGAAAATTCCACAAAGTAGAAGACATTAAAACATTTTAATTGAATTGAGATGTATTTTGTTATTTCACATGAGAATGAAGTCATGAGACCCTCCCGAGTTGCTATCAACAGGCAAGGGGAAGAAGTTCCCACTAAATAAATTTTAAAGGGACAGTGAGAGTCAAAAACAAAGTTATTTTTTATTAGTCTCACACATCATGCTGTTCAACATATGATCTGCACACTTAACATACTACTCTACTGCTATTATATGACTTCAATAATGCCTAAAATCAGGAATAGTTTTATATACATGCATATAAAAACATCTGGTATTTTTAATTAACACCTTTGCAACTTTGACCAAAAGGAAGTAAATTAATACAGCTCTAGGTAGCAAACAGGAGCACTTTATCCAGAGCTTAACTGAAATACACTAACTTATTGCATTAGAACACTGACTGAAAATACATGTTTATTGGCTGAAGCACACTAACTTAATCGGGAGTTTTCCAATTTTGTTCCTCGGCAAAGTACTGAAACAGCAGAATCACTACAATTAGTTTTAAGTCATCTATTATAAGAAAAAACTTATTCTAGCAGGTTCAATAATTACAGGTTTCAATAAACCATAAACAAAGAGGTTACTATTCGCCTCCCCTTACATGAAACAACTCCTCTCTATTGACCTCTGTTCTATGAGCATGCAGTATATGGTTTTTTTTTGGGGGGGGTTTCACTAAGGACTGAAAAGAAATTAAAAATAACAGTATATTGTTATTTTTGTATGTTATATATTTCCTTGGATGCAATTTAAAATGGCCACACATACTGCTTTTTTGATGAATTATAACTTTTATAGGTCTATATACAACACTCTCAAACAACATTCTAGGGAAAAAGAACACCCAGAATCATTCTAAAAGTCTAAAAACTAAAATATAATTCATCATCTGGATGAATACCACCATTAACTTATAATTATGAAAACCAAGTAGTACATTAAGATTACTGTAATATTAATTATAAGTAAAAATATAAAGATATGTAATTAAAATTACATGACATTAAAATTTTCTAAAACCACAAGACTATACAATGGGAGCATTTTAGTGTGGCAAGAGAGAGTGCAATTTTACTCTATTTTCTGTGCTTTCAAGGATATGGAGCCATTTTCTGGTTTTTTTAAAGCCACAAAAAAACTTTAATTCTGAATGCAAAGAAATACATTCTCTTTCCTGTTGGGTATCACCTTTTATAGATATAGTAAGTGTAAACTTTAAATTTTTCTATGCAATAAGTTTCTTAAAGATTTCATTGTTCTAAATTAAAGATGATAGTTTCTGGAGTAGAACAGTTCCACACAGTAACAGTTGTTCAACACCACTGTAGCAATGGTAAGGAGTAACTGAAATACATGCGTTTTACAAAACTTATCATCAAAGGAAAATTTTCATTAAATTTGACTTACTTTGGGTTGCTTAATTAAGTCAAGCAAATCCTTCACTTGATGCCGGAGCAGATTTTGACATTTCCACATTTCATTCAGTGCTCTGCAAAACACAAACACATAAATTTAAATAACAAAACAATAAAAATCCTTCCAGAATATTCCAAATATATTGTTTTTTTTTTAAGTTCAAATTAAAAAAAGAGATGACAGAGATGAGGTAAAATTCACAGAACTAAGCAACTGATGATGTATGGAACAAAAGGGAAGAGGTATGAACATGTGAAGGGATATCTGTATCAAAAAGAACATAAGTGGTTGTTTTTTGTTTTGTATAAAAATAGGGAAGAGCTATCATTAACTGCAACATGTGTGTAAACTAGGATATAGGAATTACCTACAGAGATTATAAACTTGAGAAACAAAGGAATATTTGATGGAGTAAGGTCCTGCAGTGGGCAGGATGAAAAGGAATCAAAGCCACAAACAGAAGAGTTCTAGTGCTGAGAGAACGGGATATACTTTTTCCTAAAACAGAAATATTTATATTGTAACTTTGTATATTACATGTTTATGTATATTACAAAATGTAGATTATGTACTTATAGGTAAATATACATAGTCATTATAATAAGATTAAAATGTATAAACCAAACCAATGTAAAAAAAAAATAAGCTCTCACTTGTTTTATTTAATCCTCAAATTCTGTTTAGAGGTAGAATCTATGTGTTTAGATTTTTTTTAAAGATCTATTTATTTATTTATTTATTTGAGAGAGAGAAGAGAGAGCACACATGTGAGTGGGGAAAGGAGAGAGAAGCTCAAGGAGACTCCCCACCCAGTGCAGAGCCCAAGAGGGGGCTTGATCTCAAAACCCTAAGATCATGACCTGAGCCAAAATCAAGAGTCGGAATCCCAACCAAATGAGTCATCTAGGCACCCCATGTGTGGAGATTTTTAAGGACTCACTGAGCTGTTACAGTTAACTAAATAATGTATTATATAAATTATATAAAACATTATTACCTATAACTATAATATATATTCTATATACTCCATATAAAATATATATTTATACTACATAAATTTGACATGTACATGTATTTATATCCTGTATATATTTATTAGGTTATATAAATATGTATTTACATATTACTATATGTAAGTGAATATTATTTTTATATGGCAAAATTTCTGATGTCCTCTTAATATTTTTTTCAGACAGAAATTGAAATCTAAAATTATACACTCAAGAAAATATGCAGAAATCATGAGAAGTTAATGTTATTGAAATATTAAGTTACAGAATTCAGAACCACACATATTTTAATATTTGAAAAGGAAATTTTCCAAAACCAAATACTTTTCATTATTTTGTTTTCAATTACCTACACTTCATTAGCCTCCACTATCACACATATTAAGCACTGCCATAAAACAGTAATATAGTACAAAAGCATATAAAACCACCTCTTTTTTTCATTGGCAAGACAATTGTTAAAAATTTCCATTTTCCTCAACACTCTGTTTTAAGAATACCTTTGGATACTTGTATGGAAATAGTTTAAATTTGGACACTTAAATGCCTTTACAGTGGTCATCTCAAAATCGTACTTGGCAAAGCAACAGCATTTTATCTTAGAAGTTAAATTTATTTTTTTTAAAGATTTTATTTATTCATTCATTTGAGAGAACGAGAGAGAGAGAGAGAGAGAGAGAGAGCATGAGAGGGGGGAGGGTCAGAGGGAGTAGCAGACTCCCTGCCGAGCAGTGAGCCCGATGCGGGACTCGATCCATGGACTCCAGGATCATGACCTGAGCCGAAGGCAGCCGCTCAACCAACTGAGCCACCAAAATAACTATACTGTTTTCAAGTTATTAAATTTCCATTAAAAATTTAATTGAAACACTTTAAGAATGTACACAGTAAAAATGACCAGTATACAGAGGACTGTAAAAATCTAGTAACTAAGAGTTATGTAATTAAAATAATTTTCAAAGAAACAGTAGTCATCTGTGAAATTACTTCTGAACTCCAAAGTCAATGAATTGTCTCTTGCTTCTTAACACTTCATCATTACTTACAACTTCTGACAGGCCTGGATTTTGAAACTTGCCTTCACTTAAAATACTTAAAATAAAGCAGGAATTATTACACCTCTAATAGCTATTTGTTAATTTAAAGATGAAATATCAAGCAACTCCAAAGCTCCATTATAAACTATGATGGCTATAGTGTAAATCAAAAAGTAACCATCACTAACTAAGATTTTGTATTGTAATATATTTTTAGGGAAACCATCCTCTCAAGTACTTTAATAAAATTATCTTAAACAGCAAAGACAATTTATCCTTGTGCTTGCCTTCCTAAATAATCCTTAAAAAAGAAAAAAAAAGTAGAAATAATTTTACAACAGGAAGACAAATATAATTTGAGCCTGAATTCCAGCTCTGTCACTAAATAAACATGAAAAATTTGATTAGAGAATGGATATTCTTAGTTATTACCTGTCTAGTCTTCTCACTAGGGCTTTGCACTAACTCAAAGAAAAAGACAGCTACCATCGGGTGGCTGTCAGAAACCTGTACAAATGTTGAAGAGAACCTCTCCTCCAATATTCTGCTCCCAGTTGGCAAAACTGCCCACCAGACACAGCAGTACAAAAACGGTCTAGATGAGAGCCTGCCTAACGAAAGACATCACATTCAGGACACCTGAAACTACCACTAACTCTTGTCATTAACAGTTGTTCTAGGAAGCCTGGGGGAGGTGGCAACACACATCATGATCGGAGAGTACTCAAGCCTGCCTCTGCTCTTTCACTAATCAAGATATTTAGTGGGACACCTGGGTGGCTCAGTCGGCTAAGTGTCCAACTCTTGGTTTGGGCTTGGGTCATGATCTCAGGGTTGCGGGATCAAGCCCCATGAGTGAGGCTCCCCACTCTGTGGGGATTGTGTTTGAAGATTCTATCCCCCTGCCCCTCCCCCTTGCGCAGGCACGTGTGCATGTGCACACTTTCCCTCTCTCAAATAAATGAATCTGAAAAAAGAAAAAAAAAGATAGTTAATTTATGGGCTTACCCAAAATTGATACACATCAAAAATTTTAAATATAGGAAGTATTTTGTCTTCCCCAAAAGAACATGGTCACAGAATAAAATATATGGTTCTTTCATAAGAAAGATCTTATCAAACAAGTTCTCACCATGAACCTGCCTGCCAAGCAGCTATTTTTAAGTGCCTTTCAAACTAATTAGAGATTATAAATTCAAATGAATTCTGAGCTAGAATAATAATGTAAATGAATAAAGTAGGACAGATGTTACAATACAGAGTGGTGAGGACTGTGATAGGATTAAAAACATTATTGAAAATATCAAGATTATTACTATTCGGGAAAATGAATAAATAAAAGATGAGAGAAAATTTAAAGACCCAAAAGATTTACAAAAAATAAGATGTCTAATAATGTCTAGAAAGACAAAGAAAATGAATGACCAACAAGCTATATATATTATGGATGAATCTTAGGAACATAAGAAAATGGGGGGAAAAGGTCACAGAAGACTATATCCACAATTCACTTTCATAATGTTCAAAAATAAGCAAAAATAAATATTATGAGGGATACATATACATAGATATGATGAAACTATGTTTTACTTTATTTTGATAAAACTATTGTTTAAAGATTTATTTATTTATTTATTTGAGAGAGAGAGAAACAGAGAGCTGGGGGAGAGGCAGAGGGAGAGGGAAAGAAGCAGACTCCACATGAGAGTGGAGCCCAACATGGGGCTTGATCCCAGGACCCTGAGATCATGACCTAAGCTGAAATCAAGAGTCCGTCACTATCTGACTGAGCCACCCAGATGCCCCATGATAAAATTATTTTTTAAAAAGGAAATGAAAAATACGTAATTAAGGTTAGTGGTTTCCTCTGGGTGAAAGACAGGAGGATGAAAGGGAGAAGAGTTCACAAGTTGGCTGTAGATTCACAAATATATTTACTTTATTACTATGCTTCAAAACTCATATGTGATTTCTTTGTGTGCATTAAATACTTCATAACAATAAATGTAAAGACTTTTGGAGAAATAAATCACAAATGTAAAGTTAAAAGTATTAAAGTAAAATGTTAAGTATTAGATTTACAGTTAGTTAATTCCAAAATGTTGGTTAAAATTAAAAAATCATTTAAAAAATATTATAAATACCTTAAGTGTTTTAACTTAAAACAGAGAAAAATCTATTCACTTACCAACCATTTTTGCAGAATCTATTGGTCCATAGATTGGAATTTACTTTCAACTTTTCCATGGCATTATTTTTCAGTGTATCTCTTGTGATTAGCATTTTTACTTTTTAATTCAATCAAACATACTTGTTATTTAAATGATGAGTGATATCTGATATATGTAGTTTTTTTTTAAGATTTATTTATTTGAGAGAGAGAAAGTGCACAAGCCAGCAGGAGTGCAAGGGGGGGGGGGGCAGTTGCAGGGCTGGATCTCATGACCCAGAGATCATGACCTGAGCCGAAATCAACAGTCAGATGCTTAACTGACTGAGCTACCCAGGCGCCCCGATCGATATATATATATATGTGTGTGTGTGTGTATACACACACACACACACACACACACACACATATAGTTTTTTAACTGCTATTTAGTGTTTTCGATTTACAATTATGTTTCTTTTCCATTTCTCATATTACAGTTTTCATTAATTCTTTTTTGGTCCTATGGTTTTGGAAGCCAACATTCTAATTCTGTTCTTTCAGAGCAACTCAAATTTTTAATTCGTACACTTAATTTACAGCCTAATTAACAATATCTGTCCTCACTCTTCTATGATAAAAGAACCACAGAACATTTTAGCTACCATCTGACATGCTGTTATCTGATAGGATCCACCTAGTATTCAAAACTTTTCACAAAGGCACAGCACCAATCAATCAGAACAGGTGGCAGTAGAACAAGGGCCTGAAGGTCCTTCTGCTGTGCCCAGGCACAGGCGAAAGTGGGGTGGGGAGAAGATCCCAGGGACTCTCAAGACATCTTACATACTGTTCCAAGAAGTGTGTGCTGGCTAAATATCAGCCAGATGCTAACCTACTTTTTAATGTACACCTCCTTCCCTTGTAAAGAAAACTTTGTTGTTATTATTATTGTTGTTTTTATAGGCATTGATTATTTAGACCTGCAAAAGTGTTTGAAAATTTTGTCACTTTTTACACCCTATTCCTGCCTTCTGAATTTCCTTTTTTACCAAGAGAAATTACTATTCTTTAGTAATTTTCTCAAGTAGGATATATGAGTGGTGAACTCTCATTTTTTGCTTAAGAGTGTCTTTCATTCTTACTCATGAATGGCAGGTGAGCTGAGTCAGAAGCCTAGACTATGATTTGACACAGGTTGTCTCAAATAGGGATGGAGTGGGGAGTGTGCTATGTATCTTATTCTCATTCATTCCAAGAAGCCATCAATTGCACCATGAAGATAAGGATGCACTCTAATTCTAGAGGTGTTAGCATATGACAATTGTATGCTTTAAAATCAATTAAATATGGTAGTAACATATTTTACTGTATGCAGTATAAAAAGAATGAACTTTGGAACCAGGTAGAGTTCAAATCCTGTCTCTGTCTCTTACTACTTGTGTGATTTTGTGCAAGTTAACTGACCTCTGGAATTCAGTTCCTCATGTGAAAAATAGGAAAAAATATCACATGAGGGGTTGGCAAGCTTTTCTATAAAAGGCCAGATAATAAATATTTTAAGCTTTATGGACAGTCTCTGTTGAAACTACTCAATTCTTCTGTTAAAGCACAAAAGCAGCCATTGATAATATATACTCCTCTGCCTGAAATACAGCAGATAATAAGAAATTTACATTCTCCCCTCTACGACTTTTTTTCAATGTTTCTATGAAAGGTGTAATTGGCACATATAATAATTTCCATGCAAGAAGTCAAAAGTCCCATTAAGCAGAGGTAGGAATGAAAATTATATGCAGCTCCTTAGACTTCCAATTTCTGAACATTTAATCCCCCACTTTTTTTTTTTTTTTTAAGATTTTATTTATTTATTTGACAGAGAGACGCAGTGAGAGAGGGAACACAAGCAGGGGGGAATGGGAGAGGGGAGAAGCAGGCTTCCCTCTGAGCAGGGAGCTCAATGCGGGGCTCGATTCCAGAACCCTGGGCTCATGACCTGAGCAAAGGCAGACACTTAACAACTAAGCCACCCAGGTGCCCCTTAATCCCCCACTTGAACTACATTTGCTGGAATGCAAAGGACCTACATTTTCTAAAACCTAGAGCAAATCAATCTCTAGGTTTCAATTTCCTAACCATCAGTATGATTCCATTAGTAATGTCTCTTCCATGTCCAAAATGCCAATTCTGTATAAAGGCACTCAAAAGTATTTTCTGAATGAAAAATGGCCATTAAAATATATTTGTGCTTACCCGTATGCCAAACTATAACACTATGTTGAGGCTATGCAGCACAAAAATATGTACCCTACTGCCCTACAGCAAAATTCAAAGAAGCATGAGGTCAAAATAAGGTGGTAGGATATTCTCAGTATGAACCTTAACGCCTTAAGGAGAAAAAAACAAACAAAAAGGTACATCAATACTTCTTGAAACAACAATATGAATGTCTGGGGAAAAAAATCAAATCCTGAAAGATGCCATGTCAATCAGCTCTATTTTTTAATTGCTTACAAAAATCCTTGTTAATCTCATGTTGATAGCAGTACCTTTGAAAAAATAGCCAAGTATTTTATTGTGTCTGACCATTTAAACAATGTTTGTATTACATAAATTGTTAACATTTAAAAATACAGTTGTGGTTTTATTCCCCATAAAATCCAATACACTGAAAAAGATGAAAAGAACAAAATTTGACGTTTGAAACATACTTCACAGCATTTAAATCCAGTGTGGCATACAAGTAATATAAACACTTCATCCGTTCTGTAGTTTCCAAATTGTGGGGAACCATGTACTGGGCAAAGATGCGTTCAACAAGCAATCTATAAAAACACAGAGAAGGTACTGTAATGATTTTTTTTACGTATTAAATTTGTATATAAAATTCCAAAACACACAAAGAATACATATAAAAAGTTTCTGCTTTCTAAATGGAGAGGAGATTTCAACTCAATGATTTCCTTCTAAAAGAAGAGGGGCTGAAAAAAGATTTAGCTGGATGTACGGGCAACAGCCCTATACCCAGCTAAGATAACTACCTCTGCATGACCTGGAGTGTATATGAGGGATTCAATTTCCTTATCTGAATAATAAAGTGTTAAAAAACCAGGTCCTTCCAAATGACAAATTCTACGCATCTCTAAGTTAAAATTATAAAGACATTTTTAAGATTCTTCCAAGTTTCTGGAGTAAGCAACATGAAAAGACCTGGTTAAAAGTTAAAATAAAAAGGTACTAGCAAATAATAATGCAAATCTCCATGCAATGATGCTGCACACTCAAGCCTAAAAATGTCAATTTTATAAAAATAATAACCATGAAGTTCCTCAATGTTAACGTAAGATATCTAGTTCCTAGTTCCTAATAACTTTTAAAACTGTAAGGTGGCCTACTGGTTCTTAATTTTCTCATTCTCATCTATTATGGGTGAGACCATTTGGATCTAAAAATTTAAAATAAATCCAATCAAGTAAAATCCTGCAAGCAGGATTCACAGAGCTATTTACTACTACTAAATGGTTAGGATCCATACAAGATCTAATCTTATACTGCAATAGAAAAATACAAAGATTATATTCAGATAATGTGTTTCAAATAAAATTATAAACTCTTTTTATCCTTCGGTAGAAACTGTTTATTTAAAATGTCTATAATCCAAAAGGCTTATTTTCATTTATTTGAAAACATTTTATTTGAAAAATAACCTATGAAATAAAATTTAAATTATTACACATTTCTACTCTTAAGTACAGCTCTGTTTAAAAATAGTATACAAAAATGAACATAAAAGCTGTATTCCTCCCTAAAGTTATATGTACATTACTGCTTCATTTATGGCTTTGGTGGAAGAAAACTAGTCACTCACTACCTTTAACTTGCAGTAAAAACTGAGAGACTTTAAAGTTATAAAGAAAACACTTTACCTAAAACAACAGATCAAAACAGCTTAATACACCAAAAGCACCATATATTTTAGATATGGTGTCCTTAACTTACCGATCATCAATACTATTTTGATAATATATATGTAGCAATTTGTCTTTGATCCATGAAATCTGTTTTGCAGCATCTTTTCCAGCTGCTGATTGTAAAGCATACTTCTTATAAATTTGGGCAAGTCCCATCATGGCTTCTTTGCGTACTCTCCACTTAAAGTAAAAACAAAAACGCTTTCTTAAAATTTAAAAATGCTCACATTATATTTCAGGAAAGTCTGTTTTCTTGTTTTTAAGTTGCTTTACACAATATATCTTCATCAATCCTCAGTTACTGGATATCAATTTATAATGACTATGAAAAAAAACACAACTATCATTTTAATACATCTACTATATAAGGTACAGAGATATCAACATGTATAAAGAATTCTAATGCATCTTAGACCCATTGTTACCCCTAAAAAACAAAAGTTAATCACCATCACATAAAGTCACTTAGAATTGGTAAGGGAAAGTATGCTACAACATTTTAAAAGGCAAAGAATGAGCTAATTGTAACCTATCCCTTAAACATTTTTTCCATTTATGGTGTATATTAAATATACTTCAATTAAAGGTACATGACATTGGTTTCATCAAATGCTGAGTAAACACACTCAGTTCATTTTGTATATCTAAGAATCAAGTTTAAGTGTAAGAGGAATGTATTCAACTATTTTTTTAAATACATATTTGCTATAATATATCTAATACTGCTTCATTAACTTGGGATGAGTTTATTCTTTAATTTTACACAAACAGCACTATAATCAGTAAGATGTTAGTAATGTTTAGAACTTCATGAAGCTACACAGATGTCTTTTTCTTTTCTTTGCAGTCTGTCATTCATTGTATATTCTTCTCTTAGTTTTTCTTTAAATTACTTACAGCAGATTAAGAACAGTCCTTATCTCATCCATCCACTGATACATATTAAAATAAAAGACTTCAAAAAGCCTTACTCATAAAATAAGAATTCAATTTGTTTGTAGGAATTTTCTAATTCTCTATATTATCTCTAATTCCCCAAACTGCTGCTTTAAGGAGAATTTAAAGACAGAGCATATTCTAATACTGCCAAGAACATAAACATATTCCATTATTTTTTGGTACCCAATTAATATTTGTATGAATGAACCAAGCAGCCCTATGATGAATACAACATGATTATCAAAAATTATGTGAATTTATGTGACCCCAACAATACACAGATACTTAGCTCAAATTCCAAGTCTAACAAAGAAAAAGATTAGTTGAACACTTAGAAGGTTGTTATCCTACCACGAGGCAAATCTCCTTTTCCTTCTTTATGCTTTTTGGACCTTTCATTAAAACCCTATGAGATATTCAATAAAGACAAGTCTAAATTTATTAGTTAAAATACGTTATTCCTAATACCTATACATTTGAAGAGAAAACTATGCAATTCCTGCCCATCTAGTCTCTATCCACAACCAGCATTACCAAAGAGAGCATTAAATGATGAAGACAGCACAATCAACCTTATAAGCAACTATTAAAATGTCATAAAGTATTTACTAGTCAAAACTATTCACAACTACCAACAGGCCTCCCACTTTCTTTGCTAATTAACCCCCAAATACATCAATGATTTTCATCCTTCACCAAAATCACTCAAGCCTAAATCCAGTAAAACCCACACCAGAAAGGAAAGGCACTGGGGATGAGGAGGGAATGAACATTCACTCACATACTTTACTGAGTCTCTAATATACTCCAGGCAATATGAATACAAGAATAAGAAGACATGGTACCTCCTTAAGAAGTCAATGATTACTGAGTGCAGCAAGTGGGTGTTCACTCAAGAGGAAAGGTTTAGGGTCACAGAAGATAGGGCTGGAAGCATGCTGTTCTGCTAGGTTTAGCTGTGCTAAGTTGAAAACATGTTATTTTCTACTCCACAGAAATTATAACACAACCAGCTAAAAGACTATCAACTGATACCCATAGGAAAAGAAACAGAAGAGAGCCAACAACATAAGAAGTTGTGTCAGAGGCCATTACAAATCACTTATTAAAACTAGTGTCCAGGCTAAACATCTGACTACCATTTAGAGCCAACTCATTTTTAAGATGAGAATAATCTGAATTTAAAAATCTAACAAAATTTAATATAAAAAATAAAACCTCATAAATATTAAAATGCCCCCCTAAAAAGGGCTAATTACACTTAAATCTCAATATTTCCAATGAAATACTATTAAACTTAAAGTATTCAAAGTAAAAGCCTACTGCTACTAATTATTATTCCTACTCACCCGTTTGTCTAAAGTTCTCTCTCTCACAAAATTAAGTAAGTGATCGTTGACCAGAAGAATATCCTTTTTAGCAGCCGTAACTATAGACACAATAACATCATGTCTAATAGCTTCTTCAGGGTCATGTGACCTCACTTTAAGATACTCTGAAAGACAAAATTTTATTTGATTAAAATGGAACTTTAACAATTAAAATGTTTTAAAAGATTGCATAAGTCCTTTGTAAGTAAATCACAACAAAATAAAACCTAAGTAGAAGGTTCAATGTTTCAAGAAAATTAAAAGCAGAGGAGGAAGGGGAGCAGAAATGAAGGTCAGTCCATTAGTTAAAATACAGTAGTTTACTTACATGCAACTGAGTACTAAAACCCCTACCCATTTGGGGGACAGGGTAGTTGTATTAAGGAGTTCTGAACCTCATTAACTAAATCATACAAATGAACTAAGAAGTATATGACTTTAAATATTTCATTTCTGTTTTTTGTTTAAATAGTTAAAATATCCAAGTCAAGTGGTTCTACTGGGAAAAGGCTAGAATATTTAAGCTTCTATCCCTTAACTAGGGAAATCCTGAGTAAGGTTTAGGAAAGAATAAAATTAAAATACCAGCCACCAAGAAATAAGATTATAGGGAAGACCATAAGGAAAGTTCAGGTAACTGGACTAAAAGAAAGGCAAAGGGAACAGAAGAAATTAAACATTTAACAGTTAGGAGTGGCTGGAGGAAGACCTTAAATTTAGTCAAAAACATGACAGTTCTGACCTGACACTAAGAAAGGTGAAAGAAAAAATTAACACTCTTCAGTAATGATATATTAGAGGCTTAAGGAAGAGATACCACAATTGAACATGAACATAACAAAATATTATTCCGCTTTTTATTTTAAGACTACCAGTAAGCTAAAATTTCATTGTTTGGATTTGGAGCAATATGTCTAGCCATGCCTATATACAGCAAATAGTGCTTATGATTGTAAATGGATTTACTTCCCTATAAATTGACAGTTTAACAAATAATTACAATGCAAACACCCATAAAGCTACCGCCCAGGTCTTAAGCATTTTCACCAGAAGCATTCCGTAACAGGAACTATTTCCAAAAATGAGAAAGACCATATGTTGCCAAAAAAAACCTTCTGAAATGTCATTTTACCTAACTCAGTAAAGAAAATTACTTTAAGTACTGATTTCAAATGGAGCCTGTTAAATACATCGCAAGTTCATTTCCCCACCAAGATAAAGACAGTTTTATCTTTCACTTTACTTGTTTCAAGTGCAATAGATATTATACTCAGGTGCCACCAAGACAAAACCAATGACAACACCATCAATTTTAAGATGCATCCCAATTTCCCTAAAACAAATCATTCATATTAAACAGATATATACAAGAGCTATTAACTTATAGATCCTAACTGTGCAGAGGAAGAGAAAAAAAGAGAAAGAAGAAATTCTTGATAGTTAGCATGACAAAGCAGCTATTAATACTCTTCACAATATGGCCAGGTCCCTCAAAATGTGGCTGAAGGCACAAGGATGAATCTCACAAACACACTGTCAAGAAAGGTAAGATAAACGTGTGTCTAACATATATTAATCTCAGCTCACTCCTGAAACCCTAAGAAAATGTCTTTTAAAAGGGACAAGTACAAGAGAAAAGACCATAGCAAAAGTGATTTTTCAACAAAACTGAGACAGATATATGACTTGTAAACAAAAGAAAAAGATGAAACCCAAAAAGGGAAGAAAATAATAAATAACTTCATTTCCAGGGTAGAAGAACCATGAAAACATTTAGAAATTCAAGGCACCAAGCAACGAGAAAGGCAGAGATGAAGAATGCAGCCGGAAATATGAGGAATGGTTGAAAATGTGCATATAAAGTAGTTAGACCCCTAGGTTTTTCAGAGCTATCTTTTAGCCAACTACAAAAAACGTGCAGTTTATAGCAATACAGGCTTACCTCAAGAAGCAAGGAAAAACTCAAATAAACAACCTAACCTTACAGCTAAGAGTTAGAAAAACAAACAAAGCCCAAACCCAGGAAAAGGAAGGAATAATAACGATTAGATTAGAAACAAATGATATAGAAACTTAAAAAACAATACAACAGAACAATGAAACCAAGAGTTGGTTCTTTGAAATGATCGACAAAATTGATAAATCTCTAGCCATCCAAAAAAAAAAAGAGGACCCAAATAAATAAAATCATTAATGAAAGACGAGAAATAACAACCAACACCACGGAAATACAATTATAACAGAATATTATGGAAACCCATATGCCAACAAACTGGACAACTTAGAAGAAATGGTTATATGGAAACATGTAACCTACTAAAACTGAAGCATGGAGAAACAGAAAATTTGAACAGACCGATTACCAGCAATGACATTGAATCTGTAATCAAAAAAAAAAAAAACTCCCCAAAAAAAAAGCCCAGGACCAGACAGCTTCATAGGCAAATTCTACCAAAGATTTAAAGAAGAGTTAATACCTATTCTTCTCAAACTATCCCCAAAAAAATAGAAGAGGAAGGAAAACTTCCAAATTCATTCTATGAGGCCAGTATCATCCTGATACCGAAACCAGATAAAGAAACCACACAAAAAAAGAATACTACAGGTCAGTATAAATGCATAGATGCATAAATCCTCAACAAAATATTAGCAAACCGAATCCAACAATATATTTAAAAAATCATACAACACGATGAAGTAGGATTTATTCCTGGGATGCGAGGATGTAAGGGCAGTTCAATATTCACAAAACAATTAACGTGATACATCACATCAGTAAAAGAAAGGATAAAAATCAAATGATCAAGGGCACATGGGTAGCTCAGTTAAGCGTCTGCCTTCGGCTCAGGTCATAATCTCAGGGTCCTGGGATCAACCCTGCGTTTGGGCTCCCTGCTCAGCAGGGAGTCTGCTTCTCCCTCTCCCTCTGACGCTCCTCTCTGTTCATACTCTCTCTCTCTCACAAATAAATAAAATCTTTTTTAAAAATCATATGATCAGAAGCAGGAAAAGCATTTGACAAAGTACAAGATCCATTCATGATAAAAATCCTCTGCAAAGTAGGTCTAGAGGGAACATACCTCAACATGATAAAGGCCTTATATGAAAAACCCACAGCCAACATCATACTCAGTGGTGAAAATCAGAGCTTTTCCCCTAAGGTCAGGAACAAGACAAGGATGTACTTTTCCACTGCTTTTATTCAAAATAGTACTGAGACGTCCTAGCCACAGCAATCAGACAACATAAATAAAAGGCATCCAAATGGATAAGGAAGAAGTAAAACTTTCACTATCTGCGGATGACATACTATACATACAAAACCCTAAAGATTCCACAAAAAAACCACCAGAACTGATAAATGAACTCAGTAAAGTCAAAGGATACAAAATCACTGTACAGAAATCTGTTGCATTCTTATACGCTAATAATGAAGCAGCAGAAAGTGAAATTAAGAAAACAATCCCATTTAAAATTGCACCAAAAACAATAAAATATCTAGGAATAAACGTAACCAAAGAAGTAAAAACCTGTACTCTAGAAACTATAAAAACACTGATGAAATCAATTCAAGATGACACAAAGAAATAGATATTACATGCTCATGGGTTGGAAGAACAAATACTGTTAAAATGTCTATACCATCTAAAGCCATCTACAGATTTAGTACAATTCCTATCAAAATACCAGCATTTTTCACAAAACTAGAACAAACAACCCTAAAATTTGCATGGAATTACAAAAGACCTCAACTAGCCAAAGGAATCTTGAAAAAGAAAAACAAAACCGGAGGTATCACAATTCCAGACTTCAAGTTATATTACAAAATGGTAGAATTAAAACAGTATGGTACTGGCATAAAAATAAACACATAGATCAATGGAACGGAATAGAAAACCCAGAAATAAACCCACACTTACATGATCAATTAATCTTCGACAAAGGAGAAATGAATATCCAATGGAAAAAAGACAGTCTCTCCAACAAATGGAGTTGGGAAAACTGGACAGCTACATTGCAAAAGAATGAAACTAGACCACTTTCTTTCACCATACACAAAAAATAAACTCAAAATGGATTAAAGACCTAAATGTGAGACCTGAAATAAAAATCCTTGAAGAGAGCACAGGCAGTAATTTCTCTGACATTGACCATAACAACATTTTTCTAGATATGTCTCCTGAGGTAACGGAAACAAAAGCAAAAATAAACTATTGGGACTACATCAAAATTAAAAGCTTCTGCACAGCAAAGAAAACAACCAACAAAACTAAAAGACAATCTACAGAAGAGGAGAAGATAGTGGTAAATGACATATCTGATAAAGGGTTAGTACCCAAAATACATAAAGAACTGATACAACTCAACACAAAAAAAACCCCAAATAATCCAATATTTAAATAATGGACAGGAGACATGAACAGACATTTTTCCAAAGACAAATAGATGGCCAAAAGACACATGAAAAGATGCTTAAATCACTCATCATTAGGGAAACTCAAGTCAAAACTACAATGAGGCATCATCTCACACCTGTCAGAATGGCTAAAATCAGTAACACAAGAAACAACAGGTGTTGGTGAGGATGTGGAGAAAGGGAAACCCTCTTGCACTGTTAGTGGGAATGCAAACTGGTGCAGCCACTCCGGAAAACAGTATGGAATTTCCTCAAAAAGTTAAAAATAGAACTACTCTTCAAGCCAGTAATTGCACTACTGGGTACTCACCCAAAGAATACAAAAACACTAATTCAAAGGGATACATGCACCCCTATTTATTGCAACATTATTTACATACAATAGCCAAGCTGAGGGAAAAGCCCAAGTGTCCATCCATAGATGGATGAAGAAGTGGTGATATATATATCACACACACACTCACTCCACTGTATTCCAGAATACATACAGTGGAATATTATTCAGCCATAAAAAGGAATGAAATCTTGCCATTTGCAACAACATGGATAAAGCTAGAAAATATAATGCTAAGTGAAATCAGTCAGAGAAAGACAAATACCATATGATCTCACTCATATGTGGGATTTAAGAAAACAGATGAGCAAAGGAAAAAAATAAGAGAGAGAGAGAGAGAAAGACAAACCAAGAAACAGACTCAACTGTAGAGAACAAACTGATGGTTACCTGAGGGAAGGTGGGTGGAGGGATAGGTGAAATAAGTGATGGGAATTAAAGAAAAAAAAAATTAAAATGTGCCCAGAGGCTGAAAAGTAGAAAAGTAGTTGTATGTCATATAACATAACAACATAAATGTTTCATAAAAAAATAAAACTACATACTAGCTTTTGGTAAACATCCAAACATTCCAAACAATGGTTTAAGGACTTAAAAGGTTATTGGTGAAATTATTCACATCTAAAATGTATTTTAGATAGCTATAAAAAAAATCAAAACATCTATTATTTAGCTAACAACAAACTTTGCATTAAAGTTCTGACTTGGGAAAATTACTTAAGTTTTCTTTGTACTTTAAAAAAGATCCAGACTATATATTGACTTCTACAAATCAAGAAAAACAAGCCAATTGTTAAAAGATGGATTTAAAATTTAAACAGACACTTCATAAAAGAAAATATCAATACACACATAAAAGATACTCAATTTCATTAGTCATCAGGAGAATGCAAATTAAAACCACAACAAAACAGCAAGACCTATGAGAATGATGATAATCAAAAAGACTTAGGATTCAAAATGACAAGAACACTGAAGAACTGGAACTTTCAAACATTTCTAGTGCAAGTGGAAAACAGTACAGCTAATATGGAGAACTTAGTCATTTCTTATAAAATTAAACATGTATTTCCCCTATGACTAGCAATTTCACTCTTAAGTAGTTACAAAGAGAAATAAAAGCATAAATCCATAGAAACACTTGTAACAATACTCAGAGTAATCTTAATAGCCCCAAATCAAAAATAACCCAGAAACTCATCAAGCAAAAAAGTGGATAAACAAATTATCATGAATACCATTCAATAATAAAAAAGAATAAAGTAATAATACAGGAGTCCCAAAGACACCAGCAACTAGACTTTTAAACTCCTGATAGGATACTCTTCAGTAGAGAATCTGAAGAGAAGTATTTAAACTAAAGGTTTGCTAACAAACAACCCACCCTGATCACCCTAAATCGAAGTTCAGAGTCAGCAATCCCATCCAAATATTCAGGGCTTTCTAAACAGCTCTTTTTTAGTCCTCCACTCTTAATTATAAGTATAGAGCTACCGAATGACAAGCATTTGAGGAAAGCCTGTAACAGGGAAAAAGCATGTGGGAAAAATAAGTTAACTAAAACAACATTTTGTAGGAAAAAAAAAATTCTCCAAAATACTACCATTAATTTTTTCAGAGAACAGTGCATCAATAACACAAGAATAGAATGTTACAGTAAAAAGAACATCCAGGGAAAAGAGAAAAGAGGAGGAGGAAGAGAAAGGAGAAACAGACACACACACACACACACACACACACACACACACACACACACACACACACACAAAACAGAATGAAAGGAAAGAGAGGAGGGAGACGGAAGAGGGAGGAAAACAGATCTTCTGAAGATCAATGCTATAAAGTAGAAGCTCAAAGACCAAGCAGTCCAAATTCAGATATGAGTGGGCAGGTAGTGGGTTCCAGGCAGTATATCACCCCCAAAAATGATGAAAGTGAGAAATACCTGCTGTTTAAACCTAACTGGTAGAAATTCAATGAAACCTGAAAGCATTACTATGACAAACTATTGTTAAAAATATTATGAAAGAATACACTTTATCATTTTATCAAAAGAAACTCAAAAGTAGGAAGATTTAAGAAGGAACTGTAAACAAAGACCATTAAAAAATCATTTAAAAATGTACTACAAGTTGGTAAAGTTTTAAAAAGAGTAAATAACTAATAACAAACAATAATGTAAATGATGGGAAGAGAACATGCAGAGTTAAAGCTTTCAAGGTTCCTTGATTGCTCAGAAAGAAGCTAGAGAATTCTGATTAACTTTCGACTTCATTAATCAATTATGCAGTAAAAGCACAAAAGCGAATGTTAACTTCCAAGCC
Source organism: Callorhinus ursinus (assembly GCF_003265705.2). Classification (NCBI taxonomy): domain Eukaryota; kingdom Metazoa; phylum Chordata; class Mammalia; order Carnivora; family Otariidae; genus Callorhinus; species Callorhinus ursinus. The sequence continues at coordinate 64,431,820 of NW_027397069.1, forward strand.
CACAGGGGAAAAAAGGAAAAATGAAAACAAAGAAAATTAATCAATTAAGCAGAAAAGAGGAAAACAGAAAGAAAAAAAAAAGAAAAGGAAAGCAAGAAGCATGGAAATAAAAAACATAAGATAGTACGAAAGTTTAACTCCATCAAATTCAAATGATACCATTTCAATAAAATTTTCAAAGCATATAACAATACTATATATCACTTATGGACAAATATACATGTGACATAGATAGAAAAACAAACAGGATGCAGACCAAATTTAGTAGAGTGGCTACCCTCTGTGGAAACAGGAAGAATAGTTTATGAGAGGCATTTCAACTACATCTGCAATTTATTTTCTTTTTTTTAAATCTCTTAAGCAAATACAGCAAAATGCTAACATTTCTGAAGAAGACATAGTGGCTACTATAGTCATCTGTATTTTCTGAACAATTTCCTAATTTAAAAAAATTAACGGCACTTGGGTGGCTCAGTTGGTTAAACCTCTGCCTTCAGCTCAGGTCATGATCCTGGGGTCCTGGGATTAAGCCCTACCCATGGGGCTCCCTGCTCAGTGGGGAGCCTGCTTCTCCCTCCCCTTCTATCCCTCCCCCTTACTCGTGCTCTCTTGCTTGCTCTTTCTCAAATAAATAAAATCTTTTTTTAAGATTTTATTTATTCATTTGTCAGAGAAAGAGAGCGCAAGCACAAGCAGTGGTAGGCAGAGGGAGAAGCAGGCTCCCCGCTGAGCAAGGAGCCCGATGTGGGACTCCATTCCAGGACCCTGGCTGGGATCATGACCTGAGCCAAAGGCAGACATTTAACTGACTGAGCCACCCAGACATCCCTAAAGAGATAAAATCTTTAATTAAAAAAAGAAGAAGAAAATAAAAAAAATTAATAGAGGAGCAATATTCAAATACATGATATCCTTATTAGTACAAAAATGCAAATTTCTGAAATGCCTTGTAATTACAGATTTCAGGAAAGTTACCTCCATTTAGCATAGTTTACAAATTAATGACGCTTACCTAAGTTCTCAAAACATTAAAAGAGAAAAGAACATCAAAGTCAGGTTCAAATCCAAATACCTGAAATATCTTTAGAATTGTTCTTAAACTAAAAAACTCATTGTTTCTGGTAAACTGACTTTTTTTTTTTTGGAATTTTTTTAAATTTTTTATTGTTATGTTAATCACCATACATCATTAGTTTTTGATGTAGTGTTCCATGATTCATTGTTTGTGCATAACACCCAATGCTCCACGCAGGACGTGCCCTCCTTAATACCCATCACCAGGCTAACCCATCCCCCCAACCCCTTCCCCTCCCCTCTAGAACCCTCAGTTTGTTTTTCAGAGTCCATTGACTCTCATGGTTCGTCTCCCCCTCCGATTTCCCCCCCGTTCATTCTTCCCCTCCTGCTATCTTCTTTTTTTTTTCTTAACATATATTGCATTATTTGTTTCAGAGGTACAGATCTGTGATTCAACAGTCTTGCACAATTCACAACGCTCAACTGGTAAACTGACTTTTAATAGGTGTTTCTAGACTAACAGGTATAAGGAGTAAAAATTCTAGCTTCAGAGTGTACTTTCCAGGATGATGAATTGAAAGAAGATGACTCTACCAATCATAGTAAACAAAAAACGGGATTTTTTTCCCCATATACATAAAACTGAATTTTTTCATCAAAGAACATCTAGGCATATTTGCTATTATGGGTATATAATACCTGTTAAGTCCTTTGCTAAATCAGGATGGTTCATGAGACAATGACTAGCAAACTTCACACATTCCAGGCGGATTGGTACATGGATGTCATTAAACCTGATAAAATATAAAGGCATAGAATGATCTTTAAAATAAGAGAAACAATTATGTGTTTAATCTATACTCAATTTATATTTATTTCTCTAATTAAAAGAAAAAAACAAGTTATGTAGAATAATTCAAAGCAAAGCTAGACTATTTCAACAAAGTTTTGATAAGCTTTATATTTATGAATGCTTTGGAATGTCTATATTAAACTAAGACGTCTGTGAGAACTATGTACTTTTAAGGAGCATGTATAAACAATACACATTTGGCTGAAGCACAAAAATTAGAATAAGATTTTTCCTATAAATATTATTCTTTTAAATATGTATGTTTTTATAAGCTTATGTGTGTGCATAGGTCAAAGACACATTACATAAATCCCAAACTGTGTCTGAAAAGAAATACTTTCTTCAAAGTATTCTTTCTTAAATGTAGGGCATTCACAAAAGTGTGGCAGATCTTGCACTAAACCCCGTATTATTTTACATGACTCGAAAACTGAGCCCAAATTAACTCCTATCCAGGTAACCATCACATTTCTACTAATACCAAAGCCAATTTTTACATGAAGAAGTAAATATCTTAGTATATATCTCTAAAATATTAAAACTCTTTGAAAGATGTTATTTAAGTAACTTTTAATTTTGTATTTCTCCTCCATCTTTTTTCTCCTTATAATTTATTTGATGAAGCAATTGTTCTGTGTTTGTATATGTAGTGTTTTTCCACAGTTTAGATTTTGCTAATCTGTATTATCCTGGTTTCAGTTAATAGGCTCCCCTTCTCTCCTAAATCTTACAAATTGTTAGATCTAGATACTTCATCATATCCAGATTCACTGTTTTAGCAAGACTATTTCATAGATGGAATCCTGTTCCTCCATCATAAAGCCCATGATGCCTAGCTGTCTCTAAACCACTGATGTTGAAAGCCTATATACATTAGTTTATCCTGGACCACAAAAGAGCAATTTTTTAAAAAATCTTGTTAAGTAACAACAAAAACATCAAAGTAATGTGAGAATTTTCCATTCAACATTTTCATATATCTTATTCTGTGATATCAAAAGGTTTCCAAATCTTCTATCACCCAATACCATAACAAATTTAGTATTATAAAGGAGAAAAAAAAAAATCTTCAAAATGAGCGCCAAATTATTCATAAAACCTTATTATAAGAAAAAAATGCTCTATGAAGTATACTCAAAAAAAAGTTATGACATTTAGCCTATGGTCTCATATAAAGTTTCCAGAGTGTTTTGAATCTAAGTACTCCATCCCTAGGTACTTTACCATTTTTCAACTAAACATGTACCATTTAACCATTATAAATAAATATAGTAAGACCTCTTTAAAAAATACTCTAGCTGCTTAAAAGTGGTAATAATCTGTGAGTTTTAGTTTTAGGTCATTGATTTTAAAAGGAAAGGAAAAATTACAATGTAATGGAAATGTGACAAATTTTAACCTATAAAATAAAGTCTGGGTAATCCAAGTCCTGATTTAAAGATATAGTTAATGTCTATAAGTAAAAACTGTATTTTTGTTTTACCACATTAAGTGGACTTTAAATTTAGTACAATTTAATCATGTAAGCTATTCTGCTCTACTGCCCAAGAACTTTCCATTGTATTTAAAGGAAAAAAGTCTAGAAATCAAACTCAAAATGACAACGGGCTAAAATTTATTCATTTAAAGCACGTTGTCAAATATTATTGAGCTACATAAGAGATAAGAAATCAGATTAAGAATTCAGCACTTAGCAAGCATTTATAAAATTTTATACTTCATTTAATAAATTAGAAAAATAAGGCCAAAAGAGAATAAATTTATTATAATCATTGACAGTTCTAGTATTAAGATGGAAAGAAAACTGGTTATAACACGCAAATATTTCAATACAAAAAGAAGAGTAAGTTTTTAAATCCTATGTATTTGTCACTTAATTGCATTATTTGTTATGAGAAAAATTTAAACAGAGGAAAAATATTCTCCTTTATCTTCTGGGTCAAAGTAGGTTTCAGCCAGGGCACTTTAAGTGGTTTTAATGTATTCAAGGTCAGGGATACCTTTAGAAACAATGAAATGAACCCTTCTCACAGAAAAAAAGAAATATATAAACACACTCAAAATTTTGCAACAAATTTCAGGTTTGTGGACATTAAAAGCATATATGGAACCCAAGTTATCACTTCCTTTAAAAGAGAAATGTACAAAGGAAGTTCATACATATCATTTATTTATTCAGTCTGTGGATACCCTTGTCCTTACAATATCTCACAATGATTTATTTTCAGTTGGAATGAATCACTGCTATGTAATAACACATTTTAATTTCATGATTATAATACTTTTTGAGATAGCTTTTTAAGCATATCATCTTTCAAAAATTACTAAGAGCAAAATAAGATGAAAAGAGAAAGGGAAATTGTAAATACGGCCAATCAGTACTAACACTCAAAAATTTCAAAATATAAAACCTTCATTTTTATAATTTCAGGAAAATATTAAACATGGATGGCATTTTTAAATAATATAAATAGACAGAAACATATATTACTTTTAAAAAGGACACCAAAATCATATACCTGCCCAGGTAACACTGCCAAAGTGGTTTGTTTTGAGACGCTAATTCTGAATCCTTCGCACCAAACATTTTTGCCAGTAGTTTAACAACTTGTAGGCGTTCCTCATTATCATTGCTCTAAAACAAAACACAAAGAGCTTTAAAACCATCAGGTAGATATTGTCATTATAATTTTCCCATGATTTTCCTCATCACCCAATTCCACAGAAAAACTTTCATGAACTCCAGATGGAAAAGTATACATAAAAATGCTCAATATACTTTGCAAAAAATAAATAATTAATCATCTTGTTAAAGCATACTTCCTACATGAAAATACATCCCAAAGTTTGATTAAATGTTAGAGGCCCCTCTTAAATTTGAGGCTTATTTCCATTCACAGTCAAATTCAAAAACTAACTGCATATCAAAGCTATGCAAACCTCTGAAAAACTGTGGTTTTTAAAAACAGACACGAAGAGGCCAGGCCTACAGTAAACAGAAAATTCTGTATCATTCTACTGGTTAAGCTCTTTGTAGAAATAAATATGTGAAGTCTCCCAAAAGGAGAATCAGTTCACCTACACATACCAGATTCAAAATGGAGTTCAACAATACGATGAAGCCTTGCACGTGCAAACACTAATTTCTGCTTTATTTACTCTATTATGGGTAGCATGGAGACAAGAACTCAATTTTTTTATTTTTTATTGTTATGTTAATCACCATACATTACATCATTAGTTTTTGATGTAGTGTTCCATGATTCATTGTTTGTGTATAACACCCAGTGCTCCGTGCAGAACATGCCCTCCTTAATACCCATCACCAGGCTAACCCATCCTCCCACCCCCCTCCCCTCTAGAACCCTCAGTTTTTTTTTCAGAGTCCATCATCTCTCATGGTTTGTCTCCCCCTCTGATTTCCCCCCCTTCAATCTTGCCCTCCTGCTATCTTTTTTTTTTTAACATATAATGTATTATTTGTTTCAGAGGTACAGATCTGTGATTCAACAGTCTTGCACCGTTCACAGCGCTCACCACAGCACATACCCTCCCCAATGTCTATCACCCAGCCACCCCATCCTTCCCACCCCCCACCACTCCAGCAACCCTCAGCAAAAGAAACAGTCAACAAAACCAAAAGACAACCAACAGAATGGGAGAAGATATTATCAGATAAAGGGCTAGTATCCAAAATCTATAAAGAACTTCTTAAACTCAACACCCAAAAAACAAATGATCCAGTCAAGAAATGGGCAGAAGACATGAACAGACATTTTTCCAAAGAAGACATCCAAATGGCCAACAGACACATGAAAAAGTGCTCAACATCACTCAGCATCAGGGAAATCCAAATCAAAAACTCAATGAGATACCACCTCACACCAGTCAGAATGGCTGAAATTAACAAGTCAGGAAAAGAACTCAATTTTATTGATTTTGGTACCTCCAACAAATGACACAATGGTTAAATGATTGAGCCAGCCACAATATTACACCTGAACATAAAATGTGACCATATCAAAAAACACCGATACTCAAAGTGCTACGAAGACACTGTACACCTTTTTTTTTAAACCAATGCCTCAGCCTAGCATTAAGAGCTCCCATAATATGACCTAACTCATCTCTTATTTCTCTCATTATTCCTCTAAATAAGTACTTTCAACCCCAGGCGCACATCAGAATAACCTCTAAATGTGGTGTGTACACACACACACACACACACACACACACACACACACACACAGGAATATTACCCAGTCATCAAGAAGAATGAAATCTTGACAAATGCAATGATGTGAATGGAGCTAGAGTGTATTTTGCTAAGTGAAATAAGTCAGTCAGAGGAAGACAAATACCATATGGTTTCACTCACATCTGGAATTTAGGAAATAAAACAGATGAACATATGGGAAGGAGAAAAAAAAAGAGAGAGAGGGAAGCAAAGCATAAGAGACTCTTAATGACAGAACAAACTGAGGGTTAATGGAGGAAGATGGGTGGGGGATGGGCTAGATGGGGGATGGGTATTAAGGAGGGCACTTATTATGAGCACTGGGCATTGTATCTAAATAATGAATCACTAAATTCTCCTGAAACCAATATTACACTATATGTTACCTAGAATTTAAATAAAAATTTGGAGGAAAAGAATAAAAATAATAGTAAAACAGGTTTGTTTCCTATGATTAAGAGTCTCTTGTGGTGTGTCTCCCTCTCTGGTTTCATCTGGTTTTATTTTTTCCTCTCTTCTCCTATGATCCTCTGTTTTGTTTCTTAAATTCCACATATCAGTTAGTTCATATGACACTTTTTTTCCTCTGACTTATTTCACTTAGCATAACACCCTCTTAGTTCTATCCACGTCATTGTAAATGGCAAGATTTCTTTTTTTTTGATGGCTGAGTAGTATTCCACTGTGTGTATATACCACATCATCTTTATCCATTCATCTTCTGATGGACATCTGGGCTCTTTCCATAGTTTGGCCACTGTAGACACTGCTGCTACAAACATTGGGGTGCAGGTGCCCCTTTGGATCACTACATTTGTATCCTTGGGGTAAGTACCCAGTAGGGCAATTGCTGGGTTGTAGGGTAGCCCTATTTTCAACTTTTTGAGGAACCTCCATATTGTTTTCCAGAGTGGCTGCACCAGCTTACATTCCCATCAACAGGGTAGGAGGGCTCCCCTTCCTCTGCATCCTCGCCAACATCTGTTGTTTCTGGACTTGTTAATTTTAGCCATTCTGACTGGTGTGAGGTGGTATCTCACTGAGGTTTTGATTTGTATTTCCCCGATGCCAAGTGATGTTGAGCATTTTTTCATGTGTCTGTTGGCCATTTGGATGTGTTCTTTGGAGAAATGTCTTCTGCCCATTTCTTGATTGGATTATTTGTTCTTTGGGTGCTGAGTTTGATAAGTTCTTTACAGATTTTGGGTACTAGCCCTTTATCTGATATGTCATTTGCAAGTATCTTCTCCCAAAAGAGGAAAAAATAAAACAAGATGAAACCAGAGAGGGAGACAAACTATAAAAGACTCTTAATCATAGGAAACAAACTGAGGGTTGCTGGAGGGGAGGGAGCTGGAGGGATGGGGTAACAGGGTGATGGACATTAAGGAGAGCATGTGATGTAATGAGCACTGGGTATTATACAAGACTGATGAATCACTGACCTCTACCTCTGAAACCAATAATACATTATATGTTAATTAACTGAATTTAAATTAAAAAAAAACTCTGTCCATAACTATTCATAATAGCACTATTCATAATACATAGCAGCAAAGGGTGGAAACAACATAAATGTCCATCAACTGATAAAATATGGTATATCCATACAATGAAATATGATTTAGCAATAAAAAAGAATGAATAACTGACACAAACTGCAACATGGAAGAACCATGAAAACTTTATGCTAAGTTAAAGACTGCAGTCACAAAAGACTACATACGCTATGGTACCATTTATAGAAATGCCTAGAATAGGTAATCTATAGGGATAGAAAGTAAATTAGTGATTGTCTTGAGCTGGGGTCCTGGCGGAATGGAAGGTCACCACTAAAGGGTATAAGATTTCTTCTGGGGGATGATAAAAATGTTCTAAAATTAATTGTCATGACAGTTGCATGACTCTGTGAATATGTTAAAAAATAATGAATTGTATACTTTAATTGGGTGATTTTTATGGTATGTGAATATCTGAATAAAGCTATTACAAAAAGAAAAATAAATAATAAAACAATCTAAAAAAATGACCTCTAAACTCTATAAAAAAAAAAAAAAAAAAAAAAAACACAAAAACTGAACGCCTGGACTCTACTGCCAAAAATTCTGACCAAAACAACTCCTCTGGTTTAATGCCCGGACATCTGTTTGTTTTACTAAGGCTCCACAGGTGAAGATTCTAATGTGCGGTCAGGGATGATTTCAACTTACTTTATGCCACTATCCAACTATAAAATTCTTTGTGTTCCACAAATTCACCCAGCAACTTCCTACCTCTATATGTTTCTATATCTGTTTCCTTTGTTTCAATTGTATGTTCTTTATCTTTTAGCATACTTACAATATCTGGCTTATTAAATCTGAATTTTTTTCCTCTTCTATGCTAGATGTTAAACTTGCTTAAAACAGGGATGATAATTCCTTACTTTTATATTTCTTACAGTATTCACTATTTTTATTAAAGAAAATCAGACCGGAGCACCTGGGTGGCTCAGTCGGTTAAGCGTCTGCCTTTGGCTCAGGTCATGATCTCAGGGTACTGAAATGGAGCCCCGCGCATCAGGCTCCTTGCTCAGGGGGGAGCCTGCTTCTCCCTCTCCCTCTGCCTGCTGCTCTGCCTACTTGTGCTAACTCTCTGTCAAATAAATTCTTTAAAAAACAAACAAAAAAAAGAAAATCAGACCAATAAAAAAATTGAAAAGTATGAATGCCTTCTGCCTCATCAAAATTGCTAACTACATGGGAAAATATGGGTCAGGCAGGCCAGTGAATCAAGTGGTTCACTTGAGAAATACACCAAAAATACACCCCAGAATAAAATGAGAATAATCACTTGCTAGTTTTGTGCGGTATTCACACTACAAATACGGATTGTTTATTTTCTTGTTTTGAAAGAGACAGATAAAACTTTTACAAACAAGAAATATAACATGGAAATCATTTAAGAATTTCTCTGGGTGTTACATCAGGTTTCATCTAAGATGATTAATTATAACCAGCTTTTTTTAATCTTCCTGTAATAATTTGAAAGAGCAAAGACTATTCCCCAAATCTACAAATGAAACTCAATTTTATGGCATAATTTAATGGCAGGGCAATAGGAACATGCCACCAAAAGATTCCAGAGAACTATGTGAAAAGTAACGGAGCTTTCAACATAGGTGTAAGATAATATGCACATAGGGAAAATACTTCACAACATGTGGGTAACAGACCCTAAACCATTTTTATGGCCTAATCAAGGTCTTGGGAACCACTATAAACTGTGCCTTGAAAAGAAGCTAGACCTCAAAAGTTAGTCACAATCTAGAATTTATCTGGAAATTATCTGAAGGAAAATACCATCATTAAAAAGTGGCTACTAAATGCTAGGCACCATGCCAGGCATTGCAGATAAACAAAGAGGTAAGGTACACACATGTAAATAAGTAACAGTAATACACCACTTCATCTGTAGCATTCAGCTAAAACTACCATAAGAATTAAAGAGCAACGAATAATGCTCTTTGCTAATCCAGTTGACAGAACCATAATATTTTTAAAATGTTTACCTTTAGTTTAAATTCAAGCTGGGGTAAAACTGAGAGCAGCAAATGACTATCAATATTATAGAGCTCCAAAATTAAGTCAAAGACATGCTCTGACAAATCGCTGATAGATGTTTTCCCAAGCATCAGAACCTGATTAAAAAACTTTTGAGAAAGAAAATGTATCATTAATAGAAATGCCATAGATAAAATGAATTTTCTAAAATCTTAATTATCATTAAATTAATCATTATTCTACACAAAGTCAAACTAGGGTTATTAAAACATTTTTAACAGTAAGTGGAAAACAACTACAGGCTAGTTTACCTTGCGCATGAAATTCACCTCATATACAATAAAAGATAATTTGTACTAACTTATCAATTAGCTTATCAATCAACACTATGTCAAATGCACTTTTTTTCCCATTATGGTACTTTATTTTATCCTGTACCATGGTTATATTTGTGTACATGTCTTAATTTCCCTACTATATAAATTTCTTAAAGTCAAGGGATCACATCTTGTTCACCTTAGCACGTATGGGAGACAACAGCATTAAAGACAAAATCTTGCACCTTTCATAGAGGGGGCTGATTCCATTTTTAATATATGTAATTTTACATTTATAATGTAAAACAACCTCTTTCTAATTCTTTCCTTTTTGTCTTCTTTTATATTTTGATAAACAGTGTGTACATATGTCCAAAGTTTACAGCACTAATTAAAATCCAATTAAAAGCATACACACACGCACACACACAGAAAATCCAAATTTGAACAATTTTGTTTCTATAAGGAACCAGCTATAACTAGTTTCCACATTCATATTGTTTACCATATTACTACTAAAACTGGTAAAGATACATGGCATAATGGTCCAGTTCCTTTCTATTTAAAGTCTTCCAAATTCATAAAAAGTTAACCCAAAGCATATGCCACATATTCTCAACAGTATCTTCTGCCTCCTTGAAGAAGTAGTTTAAGAATTTTTTACACCGCATAAGCCCTGATCTAACAGTTAATACAACCTGGCTTACGATATGGAAAGTACAAAGTCAAATATTTCACATTTCTATGTCTTTTCTGCTTGCTTTAAGTCTTAGATTATTCTTAAATGAAGTTTCTTATGTCTATGAACCTGTACAAACTACCTAGCCATGAAGGGGCGAAAAGAACAAATTCTATTTTACTATTCTTTCTTCACCTGTTTGTTGTCCTTGTTTATCAATGTCATAGGAAAAGAATTTAAAGACATCAAAGGCTAAATTCTCATTCAGACTCAAAATAAAATGACTTTGTTTCCATTCATAAATTTTCTGTTTAAAAATAGTAAATCTAACCTTTCCTTAACAAGACCACAATAATCCTTTCCAATCTCATCACCTTGTCACATGATGTAATTGTCCTCTTTATCAGTCTAGAGAAACCACATTTGAAAATTAAAAAAAAAATGCTGTAGTCTATTAAGTGTACCATACTATCATGTCTTTAAAAAAAAACATATACATACAGTAATTAAAAAATACTTTATTGTTGGGGCACCTACGTGGCTCAGTTCAGTGTCCCAACTCCTGATTTTGTCTCAGGTCATGAGATCGAGCCCCACATTGTGGAGCCTGCTTAAGATGCTCTCTCTGCTCCTCCCCACCTGCTTGCTCACACTCATGCACACTCTCTTTCTCTCAAAAAAAAAAAAAAGTTCCGATGAAAAATAAAATTACCAAGAAGTGATTCTTTCAGAAAATTTTTTGATATGTCACTAAATACTTTTTGTTTCTGATAGTCTGACCTTTTCAAAAAATACATATACTTTTTAGTTTCTTGTCAAGTGAGAACAAATTTTATTTTTAAGAAATAATCTATAATAATAACCTAAAATAATAATCTAAAATAATAACCACAGTGATTTAAGTCCTAAATATGTAAGAATCACTTAAAGAACAAACTTGCATGTGTCTATATCATATCCCTGATAGTGAAAAAAAATAAGTAAAAAAGAGATAGAAATGTGGTTATTATTACCTCAGTATCCTACCTGTACTTTTGCTTGCTAATTCTCTACTAGAAAGACAAATGAATAATGGCTACTATATGTACAAATTCAAAAAAGCTGAGAATATTTTTTTAAGCTGAGAATATTTTAATATTGTAATTCATTTTATACTATAAGACAATTAAGTTCACTAGATCGAAATTTGAGGTAGAAAAAAAAGATGTATAAGGGAACAAAAGGGGGGGAAAAGCAATTCTTAATGACTTCTTAGCTAACCATCAAATAAAGCAAGGAACAAGAAAACAAGTGATCAAACAATGGACAAAGTACTGGGAATATACAATTGGAAGTGTGCTCGGACCATTCTAAACTTGTGCCTCTTGCCCCTCAACTTCTGATAAAGATACCACAAGAAAGTATGGAGAGGCAGTTCTACTTCTGCAGGCAAGAACTAAGAACAGGCAATTAACATAAGGTATTAGTGACAAGGAAATGTAAACACCTGAGATTGCTCAAAGTATTTCTCTGGTCCTTTTTCTTTTAGCTCTAATTATAAGTATTTTCAAACATAAACATATGTTGAGAGAATAGTATAATGAACCTAATCACCTAGCTCCAACAAATACCATCATTCCATCTTGGACCTTTTTTTCTTTTATTATCCAATCAAATATTTCTTTCCCCAATTCTAGAAAACATACTGACATGGTATAGTGTTATTTCTTTTTTTGTTTTGTTTTGTTTTTTGTTTTTTTTTTTGTTTCCCCCCCCCAGAAAAAAAGGCATCAAAAAAATTTAAGTATTCCCCTAAAAAACATCTGGCTTGGCAATACCAATTTAAATAAGTGACCACCAGGAGGAGCTCACCTAGTGTATCTAATGGGCCATGGAGATACTCAGATGCACTTGAAGCAAAGGAAAAGGGAAGGCTAATTAATCACACACAGAATGCTTATGTCTGGGGTCTACACACTTCAAAAGCCATTAGGTCAATAATGAAAAAAACTCAACCCACTCAATCCAACCAATTTATTCTGGCCAATACCCAAGATTCACAAAACTTGCAGAAATCATTATTTAGAATTCCCTGACAATTTGGAGCCATTAAAATAGATTACACAATTCGTCCAGCTTCTGAAAGTTCACCCTCCAAAACAATTTTCTTACAAATCAAATACATTTTTCCAAATCATCATGTGTTTAGAATTACTTAAGGTCATAAGCCAGAAACAAAAACTGGGATTTACCAAGATACTGTTCTATAAAGTTTGTTACTTTTTCAAAGCACATCTTTTCATGATGTATTTTATATACTGACTTTATTTTTTATATACTACAGGAAACATGCTCCGTCAATAAACTTCAGGAAAATTAAATACATAAGTCATTATACATGACTCTGTTTCTCACTTTTTTTCAGGAGACAGATTAACATCCTTTACATATTTGAAGGTGGGTGAAAGCGTGAAGTAGCGAGAACTGCTACATAATTCCAGAGGCCAACATTAACATTAACATTAATCTAATGTTCTAGATTTGTTCCAGGAGGCACCATTCATGTGAATACATTCCATATGAATGGTGCCCTCAAGAGTTGTGCAACTCAACAGAACTATGGGTGGAGAGAAAATAAAACGTAAAATAAGCTTTTATCAGTGTACTACCTATCAGCTAAAATACATTTCTTCTGAAAATAGCTAAAAGATGGTCAATTGTAAATAAGCAGATTTCGGATGATACTGAGGGGCTCACATCATCGCAATTCTTCCCCTTTTTCAGAAAAGCTTGATGTACATGAAATCTACCCCAGGGACAACAAGATAGACAACGGTCACCAAATTGCTACCATTCATATTTGCCTTCAACTTTATAGAGTCTTGATATTAATTCATATCTACTTCTTGTATAAATCAATTTAATCTCCAAAAAGCTGTAACTTCCCTGAATAATGAGAAGTTCCATATGTTTTATCTAATTACATTTAGCTTATTTGTAACATTAGAAACAAGCAGTGTATCTTGCAAACCAAAATAAGACCTATTTTAGTTCTTAGGCAATTTGAAAGAAGCAAATGAATGAACAAACAAGATGAGAGCTAACCTTCCATATAATAATAAATAAATTTTAAATAAGGAAGAGAAAGAAAATATATTATTTAATGATTAAAACAATACAAAATTTAAAAGTATGTACTACCTACCAAAATTTTGCTTCTAGCTATCTTTAAAATGTTGGCTAATCCTTCTGACAACCAATTACGAAAGACTTACATTGGTAATATATGGTTCAATAGCTTGAGCTGTCCTCTTCAGTAAAGCCTTTGCCAAATCATATGCTTGTTTGTTTAAATTCTGAAAAACATAAACAATATCTATATTACATATATCTAACTATGAAAAACAAAATATTACCTGTATTCCAAAAGCTACTCCTGAGTAAATGAATGAGAAAACTAAACTCAATTAGAACAAAAGAGAAGGCAAAGCCACTTTTCTTCTTTTAAGACTAACTGGTCTACCTACATCATAAGATCCCTTCCAAGGAAGGATAATTACATTTTCTTCCTATCTCATTCACAGCACAAGGTAAACCATAGAAAAGACCAATAAATGTTTATCAGATAGAAGAGGAGAGTCATTCTAAACCTAGTCCCGAAATCAAATCAGTTCAGCTGAGTACAAATACAGGCTGTTTTACCCCAGGTCCAGAAGAACCAAAACATCCTAAGAGAATGAACTGGGTTCTAATGTGAACAAGAATGGAGGGCCCACAGCTGGGGAAAAACAAGAGTTTGGGGCAGCTATGGGACAGATTTACTCAAGCACATCTCAGAGCATAGATAAGGTTGATGATACAATAAGAAACATAGCAAACAGTAAAATATGAAAAGAAAAAAGGTACAAGAAAAAAATATCTTAAGAAAACATGTTTCTAAGAGATTCTGATGATGACAAAAACAATCAAGACCAAAGATCTAAAAGAGAATTGCTATTCCAATTTAAAAACATTACAGAAAACAGGTATACTGTAGATATCCTGAAACCCACATTTAGCATATTTTTAGATTTACCTGCACTGATGCTTCTATTGAATTATTTCATTTGTAATTGCTGTTTAGTATTTTACCATATAATATACTACAGCTTATTTTCTCATTCTCCTATTCACAGACATTAAATTGTATGTCTTGTACATGACTCTTTGGGCATAGAAGAAATAATTTTCTGTAAATTCCACCTCTGCCATTTTTCATATGGGCTTTTTTCTCCTTATTTACTTATTGTATAAATTCTACACACTAAAACTTTGTCAATTTTATGTATAACATATCTTAGTCTGTATTTGTCTTTTCACAATGTTTATGGTATTTTAGAGATAGAGAAGTTTCTAGACTTAATGTAATCAAATATATCAATATCTTCCTACTTGGCTTGTGCTTGCTGTATCTTTCTTAAGAAATTCTCCTCCACAATGAGATTTAGATGTTGCTTTATATTTCCAAATAAAAATTTAAAGATTTGTTTTTCAGATTTAGAACTTTATTCTACCTGTAATTTATTTTTATATATGGTGTAAAAATAAATTATTTCCCATATGGATATTTGATTACCCTAAAACAAGTCATTAAATAGTCTGTTATTCCCTGCAGTGACCTATAATACCCACACTCTCAAGTTTCTATAACTATGGAGCCACTTGTAAATTCTCCATTACTTCCATATGTCCCTTTGTCTATTACTGCCTGATTATAGTCAAAGTAAAGACACTGTAAACAGTGTCTTAACACCAGGTGGTAGACTAAGTCCCCACTTTCTATTCCTCTCCAAAAATGGTTAGCTATTATTGGCCATTTGCTCTTCAATGTGAATTTTAAAATCAGTTTGTCAAATCACCCACGCATGTTCAGACTTTCTCTTTTGATTGGATTATCTATTCCTATGCAGAAATCTGGCATCATTATGATACCACTGAGTTTCCCATCCCATAAATATAACAAATCACGCAGCATATTTAAGTCTTTATACTTTTTTGTCAACTATAATGATTTAACATAAAGTTGCACATTTTTGTGAAATTGCTAAGCAGTTCAAGTCTTTGTTAAAGCTACAAATTTATTAACTTATACCAACAGCTTTTCATATACTGAACTTATATCTAGCAACCTTGCAAAATTTGCTTATTTGTTCTAGAAACTTATCTGTATACGGTTTTGTGTTATCTGCAGTCATATTATCTGCAAATAATTTCAGTTTTCTTCTTTCTGATCCTTTTATCTTTTATCTCATTTTATTCCACTAACTTAAGACCTTTAAATTCATGCTAATTAGAATGGCAATGTTGCCTTTTCCCTGAGTAGAAGTGTTACTGAACTTAAAAAAAAAAAAAAAAGCTTCAGCATTTCACCATGAAGTACAGTATCATATATATCCTTATCATTTAATGGAAGTTCCTTTCTATTTCAAATCTGCTAAGAGGTTTTATCATAAATTATACTGAATTTTATCACATGGTCTTTTTCTACATCTATTGATATTTTTTCTTTGATCTGTTAAGTTACATAAATATCTTCGTCTATGGCAAACATTTTCTAATGTTAACCCATCCTTATATTCCTAAAATAAAGCCAGTTTGCTCATTATCAATATTAGTTTATACCATTCCAAATGTTATTATTTCATGTTGAATTTATGTGATTATAACTTTAGATTAAATTAGCCTATGATTCTTCTTACTTGCTTAGTTTTGTCTAGTTTCCCTATGAAGATTATATTCCACTAAGGTGAACTGTGGAGCATTTCTTCCTTTTCTATACTTTGGAAAAGTTTGCTTGATATTAAGATTGTAATGCTACTCAAATGATTAGTAGGTATCTCCTGACTCAGTTTAAGTTCTTTTGTGGTAGGTTTGTGTTCTGCTGCTGTTGCTTCTATTTAGGTTGCCATTGTTGTTTGGAAGGAAGGGATTTTGTTCATTTTATGAATATGGTTTTTAAAACCAATTAGATTTCTTTTGCTGGTTAAAGGTTATTCAAGATTTTTCTCTCAAGACAAATTTGGCAAGTTATATTTTCTAGGAATTTCTTTTACCTAATTCCAAGTATGTTACCATAAAATATTCTTCATAGGATTATCTTTTTATTTTTTTAATGGCTATTGTTCCCATTTCATTCTAAAACTGTGTATTGATACTGAGATCTCCTTTTTCCTGATTCAACTTGCCAAGGATTTGCTTATTTAATACATTTTTCAAATGGCCAGCTTTGAGGTTTTGTGAAATGTCATATTTTCTTTTTTTTTTTTAATTTTATTTGAGAGAGAGAGTAAGAGAGACACAGAGAGAGAGAGCATGAGCCAGGGGAGGGACAAAGAAGCAGACTCCCTGCTGAGCAGGGAGCCCAGTGCGGGACTCAATCCCAGGACTCCAAGATCATGGCCTGAGCTGAAGGCACATGCTTAACCAACTGAGCCACCCAAGCACCCATCACTGCATTTTCTATTTCATTGATTTCTGTATTTCCTTCTTTTCTTCCTTACATACTCTGTATATTCTGATATTTTTATAACTTCTTGGACACTTAGCTAATAAAATTAGATTTAAAAAACATTTTAAGTTGTATCCCACAAGTTTTAATAAGTATCATTTTAATTCTCATTTCTAAATATTTTATAATTGCCATTATGATTTATTCTTTTGATAAATTATGGTTGCTATAAACCTGTTTTTGTTTCAAATCCTCAATATGCTTTTTATACTGATCTACTTAATTTATAATCACTGGGAGAAGTGATATAAAATGGCCCACCAAGTTGTGGGTGTTTTTTTCTCTTTATAATTTTTTCAATTTATACTTAGTATATTTCCAGCCTATGTACATGCAAGTTTGAATACCTTCCTGAAACTAAACCATTTATCCTTCTACAAATTCCTTCTTTACCCAGTAAAGATGATTACATCTAATATCAGTACAAGCTGCTTCAGTTTTCTTTCAGTTAGTACATTCCTGGCAAGTCTTTTTTCCAACCTTTTAAAAGCTCTCAACCTTTTTGTGACAGTATTTTCTTCTTATTTCTTATTGGACAGCTGGATTATTTTCAATCAAATCTGACAATCTGTTTTAAGTAGTAAATTTAGACCATTTATATTTATTGTAATTCCTTTTACTATAATCCTGAAAATTTTAATATGAATACTTCATTTCAAGTTAGAAGTTAATCAATAGCTCTATACTCCTGATCACCACCAAGATTAGATGACTCATTAACTCCATTAAGCCAGTCAATCTTACACATTATTTGTATCCAGTAGTTCAGGACCATTTTGTTAATCTCTTTAATTAATCATCATAATTATTACTGCTACTATTTTTTTATAGATCAGTTCTTATCTAAAGCATTTCTTTGTTCACCATTATTTCTTCTTCCTTGTTTCAATTAATTCAATTTCCATCATTCTACAGTACTCCCATAGTTCTTTCATGAAGAATCTTGACAAATGAATAATGTCTTAATTTCGCTCAAATTGGATATGCAACTACACACATATATACACACAAATGCACAATTATTTTTTCTTAGCATTTTGGAAGTATAGTTCCATTATCTTCTGGCATCTATCCTTGCCACTGAGAAGTGAGCAATCAGTTTAATCATCATTCCTTGGTGAGAGCTATGCCTTTTCCCTCTGGGTGCTTTACAGATTATCTCTGGTTTGGTGTTCTACAACTTCTCCAGGATGTTCCTGGACTGGGATTTATTTTTATTTATTCCTCTCACGACACTTTTGCTACTTAAAACCATAAATTCATGCTTTTCAACAGTTCTGGAATATATTAAGCAAATTCCTATTTAAACATTTCTTCTCCACTTTCTATTTTGTGTTCTGAAATCACTACTAAATATACTGGTCCTTTTCATTCTATATTTCATGTCTCAGTATCTTTTATGTTTACTTTATCTCTCTTTATCTGTGTAATTTCCTCTGATCTGTGTCCCAGTTTTCTAAATATCTTTTACAATCCTATAGGGATCTTAATTTCAATGACCATTTCTCATTTTTACCTTTTTCCTAAACTTCTCCTTTCATATATCTAGCTATCATGTTTTTAACTCTTATTTTTATGTCTTTGATCCTTTTAAGCATATGTTATCTTAAATTCTTTTAAGGGTATTTATTATTTTTATCTAATGTATTATATGAATTTTTAAGTCTATTTGCAGTATCTGATTTTCAGCATTGATGGACTACTTTCTTTAAGAGTCTGGAAATATTAAATTATGAGGTCATTTCGATTGAAGCACTATTTGTGTGAATGTCATATACCTATAAAACTTAGATTATACCTTGCCAAAAAGGTCTTCAGTTTGCACAGATCTTTATACTAGTGACTGGTCCCTCTCTTTAACCTCTCTCTTTTCTCTCTTTCACAGAAGAACCATTATTTCCAACTGTTTACTGGAGAGTTAATCATTTTCAAGGAACATGACACACAAACACACATCTTGATTAACATCACCCAGGGAAGAAACACTGTCATCAACATATCCTTTATCTACAAATTAGTAAAGACTTCCCTTTTAATTTCACCCCTCCTCTCCACCTACACTACTGCTATCTTTCACTTAAGGCTCTAATTGGTTTCAGCATCTCCTGACATATAAAGTTATGTGATAGCATCTAAGTAGCTATCACTCCTGAAACATATCATATACAAAACTGAGTTATTACAGATATTTCATCATATAAACTACATCTATTTAATTAGTAACTACAAGTGTACCATGTTTCATTAAACATTAAACATGACTAATGTTAATATTAATCAATTAAAACAGATCCTCCAAAACTAAGGCTGAAGCAGGAAAAATTATATTCAGAACATAAGCACAAACTCTTGACCTTAATATTAACGGGCTTTAGACATATTTCAGTATATATTGCTACTTACCTTATGGGCAGGTACCAGATTTACCAAAACTGTATCCAAAAGCTCCTGAGATACTGTATCGCCTTCACAAATAATAGAACTCATGAGGTCTACCATGTGCATGTGAACTTTCTGATTGTGACCATTGCTGAAATTCAAAATAGATATTTTATTTAAAGTGTACAGGATTTACTCATAACATGGTGTTGACAAACACTACTTTATAAAACATGGTATTAAAATATTAATTAAATCAAATTCCATATATTCATTTAAAGTTTCCCTCTCTCCCAAATCTTACAGTGGTATCAAAAATATATTTTTAAACTACATTTCCTGGACTACTTTTCCCTAATTTTAACTGGTCTCACAATCAAAAGTAATTAAATCAAATGTCATCTTTAGTTTTACCTTAAGTTCAGAAAATCAAATTGCTTTGAAGTTAATTCTAATAGATATTAAAGAATACACCAAAAAACTCAACTATTTACATGAATCAGAGAGTAATATTTAATTAAAAGATAAAAATATAAGCCAAAAACTATTTTTATATTGGCTATAGATTGCCTTATGCCACTCTTGTATATACCTTACAATACAAAATTAAGTTCTATTCATTTTTAAAACATCTCTAAAAAATAATGTTAATGAGTGCTTAAGTTACAACTCTTAGCCTTACAAATATTCATCATAACAAATATAGTTTATACATATTCACCTGTAAGTTCTAAATTCTTTATATTAAAAAAAAGTTACATGCCTAATAAAATAAACTTACTTTATAACTGAAAATAATGTTCTGTATAATTGGGTAAAAATTTCATTGCTATCTTCCAACTCAAAGCATATGTTGTATGACTTGACCCAAGCAATGTTCTAAAAATAAGAAGAAAAAAAAAGAAAGGTTAAATACTTTAATTAGTAAAAACATACAAGCACAAAAACCAATTTAAAATGTCATTGTAAGATATACTGCTTACCTCAAGTAAGTAAAAATACCTATTGAATTGTGGGCTCTTTGTATCTTCTAGCCCCTTCAACTGCCTTGTTATAAACATAAATATATCCTTCAAAAAAGAGAGACAAAGTATTATTTAGATTATGAATCTTAAATGAAAATATTCACTAACTTCCTAAAGCTAATTCAGCACTCATGTGTATCCACCATGATAAATTTAAAAACCAGGGGGAAGACTGTATTTGGCTGGAACTTCTTAAAAGAACCTTATCATATAAAACCTTCTCATATGAAAACACTAAATATCTTAATACCCTTCACAGGAAAATAAGTAAATAGTTTACTATGATCTTAGAGAATGAAACACTTCATCTTAAAGCAAGTTAAAAAACTAGACCCGGAAACTAGTAAACCAAAATTTATCCTATTATCATTATAACAAAGGTTATATCTATAATGTTACTAGTATTAGTATTACATACTAGTAACAAAGGTTATACTAATAATGTAACAGAGAGCTAATTAGGTTTGCTGAACAGCACTATATAGATAATTATACAGCAAAAACACAGTGTAGGAAACTTAGAATTCCAAAATAAATCACCAAGTGAAAAGAAAAAAGATCACAGAAACTTAGAAATTTTAAAAAGACATGTAGAAGTTAACTTTCAAGCTTCCTACCTAATCATTAAAGTTACTTGTTCTTTCCCACCATTTCCCAATCTATTTCCATCTGTTGGCTTTTGATTTTTTTACTACATCTTCCTTTTTTACCTGGATAGAGATAGGTTCAATGTCCCTTAAGGCAATTTTTATGGAGAGGATGTTCTTAAAATTTTGGAAAAGGGTAATTATAAAAGCTAATTCTGCAAAGGAATCATGCTAATCAATAAATATAAATAATATTAAATAAATAAAAAGAAAAGAGAAAAAATGTTCTCCGTATAAGTAAAATGATAAATATTTTTAAAAGGGAAAAATATGCAGTTAATGACTAGCTTTTCAAAAAAATACTATGGAAATTATACCTTCAAAAATGGTCACTTTGACAGTAGTACTGTACAAAATACATGTTTTGTGAATAAATCCTCCTAGTGTGACTAAAAGAAAACCAAGTGCCACAATGACTACCTGGAGATAGACAACAGTCACTCATTTATAACCTTTCCAACAATCACTGACCTACACATGAAGCCAAGTGTACAAAAAGAGTTTTCTGATAACGATAAATTTACAGTGGAAATATGGGCAAAGTGTCACAATTTTCTATTCCTGCCACTGCAAAGAAAAATACAAATTTTCTGCTAATCAACAGTGAAAAAGAAAAGACGCATTTAAAGAAGACCAAAAATTTTGACCAGAAAAAGTAAAATACTGTAAATTTTTCAGCTATGGAATAATCCCAAAAGACTCTAATTTAATCACAGCTCAATATTCTTCTTATAAACCGTCCTGTTATAAATAGGACAGACGTGTAGGTATTCTTTTAGGAGGACTTTTTATTACCCCAAAGCCCTGAGATAAGTCAATGATTATGCAAAATGAGAAACACAGGAGAGGTAGAAGAAACCTGTAGCAGCATTCTTAAATTAGAAATGACAACAAGACATTAGTAAGGAAGAGCCCCACAGGCCATTTCCAAATTAGAGGTTTATAATTAGAAAGCAAAATATATACCTGGGTACACAACTCCACAGATCAGCTCATGTTATCTACTTAAACCTCTGACCATTCTCAAACTCTGCATTTCAATTTTACCTTCAAGTGACAAATACTCTCACTATCCTGAGATTCTTTACCAATTAAAATATTAAACAATCATGCCCAAACCAGTTTGGGCATTCCATGCTAGAATTTTGGCAGACTTGATCAAATGAGCAGGTTCCTCACTCCCAATTATCAGGAATCATTCATATCAGGACTCTTTTTCACCACTGTAAATCCAGTTCCTAACACATAATTAACATCAATACTTGTTAAATGAAATAAACCTGAATTGCCATCATTTTCTCCACACTGGTATTAATAATCTTCCTATAGACTCATTCTCTAACCCACAATTTCCACAATTACCTCTTTTTTTTAAAAAGATTTTATTTGAGAGAAAGTGAGAGAGAGCACAAGCAGGGGAGAGGGGCAGAGAGAGAAGAGAAGGAGAAGCTGACTTCCCACTGAACAAGGAGCTGGACACTGGGCTGGATCCCAGGACCCAGGGATCATGACCTAAGCTGAAGACAGACACTTAGCTGAGTTGAGCCACCCAGGACCCCCCCCCCCACAATTATCTTTTATTACTACCGATTTTTCTAGTTATCTAATCTGTTTTATTCAATATCTTTTTGTACAGCTCTAGTAATTTCACACTTTCCAGCAGCTGAATTAATCGTGCTATTCCCCTTTTTCCATCTTGTAAAGATTTTCCATTCATATGGCTTTACTTACAACTACTTTAACCAAGTACTAGGTGTCTTTTCTACCTTTTCATTAAAATTTCGTTCACTGTATTTTCTTCCAAACAATTCACATCTCACACACACACATTAGGATTCATATAGTATAAATTCAGGCTTATACTACATACTATGTTTTAAATAATGAATATGGTCTTCAGTATAGATGTTCAAAAGGGAAAAGGAAGTATCCCCCCCACCAAGTGTTTTTGAAATAGAACTAATGATAATATAATATAAAAAGTATAGAATACACTGCACTAATCTACTTCTTATCCTAAAGATCAAAAATTGTTTTACAAAAGTAAGTACTAAATGAGGAGTGGGGGAGTTGTTTAAAAAAAAAAAAAAGAAGAAGAAGAAGAAGAAGTTGTTTAACAAAAGATTGCTGCAGTCAATGTCAAAGAATCCCAAGAAATTATCTAAATACTTTAAGTCCCATTTTAGTTAGAAAGATAAATGAAAGTATTTCTTGGAAGTTCTTTAAATCAGTACTTGCCTTTAGTTTATCAGGGGATGTGTAAGGAGCTTCAGGAGCATAAATCCTGAAAATATCAGCAAGGCAGCAGGCTACCAGTAAGCGAACATCTTTGTCAGGATGCTTGAGGAAAAAATCTGAAGCAAGATGTAAAGCTAGGTTTAAATAAAGCTCCTTTTCTTCTTCAGAGTCCTGGTCCATATCCATGAAAGTTTTCACAACCATCTATTCAAAAACAAAATAATGAAATAATGAAATCCTTCATGTAAAAATAGTCATTTGAAATAACAACCATATTAATTGCAAAGATTAACCTTCAAATAAAAAATACTCATTTTTCCCTTGAAAGTATCTGAGAGAACAAGATCCTTCTAAAACTACAAGAAAAATAATTTTTCTTTTAAAAGACTAAAATACTTTTCATGTACCCATCATACCTGCTAACCAGATAAAAAGTTTAAAACTAGCCTTGCATGGAGTTTCTGGTCTCACTTTTTACAAATGGACTACAAGGATTATGTCCTTCTTAAAAAGAGCAACCCCTTTTTATAATATACCTACTCCTTTTATTATACTTCTAAAGAAAAAACCTAGGAAAAGAAGAAAACAATTTATTCTTCCATGTGACCCATAAACCACTCCAGATACATGGATTTATACATTCAGTTAAAAAAGAATAAACAGATTTAAGAAAGGATGATGAAGATGTATTCCTAAACGTTAAAAAGCTACCACAAAGTGACTACCATAGCATCCAACAAAATATTTCTTGTGCCACAGTAAAAGAGAACATGACATGGACAGTTTATTAGTAGGACTCAATGGCACGTATGGAGTAAGCAGACAGAACCTATAGGAAATGGTTCCTTTTGCAAAAACATTTACATAAAAGTAGTAGGACAGAAATAAAAATGGTGAGGAATGGTACTAGTTGAATTTTATAAAAAGTTTTTTCTAATTTCAGTATTAGTTGTCACAATGAACCCTCAGTCATACTATTCTTACCTCAGATGAGACTTTAAATTGCCTAACTTGACAGGAACACACATTTAAATAAAACTCTAATGGAAAGGTGACCATCTGGCATCCACTAGGTGGTGCTGCAAATACTAATCAACAAGTAGGGCTAGCCACCAACTATCAGTATCTATGACTTGGTCCTTGAAAAATACAAGGATTTCTACTCTGCTACAGAGTTAGATTTCTGAGTAATAAGTTCTCCAATGCCTTGCTGGGGAACAGTGTTCCTCACAGGGCAGACCCTCAGTTCTACTATACCAGATGCCAGAACCAACTGTAGACTAATCCTTTCAGTCTGGCACTATAGTTAGTTTATGGGTACAAGGTCCAGGACTACTCTCCTAACTTTTAAATTTTATTATCTTAAGATATATGTTTGATGGCTTAGGCATATCATGAAAAGAGGCAAAGGAGAAAAAAAAAGACCTACATGCAGGAAACCATTTCTTTTTCTAGACTCTATTCACAAAAGAGAGGTTCAGTATATTTTGAATAGAATATTATAGGAAACTCTAGAAATTATATAATAAATAATGACACCTTATATGTTAACAAACTTTTAATTTATAAAACTTACTCCTGTAATTGTACATATCAAAAATTACTGTCAGCCCACATTAAATCCTTTTTATATTTCTCTAAAAAGGTTGCTAAAAATAGTAAGTGTAAATTAGGAAAATAAATGAAAAAAAGTATATTAACTAGATTACTGCTGGGCATAAATGTCTAAAAAATAATGAAAACATATCACAAACACTAAATGTGAACACTGTGGAAATCATTCCACCAAAACTAACAATAAAGTGTACGCAAGGGCTAGATAATGAGAATTCCTCAAAACTGTCTACAACTCAAATGGTGTTATTAAACTCAACTGCTCATGTATAAGTCATCTATTAAAGAAGATGTCTGAGGAAATAACATCTCTAAAAGATAGGAAATGCTAATCAACTTATAAGTATAGCTTCTGCATTTAACAGTTTCGTAGCAAACAGAGATGTTTACCTATCATTGCTAAAATATAAACTAATCTGAGGAAATAAAGTATTCACTTCTCTAAAAATTCAACAAGGTCAAGAGAATTTGATACAGAGTAAATGAAAAGTGTCACATACAAAGGATTTGTAGCTTCACTATTTTTAACAAAATATACACAAGTTCCTAACTAGCACATATCAGTAATTTTAATCTGCTCAAAGATGTCTTTTCCTTTGAATAAAAAAAAATCTGATATCTGACATTCTAATACTATATGCACAAAACTAAGACTTTATATGGAATTTATGAGTATTAGAGTCCTTTTCTTCTAATAAAAATAAACCATGCAGCAACAGCTATAAAACAGTACTTTGCCTTAAGGTTCCAGGGTCTTCAATGACTAATTAATGCAGGTTTTCCAGTCTTGAAATAGAGACAAATAATAATGTATCAAGCAACATAAACGTCTAGGTACATACAATTTTAGAAGGGGGAAAATGTTCAAAAATAAAGAACATCTCAACTAACTGATAAATCAGCTCAGCATTCTGCTTGGCCCCTCTGCTCCTTTAACCATTTTACAATCACAGGGGCCATCACTGCCCTGAAGAAAAGGTAAAATATTGTTCAAACACATATAAAGAGACTCTAGCCATACAGCAACCACCTCATCTATGGAAGGTCACCATTAATCTTGATTCATTGCTGCATATCAGAAGCAGAGAGAAAAGCTGAAAGTAAAGCTCTTTAACCTACTCCAAAATAACTTGCAAGTAAAATACAGACTGAGTGCTCAGTACAAAGACTTAAAACTTTCTTTCTTAGATTAAAATGATTGTTTTTGTAAAATAAATGAGATAAAGGACAAAGGAGAACTTTATACAGACAACAATGAATATAAGAGTACTACAGATTTATTCTTTATACCCAAGTATAGGAGGCCCTAGAAAATCTAAGCTTCACCTTTCCAGTTGTTCTCCCATTAACAGTAGCTAAGGAAACCCTACAGTTTTGTACCTACTTCCCCTCTCCTTGATCCTTTCCCTGCCATTTTTAGCTTTCATGTGCTTTTTTAAGGTGCCCTAACAAAATACAGCCCTATGTGATTTCCACAGGTAACCCCCCACCCTAAACAGATGTCCCAAAACATAACACAATTCTACTCACCTTTAACCGTCTCACCATCTCCTCTTTAGATATTTTGTCTGAGATTTCCTTGACACCAGGAGGATAAGTAATTTTTCCATCATTGGTTCTTGTCTTTGAGTGAGCCATGATGGAAATATTTTTACCCCTAAAATAAGAAAACTGTTAGAAGCAAACAAAAAAACAGGCATAAACAAAATTAATAATAAACATGAAAACTAACTGTCCCAACTAAATAATTTATAACTACTTCCTAATTTATAGTAATTCACTTATCTAATTAATGAAAAACATTTTATTAAGCATTTCCCCAATTTTTTTCAATTGTATTTTCACTTCATTTCTACTAATGGTAAGTTGGGTTATTTGCACTTAACCCTCCAACTACAAAAAAAAATAATAGAAAAAAATCCAAAATAAGCTTATTTTTTAAAGCACCACAAATTACTTGTCCCAAATAAAAGAGAATACAGGAATCCAGAGAGGTAAATGGAGCACTGAGCATTATATCCATTTATACCCTGAGGGCATTTGCCAACCCTGACAAATCTAGAATTCAGTTTTGGTGGTCTTATGAGGCAAGGGGGACAGAGCTAACTCTTAACCTGGCAAGGTAGAACATCAAAAAAGAGACCCTCCTGACATGAGTGCACAATACTACTGTGTCTCCAGAAAGATAACACCCACAAAGATAAGCCAGAAATCAACATGCGCCCATACCCCCATCAACAGCCACAGGGAACAGCAGAGAAAGTTGCCTTGGTACTAAGCAGAGCAACATAATAACAGATTCAGCTAATTAGTTTCTGCCATGGGCCTGCACATTTGCTATGGTTCACATTACCTAAATTATCCAGAGAACCTCAACACATAAATGCAGTGACCCCTGTCTGGTAGTACCACAAAGCACCAAATGTAAGTAAAATTCTATACCTCAAAGAATCCCCACCATGAGGTTTCTAGGACAATGAGCATTATCAAGTCAAAAATAATCAAGCACCTAAGGCCACATGACACTGTATGCAAAAATCTGCAGAAATACCAGGCACCAAGACAAGATACACAAAGACTTCACATATTACAATTCTCAAACAGATTACAAAACTACTATTTTATTGTTTTAAAGAAATAAAAGTCTAAAATAACTCAAGAAATAATTATAGAGAGCAAACTAGAAAAGTCAAACTTCTAAAACAAAAATGCAAAAACTGAAATTAAAAACTCAATGGACAAGTTTATTAGCAGATTAGAAAAAGCTATTAGAATTAGTGAAGTGGAAGAAAAATCAAAAGAATATAAAGAAAGGACAGAGAAGTTTAACTTATGATTCATGGGAGTACCAAAAGACAAATGAAGGCACAGGCCCCTATCTGAGTAGAACAGCATAAAATTCAAGAAGCCAAACAGAATTAAACTCAATAAAAGAATTGTAGAAAACAAACAAAGCATTAAAGCAATCATATTACTTTGAAAGGAACAGTATTTATAAACTAGTAAGTCAGCACAATATAAGCCAGAAGACAGCAAAATGTCATCCTCAATGTGGGAAAAGAATATAATTGCAAAGCTAAAGTTTACAACCAAGGAATATAATTTTCAAGAACAGGATGAAAATACAGATAAATTAGCCAAACAAAAGTTGGAAGCTATAAGTAAATATATATAGCACTTCCAACATTGCTTAGCACATACTATGCACTTTACACTATACATATATGCTATACATGATCACGTTAAAAAACGCTGATTTTAAAATTTCACTATAAAGAGCTTACAAAAAAACATAAAGAAAATATATGGATATGAAATGCTGAAAGTAAAAGGTTGAGAAAATAATACCATGCAGACACTAAACAATCCAATTACAAAATGGGCAAAAGACATGAACAGACATTTGAAGAGGAAATTCAAATGGCAGATAAGCATATGAAAAAACGTTCAACACCAATAATTAGGAAAATGCAATGCAAATTAAAACCACAATGAGATCTCATATACTATTAGAATAGCTAAAATAGAAAATAGCAATAACATCAAATATAGGCAAGGATGTGAAGAAACTGAATCTAGACACTGCTGGTGGAAACGTAGACTAGTACAACCATAGTTGAAAATAATCTGGCAGTTCCTCATAAAACTGAATATGTACTTACCATACAAATCAGCAACTGCACTCTTGGGAATTCTTCCCAAGAAATGAAAGCCTGTGTTCATGCAAATTTGTACAAGAATATTTGTAAGAGCTTTATTCATATACCCCACAACCAGAAGCAATCCAAAGCCCTTCAATGAATGAATGGTTAAACAAACTCTGATAGATCCGCACAATGAAATACTACTCAGCAACAAAAAGAACTGACTTACTGATACATGCAATAACTTACTGTCATTATGCTTATTGAAAGAGCCAATCTCAAAAGGTTACATGCTATATGGTTTCATTAATTTAACATTCTCAAAATGACAAAACTATAAACATGGAGAACAGATTAGTGGTTGCTAGGGTACACAGATGAGACTAAGAGGTAGCATTATGGAATTCCTTTATAATTCTGTATCTTGACTGTGATAGTAATGACATGAATCTATAAACAAGATCAAAATATACAGAACTACACAGAGACAAAGAGAGAGAGAAAAAAATATTGTGCAAAAACTTGAGAAAACGGAATAAAATCAGTAATCTAATTAACATTATACCAATGTCAATCTCCTTACTTGATAGTGTACTTCAGTTACAAAATATGTCACCACTGGCAGAAGATGAGTGAAGGGTTACCGAATTCTATGTACTATTTTTGCAACTTTACACCTATAATTCTTTCAAAATAAAAAGGTTTAAAAGCAAACCAATCAACTGTATTCCTATGAATAGCAAATAGGAAGTTTAAAAATACAATTTACATAGAAGAGCATAAACTACAAGTTAATCTAACAAAAGATGTACTTTTACAGAGAAAATCATAAAGCTTTACTGATAGAAATCAAAGAAAACCTAAATAAATAAAGAGATATCATAGACTGGATTGGAAGTTTCAAATACTATAAAGATAGCAAATCTTTCCAGTGATTATGTAGTCAGTACAATCCCAATCAAGCCTAGGTTTTGATTTTGAAACATGGCAAATTTTTTAAAAATTTATATGTAAATGCAAGAGGCCAAAGTAGCAAGATACTTGAAGAAAAACACTGTAGATGGATTCGTTCTCAAATACTAAAACCCATTATAAAGCTAAAGTAATTTAGATGATGTAGTACTGGTGCAGAAAAAAAAAAGGATTAATGGGAAATATTAGCCTAGAAACAGACCCTTCATATTATATACATGAAATTTAATATATGAAAACAGCAGCGAGGCATATCAGTAAGAAAAGATCAGAGAAAACAAAAAAGTTCCAAATATTGCCTAATATTTTGATAATATTCAGTCTTCCAATCCATGAACACTGGATATCTTTCCATTTATTTGTCTTATTTCTTTCACCAACATATTGCAGTTTTCAGTATACAAGTCTTTTACTTCCTTGGTAAAGTTTATTGTGAAGTAACTTTCTTCTTTTTGATACTATTGTGAAGAAATTCTTTTGTTAATCTCCTTTTCAGATAGTTCACTGGTAGTACATAAAAAGTTGATTTTGTATCCTGCAACTTAACAGAATTTATTCTACAAATTTTTTTGAATGGTCTTTAAGGGTTTTCTACATATAAGATCATGTCATCTGTGAACAGGGAATTTTACTTCTTCCTTTCCAATTTGGATTCCTTTTATTTCTTGCCTTTACTTTATTGCCTAAATGCTCTGGGTAGGACTTCAGTACCACGTTGAATAGAAGTGGCAAGAGTGGGCATCCTTGTCTTGTTCTTGATCTTAGAAGGAAACTTCCTATTTTCACCACTGAGAAATGCAAATCAAGAACAAGATATCACTTGACTCCTGTAAGGAAGGCCATTATCAAAAAAACAAAAGCTAACAAGTGTTGACAAAGATGTGAAGAACAAAGAATTCTTGTACACTCTTGGTGCGATTCTAAAATGATGCAGCCACTATGGAAAGCAGTATGAAGGTTCCTCAAAAAAATTAAATATAGAACTACCATATGATCCAACAATCCTGACCCTGGGTATATACCCAAAAAAATTGGAAATCAATAACTCTAAGAGGTATCTGCACACCCTTTTTCACTGCAGTATTACTCAAAATAGCCAAAATATGGAAAGAACCCAAATGCTCATCAACAGATAAATAGATAAAGAAAAAAAGGTTTATACATACAACAGAACATTATTCAGGCTTTAAAAGGAAGAAAATCCTACTATTTGCACCAATATGGATGGACCTGGAAGATGTTATGCTGAGTGATTTAAGTCAGTCACAGAAGGGCAAATACTGCATGATTCCATTTATAGGAGGTATCTAAAATAGTCAAACTTGGGGCACCTGGGTGGCTCAGTCGTTAAGTGTCTGCCTTTGGCTTGGGTCATGATCCCAGGGTCACAGGATTGAACTCCGCATCGGGCTCCTTGTTCAGTGGGAAGCCTGCTTCTCCCTCTCCCACTCCCCCTGCTTGTGTTCCCTCTCTGGCTGTCTCTGTCAAATAAATAAACAAAATCTTAAAAAAAAAAAAAAAAAAAAGTCAAACTTACAGATACAGAAAATAAAAATAGTGGTTGCCAGGAGATGAGAGGAAAAAATGGGGATTTGTTATTCCATGTGTGTAGTTAACAGTTAGACAATATGATTAAATTGTAGAATGTTCTATACAACATAGCACCTACACTTAATACAGTGTTGTACACTTACGAATTTGTTAAGAGGGTAGATTTCATGTTAAGTGTGTTCTTACAAAAAAAAAAGCAAAGAGACACAAGGAAACATTTAGAAGTAA
Source organism: Callorhinus ursinus (assembly GCF_003265705.2). Lineage (NCBI taxonomy): Eukaryota > Metazoa > Chordata > Mammalia > Carnivora > Otariidae > Callorhinus > Callorhinus ursinus. The sequence continues at coordinate 64,463,289 of NW_027397069.1, forward strand.
TAACTGTGTTTATCTCAAGTGACAGCTGTGTGGTAATGGTATCACAGGTGTTGTATATAATAAGCATGCATTTTTTTCTCTGTATCAGTTACAATTCAATAAATCAATTTTTTAAAGATTTTATTTATTTATTTGACACAGAGAGAGAGAGAGCATGAGTTGGGGGGAGGGGGCAAAGAGAGAGGGAGAAGCAGGGATATGGGGCTCGATCCCTGAGCCAAAGGCAGAAGCTTAACAGACTGAGCCACCCAGGCACCCCAATAAATCCATTTTAAAGAAAGAAAAGATTGGGGCGCCCGGGTGGCTCAGTGGGTTAAGCATCCACCTTCGGCTCAGGTCGTGATCTTGGGGTCCTGGGATGGGCCCTCCTGCATTGGGCTCCCTGCTCAGAGGGGAGTCTGCTTCTCCCTCTTCCTCTCCTTCTGTGATCTCTCTTGCTTTCTCTCAAATAAATAAATAAAATCTTATAAAAAAAATTAGAGGATTTTCAAGTACCCTCTGGGAAATAAAATGCTTTGCCCCATCTGCTGGGAAAAAAGAAGAGGAGTGGGAGGAGGGGGGGAGAGGAGGAGGAAAAAATGATGATGATGATGATGGCAGCGGCCAGTGGGCAGTTAGATTTCCAAAGAGATGTCTGAGCTAGGGACAGATTTGGGAATCCTCAATGACAGTTAAAACCAGAGGCACAGATGAGAGCATTCAGGAAGTCTTGTAAAGTGAGAAAAGATAAGAGAAGACACGTCTTTAAGAAACAGACAAAAAAGAGCTTGCAAAGCAATCTGAAAATGATCAAAGAGGTAGGGAGAAGATGCAGAGAAGCCGTATCAGAAAGTAGGGGGGTACACCAAGTTTCAATTCAAGACAGAGAGTGGCCAACACTACTGGACTCTGCAGAGAGCTCAAGATGAAAAAACTAAAAAGAATCCATTGTAAGATTTTTTTTTTAAGATTTATTTATTTGACGGCAAGAGAGGGAACACAAGCAGGGGGAGTGGGAGAGGGAAAAGCAGGCTTCCCACTGAGCAGGGCGCCCGATGCAGGGCTGGATCCCAGGACCCTGGGATCATGACCTGAGCCGAAGGCAGACGCTTAATGACTGAGCCACCCAGGCACCCGAATCCACTGAAGGATTAACTGTAATGAGGGTGATGACTGCACATCTCAGTAAATTTGCCTAAAAATCACTGAATTGTACACTTGAAATAGGTAAAATTTATTAATTTTATGCTATGTAAATTATAGCTCAATAAAGTTAAGTTTTTTAAATTTTTTCAAGTTCTGAGACATTCTAATAGCCCCCCCCCAAATAACATCATACCTATACCTCACACCTTACACAAAATGAATTCCAGGTAGATTCGTGACCTAGATATAAAAGCAAAATATAAAAACTTTTAGAATATAATGCAGAAGAACAATTACATGACCTCAGGTTAGGAAAAGCAAGAACCAAAGTCATAGCTGTGTTCCTTCAACCAAAGAAGATATTTAACAAAGGCCCAGAACAAATCATTTCAGGGGAAGTTAAATAAATGTGACAGGATTCCCAGTTTTCCACAGCACGTGGAACGTAACAAAGTCTGTGCCTTTCCTTGACAGAAGTAAAAGCTGATGCTGACCATTCCTAACAAGAGATACACAACTGTAACCACAAACTGCAACTAAATTAATGTAGACATGGTGCCTTTGCAGAATAAACTCATCCACATAGTCAAAAAATTTGTCATAGTCAAAAATTTGTCAAGTGCTTGTTACTTGCATAACTCTTTAGCAGTGACTATAGGGCAAAATGAGTAAGGCGGATCTCAAAAATCTATTCAACAAAGTCCCCCTAAATAATTAAATCACAATAAATTCTAAAATTATCCTAACAGAAATAACAAGCTTAGAAAATAAAAAATTGAAAGAAAGCCCACTTCTGTAAGTGAATGGGAGTGAACTTGGTAATAATATATAGAACAAAAAAAAGGACCGAGAAAACAGTTCAGAATGTGTTACTAACCTAGAGAAGAAAGTTCAGAATTTGTTACTTAGGATCTAGAAGTGTGACTGAAGGAAAAAGTGGAAGGAAGTAAAAGGAGCTAAGGAAGAAAAGATAAGAGCCAACCAACAAAGGGGCAGGTCTACTCAGTACGCACTTCAGTTTTATAAACAGGAGAAGCAGATTTGAAATATCTCCATGAATATATATAAGCTGTTTCTTCAGCATAAGACATATTTACTGGCCCTTGTCTACCAAGCAAACTCTATGTACCTCAAATTCTCACTCAAGTCTGTAAGTCTATGTTTAAACTTTCCCTGACTTCTCCAAGCAGAGCAAGGCTCCTCCCCCTACAGCTAAAAACTTTGAACACATCATAATCAGCACTTACCACATCATATTTAGTGAACATATTTTATGTCTGTTTCTCTTACTAGGGCTGTAAGCTCTGTAAGCCAAGGATAGCATATCAATTTTATGCTAGCATCTATTACAGAGCCTAGCACAGAGCAGGTACTCTGGAAATCCTTGCTGAATAAATGACCAGAACTCTTCTAAGAAATGGTGGCTACAACAGGCAATACAAACCAGAGAGAGGCAAAATCAAATCAAATACAGTAAAACCAATTAGGAAACTGCTACAAAATTCCAGGTCAGAAGGGGGAGCTGACTGCAGGCAATCATGGGAAAATAAGAAAACGGATTCAAAGACTTATGAATGATTTTAAGAAAGAAGTAGAAAAAAAAAATAAGAGAAGTAGAAGATGATTACAAGATTCAAACCTTTGTTCCTTGAAAGTCAATCACTTAAATATTTACTGGGAATTTACTTAGTGCAATATACTATGCTAGACACTAGAAATGCAATAATAAGCAAAATACATAAAATCTCTGCCCTCATAATAATGGAGATAGAGAAAAACGATCAAGAGATTAAGTCTTGGGAAAAAAATTTGGTCTAGAAGGCAACTAAAAATGTAGATCTGAAGTTTTAGAGAAAAACCAAGGCCAGAAAATATTTTAGGACCATGTACAGCTCACGTTTTATGAATTTACAAGATCAGTTAAGAAAATGTGTAGGATTAGCTAAGACACCAAGACTGAACCTTGAGTAAACATCTATACTGATATGGGGAGGGGACAGGAAGAAAAAGAGAAGAGAGTCAGAAAAGGTAAAAAAGCAAAAAAAAATTTTTTTAAGCCTCGAAAAAAATGTTTGAAGATGAAGAGGTGGTGGCATACAGTGCTCAATATTTCAGAAATACATACTACTGAAACATACAAAACGACCTCAGCAAATACTCCCTTGGACCTGGCAAGGTGATCTTTAAGAAAGAAGTTTTCAGAGAATAATAGGAATAAGCAGCAAACTGGTGTAAGAAAGAGAAAAAGGTGCAAAGAAGAGGGAAAGGTGTAAAGAAAGAGAAAAAAGGTGCAAAGAAGAGGGAAAGGGAGCAATGCTGAGGAAGAAGGGAAGGATATAGGAAATACGTAGGATCTTCAATTGTATCAGAAATAAAAATAAGAGATGGTGATATATAGCTGCTCCTCTTAGGTTTAAGACTGTCAAAGAAATTATCTGACAATTTATTTCATCTCCGTGGAATTACAATTACTCATATTTAAGGTAGGGTAGATACACTGAAAATGAGAAAATAACAACTGTACTTAAAAAATATATAAAACTGACCAGTGTCAGAATACATTTTATGTACTATATAACACTATAAAACAAAGGACAAATTCCTTTCTCCATTTAACATGTACACAAATTTCACCAATTTATAGCAAAACCATGATAATCCAGAATTTCCCTGTTTTCAGGGTAATGTGAAATGCATACCTTCAGAAAACAGTTAATTTCATTGCATGCAATGTGTTGTTATATTTACATTTTTATGTCCAGTATGAACGATAAATAAAACACAAGAAAATATTCTAATACTAAACAGCTTGTACAATCTTTGAATAAGTTCAAATAAAATGATTATTAATTAAAGGAAACATATCAGTATCTTTAAAAATCATACTGACAGTTCTAGGAACAAAAATCAATGGTATCATCATTCTTCATTCTGATATTATCAGATGTAAATAAGTGTTAAGATGAAATAAGACTGAAGCAAAAATATTTAAAGATCCTTTCAGTGAATGGGAAAGAAGAGCAAGGTTAAGAGTAATAGGAATCACTTTTTAATTGATGTGAGAAGAGATAAAGACAGGCATCTGCCATTTTCATGATGAATTTGCTTAAAAACCCAATCTGTGACAAGTTCAGGGTCACAAATCAAATCAAACCACTACTAGAATCCCTACTTTGCCATGTTTATTAAAAACCCTTTTTCTTCCTGGGACTTTACTCAGGTAAAGGTGGAATTAGAAGGAAAAAAGGTTTGTGAAGAGTCTGGAAACTGCAAAGGGCAGTCTTCCCACAACCGGTACCTCTTATAACCAGCAGATGGTGCCCTCCATAAAGACAACCCTTCCAGTACACAGTCATTACAAAGAAGAAGTTAGGCTTATTCTTAGGCCAGGGACAATTAAAAAGCTATTGTGTTTTCTAAGAGAATAAAAGATAAATAAATTATGTTAATTTTCCCTAAGTATATAACCTTAAGGCCACATTTACCTATTTTCCAACTATTCGAACAAAAAGCTTTTTTCCATATACAATGTTACCACTAAGGCACCATGTAACTTGAAATAATCTTTTTTAAATTCAAATTAAGTGTATTTAGTAGTTATCCCTATGAGTTCTGATAAAGCAAAGTAATTTTAAATGGTTCAGGAAGTCCTTTCAGAAAACAAACTCATTTTGTTCATATTTTTGGCAATGTTTATTTATAAAATGTTTAATGTATTTCTTGCCTACATTCTTTTTAAGGATCATCAATCTTACAGAAGGGAGTAAGGTTAAACTTAACTGGTTCAAACAGAGAAAGAGACCCAGGACCTAAAACATCTCAACTAGTACCAGTTTCTAACTAACAGTACAAAAAGTATTGTTAAATCTTTTTAAAATAGTATTTTTTATATTAATAATGATGGTATCTCTCATTTATTGAATGACTGGTATTTCTCTAGTCAGTCATCAGCTCAATGTCCTATTCAGTGGGGGAATAAAATTATGTATTCTTCTATGCACATCAAACCTCACGCTGTACACATTCTTGCACAACCCCCTATTCTTAAACTTGCCTTCATTTCACTGAGAAAATAGAAGCTCTAACAAACAGGAACTTCCCTCAGTCTCCCATCACTAATCTACTGGCCCACCTACTGTATTTATACCCATTCTCTCATTCCTTCCTCTTATTAGAAAGTATGTTAGCCTTCTATCAAAAACTAATCCTCTCATAGGTACACAAAATCCCACAAAGACTGACCTCACTAGCTGTCTCCTCTCTCCTCTGCATAAGTACCCTGTGTCTACTAGATCCCTTCTCTTAGCACCCAATAGACTCTGTTCTTGAGTGGAAGGAATACTAGAGCACACCTGCTTAGACTAAAAATACCCCTCCAGCTACTACTATCTTCTCTCTCAAATTACCTTCACAGTCAAGCTTCTCAAAAAGTGTATTTCCTACCTTCACGTCTTCAGTTCCCATCTACTCTTTATACTAACAATCTTGTTTCCAACACCCACCATCACCAGCAGTAATGCTTTTGCCATAATCATTGTAGCGGACTTCAAAAACAGCAGCAGATTTTTCCCTTCTCTGCATCTACACCCTTGTTGCTCCTCCAATCAAGAAAAGTGTTTTTCCAGCCCTTGAATCTGAAATGATCTTATGACTTGATCCAATGGGACATTTGGCAAGCTTAGTGTTTCTGCCTTTGAGGTTACTGACTTGCTGCTCTTGGAACTCTACTGAAGTGCACAAGCCCAGAAGTTATTCCACTAGAAAATGAGAGGTCCCAGTTATTCTAGCCATGATCATCATGAACAAGCCAGCCCCAGCCAAACTAGCAGGTGATCACAGATGTATACCTGCGGATGCATGAGGAAGCCCAGGTGAGAGATCACTAAAGCTGACCCAGATGAGTAGAACTGTCCAGCTGCTGCCCAGCTAAGCCACACTCTGCCAACCTGCAGAATCAGGAGCCAAATAAATGGTGGTTGTTTTAAGCTGCTAAGTTTCAGGGTGATTCACTATGCAATAAAAGCTAACTAAAAGTCATCATTGACTTCCATGTTGTCGAATCAAATGAACACTTTTCTAATCCTTAATCACTCAGCAGTATGAAACACAGTTGATCGAACCCTCCTTCTTGAAACATTCTTTTCCTTTGGTTTTTACTCCATTTTATCTCTTCCTGATTTTCCTCCTACCTTACTGGTCACTCTTCTCTTTGTTGTTTCCTTTTCTATCCAGGCTCTAAATATTAGTAATTCATCAGAACTCAATTCCTCCTACCCTTTATTCACTTTTTTTAAGTAGGCTCCATGCCTAGCATGGAGCCCAAAGCGGGACTTGAACTCACACCCTGAGATCAAGACCTGAGCTGAAATCAAGAGTCGAATGCTTAACCTACTGAGTCACCCAGGCACCCCTATTCACTTTTTAACCTATATTTTTCCTCCAGAATTTTGCCCTAGGCTTTTTAAAACCTACTCCAAAGACTTTAAAATAATACATACCCTACACCAACAAATCTCTTATGAACCCTAGTCCACATATACAACTAGTTAACATTTCCACTTGGTTTATTCACAAAGGCATATTGAACTTAAAATTCCCAAAACTAAACAACAAACTATCTCCCAACTTCTTCCCTCTCCAAAATAACCTTCCTTCTTCTATCTTCTCTCTGTATATGGTGACTTAGAGTACCCAACTCGTTCCTCCCAGAAAATTGGGGGAGTGACCCTTTCAACATTTAAAAGCAACCAAGTCCCGTAAATGCTACCTGCTAAATACAAATTTTTATTTGGCCATCATTTCACCACAACTAATCTAAGCCACCTCCAATTCATTCTTCAAACAGCAGCTAGGACGATCTATGGTAACACTAATGATCTAATGTACTAAGGTACATTAATCTCTTCATATCACTGCCTTAACTCAAAATACTTAAAATAGGTTCCCAATGCCCTTAGAATAAGTTCTAAATATACTAATCTGACCACTTTAATCACTATACTCCTGTCACACCTCTATTTCTTAAAAGCACCAAACCAAGATCCTTCTGTCTCAGTGTGTACTATTCTTTCCGCTTCAAAAACTCTTTCCTCCTGTCATCCCTTCTCTGGTTTTTCAAGTCTCACATGTCAATCCTCGGGTATGCTTTCCTGAGTCTGCCCAAACTAAATTAAATCTCTATTACATGCTCTCAACATCACCCCTGTACTTTACCTTCAAAGGATTTATAATAATTATAGGTGTTTATCCTCTAATGTCTATGTCCCCTTCTGAACTTGTATGAACTATACAGGAACAAGAATCCAATTTTGTTCACTACTGTATACCTAAATGCATAATGCAGTGATGGGCAAAAAAGCAAGAGCTCAACAAATATTCTTAATTATGAGATGAACTACATGATTATGCCCATTTTATAAATGAGGAAACTGAGGATCAAAGAGATTAACTATGCTGAAGTTATCCAGCAACTATACTGGAACTAATCCATACCTGATTCCCAAACCTTAACCTAATGGTTCCCAATTTTTGGAACACAACTGAATCTCCTAACACTCAGGCCCAAACACCTGCACTTAAAAAAGTGTTCCATGAAGATTTTTATATGCAAAGTTAAGTAACAATGCATCTTAACAGCCGAAAAGTTAACCCAAATATCTATTAATTGATGAATGGATAAACAAAATGTGGTATATCCATACAATGGAAAACTAATTAGGAATAAAAAGGAATAAAGCACTGATATATAACACTGATGAACCTCAAAAACATTCTCTGAATAAGAAAAGCCAGACACAAAAAACTACATATTGCACAGATTACATTTACATGAAACATCCATAAAAAAGCAAACAGATGAGTTGTCATCTGGGATTGGGGTTGAGAAAGTTATCACCATAAATGGACACCAGTAATCTTTGGAGAACAATGGTTATATACTCTAAACTTACTAAAAATCATGGACTTATACACATAAAATGAGTGTTATAAAGAAAACACAAAAGAGAACAATTCATTCTGTCAGATGGTAGAGAAGGTTGTCAGCAGCATATCACAGAGTTGGAATTTAAGCTGTGGAAGACAATAGAATGGCTAGGTGTGGATTCTAGGATTCAAGGTAACTGTGAAGCAGAGGAAACACTGAGCAATGAAAAAAAAGCACGAAAATATGCTAGGTCTGAAAAAACAAACAAGTACAGGTATCTGTTGTTATATGTGCCTTTCTAGAAAAATCTCACATTTTGAAAATCACACTTTTCAAAATAATGGTTAAAACAGAACATTAGCAAAACAACAGCAATCCAAATAACATACAGGCATAGTCTCCACTGGCATTTGTTCCCAGCATCATAATCAAACTTTTCAGCCTTAAATATAACAGTTCAGGTTTTCTCAAGATGTAAGCCCTTGAAGGTAGTACTGTATTACCAAGAGAAAAAAATTCAGCAAAATTAAAAACAGCCTTCAATTTTTTGTTAAACGGGGGGAAACAGTCTCACAGATATTTCATCTGCACTTGAAGCTGTACTAAATAGATGAACACAGATTTAAGGATTCTTGACACTATTAAATCTTCTGCTTGTAAAAAAGGCAATTTTGCATCAGGATTTTCAGGCTTTTTTTTTTTTTGCATCTATAGATCTAGATGATCACTTTAAAATATGTTATAGAACATATTTTTCTTCATGACACAATAAATCTAAACAATCTTTTTAGTCAAACATCTACATCCACTATAACTTCAAACATAATATATGGTCCCACATTTTAAAGTTTTTTAAACTTCTACTGAGATATAATTGACACATAACATTAATATTAGTTTTAGAGGTACAATATAATGATTCAGTATATGTATATGGTGTGAAATGATCACTAAAATAAGTCTAGTTAACAAGTTACAAATTTTCTTTTCTTGTGAAGAGAACTTTAAAATTTTTAAGTTTACAATACTGTAACTACAAAACCTTTAAGATAAAGTTGTTAATTAAATGTTGGTCATTATAAATACTATATTACTTTTAATTAGGTAGAATTAATAAGTGCACTTCATTTTACATACAGTATGCTCTGGTCCTTAGGTATCAATACAGATGGTACATTTATGTCCATTTTATTGCAGTCTTAAAGAGATACAATGTAGTATTATGCAAGATGTACTGGATTTTTAAAGTGTAGGTCTCAAAAAAATAGAAGTACAGGTCTCTCTGAGTTGGCACTATTTAAGTTACTTACACCATACGCCTTATAACTGAACATAGCAGCCCTCTGTAAACAATTTTCTTCTCAGTTCCCTGGGTGAGGGACGTTAAGGTTAGGGGAAGTAACAGGGATCCCAATGAGATAAATGACCATACCTGGTATGGTCTGAGAAATGGTCAGGATATTTTCCATTCATGGGCAGAGCTTTCTTACTGTCTTAACCTTTTTTCTCCCACTAAAGCATACTTCTCTCCTGTTCTCTATTATGTTAACTGTACTTACCACAACAAAATTTTTTAAAAATTTAAGTTATGTGCCTTGTAGATGGAAATATAATTACTAAACTGGGAGGAGAATGATTGGATGATATATCTGTATATGAAGTCCACCAAAAAGTTTAATTTGATAAAGTTCTCACAATTTCCCTATAATGGGAAACATACCAAAACAAACATAGTACATAAATATTTGAAGATATTCCTTAATATATAAATTTTGAAAGTGTGCACAAGTACTTTAATCTCATTAATATTACTTGTTTCAGTTATTCACAATTGCATTATGTCCAACAATTTCTTTACCTATTAGGTGTATTTTGCAGCTGCATCACCCTGACTAGGAAACTGCTGCTCCTGCCATGAGAGAATTAGAAAGAATTTTTATGTTTATAACAGATAATTGCCAGTATCTACCTTATATTCTTCCTGGCCAAAATCAACCCAATTTTGTTCTTTGGTACTGCTGCCCAAACATAAATGCCTGTTTTTGTTTTCTTAAACAGATTTACTGAGGTATAATTCACATACCAGACAGTTCACTCTTAAAGTACACAATTCAACAGCTTTTGGTATACATTATTAATTTTTTATTGTGGTAAGATATATATAAAATGAAATTTGCCATTTTTGCCATTTTTAATGTACAATTCAGTGGCACTGTTTATATTCACAAAGTTATACAACCATCACCACTATCTATTTCTGAAACTTTTCATCACCCCAAACAGAAACTGTATAACTATTAAGAAAGAAGCCCCCCTACCCTCCTCTCCCCAGCCCCTGGTAATCGCTAATCTACTTTGTCTTCATTAACTTGCCTAAGTATCTCATATAAATGTAATCATACAGTATTTGTCCTTTTATGTCTGGCTTATTTCACTCAGAATACTTTCAAGATTCATCCATGTTGTATCAAGTATCAAAACATCATTCTTTTTTATGATGGATAACATTCCATTGTACATATATACCATACATTGTTTATTCATTCATCTGTTGACAGATTGTTTCCACCTGTAGCTATTATAAATACTGCTATAAACATAGGGGTACAAATATCTCTTCAAGAACCCACCTTCAATTCTTTTTGGTATATACTTAGGATTTTACGGATTCCTTGTGGAGAAATGTCTATTCAAGTCCTTTGACATTTTTAAGTTAGGTTATTTGTCCTTTTGCTGTTGAGTGGCAGGATCCTTTATATATTCTGGATAGTAAATCCTTATCTGATATACGATTTACAAATAATTTTTTCTATTCTGTAGACTGTCTTTTCCCTTTCTTAACATTGTCTTTTAATGCACAAGTTTTTAATTTTTATGAAGCCACACTTATCCATTTTTTTTTTATTGCTCTTGCTGATGATATCATGGTTAAGAATTTATTGCCAAATCCAAGGTCATGAAATTTTACCACTATGTTTTCTTCTAAGAGTTTATGGCTTTAACTCTTTAGGTTCTTGATCCACTTTGAACTAATTTTTATATATTGTTTGAAATATAGGTTCAATCTTCATTCTTTTGCATGTAGAAATACAGTTCTTCCAGCATCATTTGTTGAAAACTATACTTTTCCTGTTTATTTTCAATAAAGATGTCCTGGTTTCTCCTCTAGAAATTTTGATTCAGTAGATTTGGGGAGGGACTTCAGATTTCCCATTTTTAAGGATGTCTCAGATATTTACTATGGTCAAACAAGTTTGAAGAACAGTAAATACAACTTCAAGTACTTGATTCATATTCTAGATCAAAGACCTATTTCTTTTTAATCCTTGCTTAGCAGATACACTCAGCTTATGCTACATCCAGGTGAGGACTTAGGTAAGAAGCCCTTAATTTTCACAAAAGGTTGTTAACCTTACCATCTGCACATCTGATCTCTAAAACATAGGGCTTTACCAAAATAAACAACACAAGCTTACCACAATACAGACTCATGCCATTCATTCTTTTAACAATAAATATGTGATCATCTATTATATACCCCAGCACTGTTTGAGCCACAGGGGATACAGCAGTAAAGATTCTTGCTCTCGTGGAACTTAAAGCTGGCGGGAAACAGACAACAAATAAGTATGTGTGTGTGTTAGGTAATGTGAAATGTTAAGAAAATTAAGGGTAAGTAGAGAAGGAAGCAGTTTTAGATTGCAAAGACATTTTGATGAAGTGACATTTGAGCAGAAACCTGAAAAAGAGTAAGAAAATAAATTATACAAATACCAACAGCAGAATATTCAAACAGGGGCGCCTGGGTGGCTCAGTAAGTTAAGCGTCTGCTCAGCTCGTGATCCTGGGGTGCTGGGATCGAGTCCCATATTGGGGTCTCTGTTTTGTGGGGAGTCTGCTTCTCCCTCTACCTCTCTCTCATGAATAAATAAAATCTTAAAAAAAAAGAATATTCAAGACAGAGTGAGGCCCAAAGATTACAAGCTTGAACAATATACTACTCAACTGTCAGCAATGAAGCCCAGTTAGATTTCAAGGATTATAAAGGATTCTTGATGGAAATCCAATTCATTTCTTCCTCTAGATCAGGGCTTCTCAACCTAAGCACCACTGGTTGATGTTTTTGCTCAGAATTCTTTATTGTGGGTCAGCATATGAGTGTTCCTGTACATTCCAAGATAGCAGTATGCCTGGCCTTGGCCCACCAGATACCAGTACCACAGACAGAGACACATGCGTGTGCATGCACACACACACACACCTCACCATCACCCTTAGTTTTAGACAAAACCAAAAATGTCTCCAGATATTGCCAAATTCCCCCACAGGGCAAAATGCGCTCTAGATTGAGAACAAGACTCCCAATCAGTCCTTAAATTGAAGTTCCATGTAGGAAACCCATAAAAATGGTCTTTAAGAGGTCTATGAACCGTGTAGTCATCTGAAAGAGTAAAGTCTGCATGTGTGCGAAAATGTGCTTTTTTCTAGAGAGAAGGTGCAGAACTTATAATATCTAGAAGGCTAATGACTCAAAAAAAATAAAATTAAGGGATGCTTTAGTATTTTAATTGGGTTACGAACTAGGAAGATTGTAAAGCTGCGTAAATTTCTAAAAACATACACTCTTCCAAGACTGAATCAGGAAAAAATACAAAATTTGAACAAAAACAAAACCTGAAATATATATATACATATTTGTTAACATCTGAAAGCTCCAGGTTTGAGCCACATTTGTCCTAGCGGTCACGTATTTAATATCAATGGGCTGCGCTATGGTTCCTTTTTTTCTTTCATCACAAAAGCCTATAAAACCTGTCACTGAATTTACTAAAAGATGTTCTTGAAAAATCATCACCAACTGTCATTTTATTATCATCCCTATTTAACAAATGAACAAACCAAGGTCAAGAAAAGTTGATTGATTTACCCAGGATCAGAAAGCTCTTGAATAACAGAATTGGAAGTTATTTACACGGTTATATGACAGGAAAGAGCCACAGGAACATACCTAACTTCTTGGTTTTATTTATTTCAAAAGCAAAATAGGGAATGCTATAATTATGGTACATAACCAATAAATCATTAGGAAACCAACCTCAAAGAGCATAAGATGAAGAAATCAGATATATCAACTGTAAGACTAACATTGTCTATGACTGAAAAACCTAAAATTTGTTTAGGGTAAGTGAAGCCTTTTCTGACACCTGAATCCTCACTGAACCCTCAGTAGGTCAGTTAAGTGATAGGAAGGATAACCCTGCAACATACCTAGAATAAGCACAGAAGTGAGTTTTATTTACTGTTTTTAATCCCTCAATGCAAGTCAAAGCACAATTCAAAGTATTTTTTTTTAAGATTTTATTTATTTGAAAGAGAGAGAGAGCACAAGCAGGGGGAGCAGCAGGCAGAGGAGAGAGGGAGAAGCAGGCTCCCCGCAGAGCAGGGAGCCCGATGCAGGACTCGATCCCAGAACTCTGGGATCATGACCTGAGCCGAAGGCAGACGCTTAACGACTGAGCCACCCAGGCGCCCCAATTCAAAGTACTTAAAATATGATTCAATAAAGACAATTCTACAGGAATGGGGAGCCAACACAAGCATCTAAAAATTTAGTAATCTCAATGTCTAATTTAATCTAGGAAAAAAAACCCTAATTACACAGAGCAATGATTCTGCAAACTTCAAAACTATTTTAATCATGAAACTCATTCTTCAAACCAAATCTTATAACAATGTCTAATATAGTGAACAGATTAAAAGAGCTGCTCTTGCTGAACCGGGTGATCAGTACCCCAACTCTTCTTGTGAAGGAAATCCCAAAGGAACAACTTGAAAACCAGCTATCTGTCAGTGTTTTTGGAAATGTGAATTATTACAGCCTTTCTAAGAAGAAATATATTCATAATATCTATTAAATTTTAATGACACATTCCCTTCAACCCAGTAAACCCTCTCTTCTCACTCGATCTCACAAGAACAAAAATGTCAGTATAAATTGTACATGAATATTCATCTTCGCACTATTGATAGTGGAAAAACAAAACAACAAAAAACATGGAAAAAACCTGACATCTACAAGGAAACAGCTAAATGAAGTGTGGTAAATCTTCCTATGGAATATTGTGCAGCTGTTAAAATGAACAAGTTTCATCAGCTAATCTATACTAATGCTGAGGAGAAAAGTATTATTCTCAAGTGTGTGTGTGCGCGTGATGCGCGCACACACACAAATATGGGCATAATGACATTTTCATAAAATAAGTACCACCACATTTACCAAAAATAAAAGCCCTTCTAGAAAGATGGAAAAATACGTACAGAAATTAATGGGAAATACAGAATTCAAAATTATTTCCAATGTTACGCACGTAAAAATGGAATATAAACACGATTTGAGCCTGGAATGGAAAACATTCCTCCTATACATATGTTATCTCAAAGTACTTGTAATAAAGCATTTTTAAAAGCAATCCTTAAAGAACAAAAAGCCAATAATCTACAATTACTATGGACTGCTATTCTTTGAGCTTTGCTTTTCTTCGTTAACATTTTTTTCTTAAAATTGAATTTTTAAATGAAGACTAGGCAAAAGGTATTCAAGGTTGTATATCATGGCAGAAGCCAAGAGTACAAATATTCTGAACTGTCAAAGACACCTCTGACTTTAACAAGAATAAAATCACAATATCTCTCTAACCAGTCCTCTTTCTTCCTTCCTCTCATCACCTTCCACTAGAAGATCCTAAAAGATACAGAATTCAATTACATGACCCAGTGAGTTCCATTTGATGACCGAACCCTCATCTCCATCCTCAACCCATCTTAGATCTCTTCCAGGTCTGAAACATTACAATTTTATTATCTTATTATATCATATGCTTACACAGTTATCTGCAATTCTTACTATTCAGCTCTCCAACACTGGTTGAGTTGTTATTCACAAATCCACTAATGCAATTACTCAATTACTCACTTGAAAATTAATTTTTGATCTATTTCATTTATTTTCCCAGGAAAACAAAGTAACAGAAAGAACATCAATACAGAAAATGGTTTTGCTATCTTTTACTTTGAAAGAAAATATTTCTTTTCAATCCCCTAGCAAACCTAAGTATTCTTTTCCAAAAAGGGCATAAAAACTCACAAAAAATGAAGTACTTAAAAAAAAAAAAGCCATGAGAAGTAAACTTTAGAATACAGACTGTCTTTTAAGATGCAACTGAATCAGCTTCATACAAATACCTATAGCTTATCCTATAGAAATGGCTTCATTTTCTCTTTTATAAAATGTAGACAGTAACAATTTGCTTAACTGCTCTAAAAACTGTAAACCCCTACACCTGCAAATACCAAATGATGCTCCAAGACATCTGAAAACACCCAGGACACCAAAGCAAACTCACAGGCATTATGGGATTTTTTTTAATTATCAAAGAAAACATAACAATTCTCAAAATCTGTCAGACACCAACTGAACTACTAGCTCAAGGTAATTTCATTTCAACATGAGATCATTCTACATTCCTTCTGAAGGTACCACATCTTTGAGAAACTGGGTTTGGAGGCAGCTGATGTGATAAAAAGTACTGCATGGAAATCAATGAGAAATAGGAAATGAGGTTGCAGAATCCAATTTGATTCCAAGACTTGAGGGCTTGTCTATGACCTATAGGCAAACACATCCCACTAATAAGTAATTACTGTTATTTAAGAATAAAAAATATTTTTTTCTTTCAGTGTATATATAATTCTAAGGCCATAAATACTTAAGTTATTCGTACCTAACTGAAATAGGACTATTAAGTATTATTTTTTGGCTCTATGAAAAATGGAATGAAACACTAAGGGCACTGTAAGTCAAGCACTTTTGGGAACCTCTCACCGCGTATTTACAAGGGATTCTCACAGATATTTGTAAGTTGCACTAGGGTACATCATCTCTACCCTATCTTTGTTGGTAATGGGCTAAAGAAAATAAAAAACTGCAAAGACTGAAAACATAAAAAATGAAAATGATAGGGCATTCACATCACATTTCATTCTAGAAAACCAGGAAACAAAACTAAAAGTTGAATACAATAATTAAACAAAAAAGTACCCAAATGTTGCCTGTCTTATGTTTGTTTATTTAAAGACAAGGACTACTTTAGTCTCAAAGTCTTGGTTATCTAACAATCTTTTCAAACACTTTTTAGCAGTTGAGCCCTTTTTTCAAAATCCCCCACCAAATTCTAAGTTACAAAATATCTAAAAAGCAGAAGTCTCTGTGGCTGAGAAGGAGCTCAGGACCACACTCTGGCATACGTCCTCCACACAGGTAACAGCAGTCACTGGAACCCAGAGGTTTCAACAAACAGCTAGGGCCGCTGAAGGTAAAGGGGCAAAAGCGCCCCAGCCTTTCAATTAAAACAGCTCAGCACCACAGAAGATCTCCTTTGAAAAACTGACTCTTTGGGGAGGCACAGGTTACAATCAACAGCCTAAGGCCAGGACAATGACTTTCAAACCTTTTTTTTTTAACTGCAATACAACCCAATACATAAATATGCTAACAACAACAACAAAAAAAGTCTCATTAAATAACCTTTTTGTGTGTAATTCATAAGGTCTTCTATTCCAATTGAAACCCAGTTTACAAAAAACCTCTGGCCTAAGAAATTGCCTCAATGACTTCTCAAGCTATCAAAAGAAATTTTTTTCAGTGTTTGCGAACAGGAGGAGCAAGGAGAGAACAAAAAGTTATTTGGTAATAAAGGAACAAACAAAAAAAAGAGAGAAAAGAGAAATCTTACGATTTCCACCTCATTATGCATACCAAAAACCAAACAAAAACAACAGAAAAAGGGTGGGGGAAAAGGGAGGGAAACAATATGAAAAGAGTGAACATGCATACGTTAGAGCTCAATGTAAAAAATAAAATCATCA
The DNA here is from genome assembly GCF_003265705.2 of Callorhinus ursinus. Taxonomy (NCBI): domain Eukaryota; kingdom Metazoa; phylum Chordata; class Mammalia; order Carnivora; family Otariidae; genus Callorhinus; species Callorhinus ursinus. The sequence continues at coordinate 64,480,264 of NW_027397069.1, forward strand.
AAATCTTTTCTCTAGTTAAGAAAAAACTTTTCTACCTGAAAACAAAAGAATAAACTTTTGAATCTTTTTCAACACAACTGATTTTGCCAGCTGTCAACCACATTATAACATTCATCTCTCCTCTTCCCCAAATCCATCAAAATGACCAAAGAAAGAGAAGCAGCGTTAGAGATCAGAAGGTCACTGACAATGCTGATAGTTGACAGAAGGAAAACCAAAACTCCAGAAGCCACCCCAACAAAGAAGAAATGGGGTGGAATGGACTGAAGACAATAAAATGGAAGCTTCCCTAGCTTTGGCCCACCATAATTAACAAACAAGCAAACAGAATCTTCCAGTAACATACTCTTACCTCTATAGCAACTTATTTCCTAATTTCCTGTTAATAATCTCAGCTCAGATAACACAGCAAACAGGATTTTGAAATGCTACCAGAAATCAAAACAGAACTAAGATGGGCAAAGAGCTTTCATATGAGTTTTCTTGACTTGGCATAGACTGCAAGATAAATCATTTGGAATTTTGTGACCCAAATGCTCTCTCAGCCATTTGTCTTGTTCCAGGGAGACATAAGACTTGCCAGTATGCTCCCAGCCCACATACCCTAAAAATAATTCTACTTTTTTAAAGCCTGTCTCAGTTCATTTACCATACCAGAGATAACCTACACAGGAGAAGATCAGAGCCACGCATTCCTTTGCAGGACTCATCTAGAGAAAATAATCCTAACTGGTACAATTGCTGAAGCAGCCCACACCCACTATCAATAATGACTAATTCAGAATCCCACTTATAACTGCATAAGGATAAATCAACATGCACACAAGACTCAGAGGGTCCAAAAGAGGTGCACAAACTGAAAATCAGAGCAAACAGGCCAAGTGAAATAAAAATAAATACAGAAAGGTACAAAAGAAATTTTAAAGAATTTTTAAATTAACACTCTGAATGAAACGTGGAGAAACTTATATACATAATAAAAGTAGACTATCTGAAAAGCAGCAACGGTAAAACAAGAAAATTCTGGAGACCTGAAAGCACAATAGTCCCAACCTTCCGTTAAGGGTGAGGGGAGAGATAACTAAGTATCAACAAAAGTGGGCGCTTGGGTGGCTCAGTACGTTAAGTGTCTGCCTTCGGCTCAGGCCATGATCCCAGGATTCTAGGACTGAGTCCCACACTGGGCTCCCTGTTCAGCAGGGAGTCTCCTCCCTCCCCCCCCAGCCCCTCCCCTCCACTCATGAGTGCACTCTCGCTCCCTCTCTCTTGCAAAAAATAAAATCTTTACTAAAAATTTTAAATATCAACAGAGACAGTGAAGAGCCTAATGAATACAACTTAAAAAAAAATTGAGACATCCATATTCAGTAACACAGACTATGTATTATAAAGAGCCCAAAAGATCCAGCAGAAACCTGTTACCACGTTGAACTCAAAAAAAGGAAAATCTATAAGGAGATTTCTACACTTCACCTTCACTTCCACACAAATGTCCATATCAGCTCTGTGCCAGCTACAAGGAGGCAAGCTGAACCTGAGAGTCATGCTTTAAACATATAAACCCCAGGACGTTCCCAATATATAACAAGTCCTATTTCTTAGATGGAAAAGCAAAGCTTCTGTGGAATTAAAAAACTTCTCAATATAAGCTCCCAATTTTCCACGTATTAAGCTCAACAAAATAGAAGTCCTGCTCACGAATCATACACACCTAAGGAAACACCAAGTGTGAACATGTTAAGCATCACTGAATTCAAATATTAAAATTTAACTGCCAAATGAAATACAAAAGGGGTTTTTTAAAATTAAAACACAAGATACGCTAGCAAAAAGAAGCTTCTGAAAATCACCAGGAAAAACTGAAAAAGAACAAAGATACTAACGGCTGATTTCAAAATTGCAAAGAATGGGTTAAATGGATTAAAAATGGGCAGAAAGGCGGTGCCTGGGTGGCTGAGATGGTTAAGCATCTGCCTTTGGCTCAGGTCATGATCCCAAGGTCCTGGGATTGAGTCCTGTATCAGGGAGCCTGCTTCTCCCTCTGCCTCTCTCTCTCTCTCTCTCTGTCTCTTATGAATAAATAAATAAAATAAAATAAATGGGTAGAAAAAGAGTCATAAAAATCAATAATTTGAAGAAACTACATAAAATACAGGACTAAGAAACAAACATGAGAAATTCAAAGAATTAAGAAATATCAGATGATAGCAAACTTCAAAACCCTAATAAAAATTTTCTAAAAAGAAATTATAAACATGGAAAGCAAAATACAAATAAACACTGTACATAATAACAAGTCTCATATGGGGGATAAAAAAGAGAACTAAAATCCTGGGCAACATCATCATGGAAATTGGGATGAGAGTGCTGATCAGAGTAAAAGGAACTTTGTGTCAATTTTGAAAAGGGCCAAGTTTTTAAATCTTAAAATTAACTGTGCAATGGAGAATTTAAAGGGTATCAACTATTTTTTAAAGGGAAGAAACAGACTATAACTACCACACCTAATAGAAAAAAAAATGTAGGAAGATCTCAACATCATCGCATAGTGAGTTCCTTTTTTCTCTCTCCTTAAACTTGTAACTAATCACACATCCATAACCCAATAAAAAGCACCTCTGCACAGCACAACAGGACACCCAAACAATCCACCTATCTGTGCACCCAAGAGTGGGTGGATAGGAGGCTGCAAAGGCGAGCAGCAGCAGAGAAAGCAGCAGATCCAGCAGGGAGGCAGCATGGCCTTTCTGGCAAAGAAAGTGGAGGATGAAGGCAATCACTGGGAGTCTGCTCAGCCATGCATGCTGCAGCTGGAAAAACCTACTGCTTTCTCTGAGAAAAAAACCACAGTGACTTAGAGAAGGAAAGGGTAAAGGGAAGAAGACAAGGAGAATTGAAGAAAAGCATTTCCTACTCTCTGCCACAAGATTATGGCAAGAGGACCCACCATGGAGCCCCCCAACCACCAGAGGAACCCCCCTACTGGGCTGTGGGCAAACCCAAAGCCCCAAGTGCTAAGTACACACCTCCCCTAAATCTGCTGCCACACTTTTTTTCTCAGGCAGTTTTACTGTTGGGTTTTTCTTCCCCCCTATTTTCTGGAAAACAAAAAGGCTCCTAATTACCAACCTGCTGAACTTTAGAATGAAAAGAAATAAAGCTTTACATAAATAGGAAAGATGTTTACTACCTAAATGCAAGCAGCAAAGGCACTTTTCATCAAACACTATAAAAAATTGTGGTAATACAATATCACAAAAAGAAAATGACGATTTTTCACAGATCTGTACTTCTGAAACAAATAATGCAATATATGTTAAGGGAAAAAAAAAGAAGATAGCAGGAGGGGAAGAATGAAGGGGAGTAAGTCGGAGGGGGAGACGAACCATTAGAGACAATGGACTCTGAAAAACAAACTGAGGGTTCTAGAGGGGAGGGGTGTGGGGGATGGGTTAGCCTGGTGATGGGTATTAAAGAGGGCACATTCTGCATGGAGCACTGGGTGTTATGCACAAACAATGAATCATGGAACACTACATCAAAAACCAATGATGTTATGTATGGTGATTAACATAACAATAAAAATTATTAAAAAAAAGAAAATGACGATTTTTCAGCAACAAAATCCAAAGACACAAAATATTGTCATCTAACTGATAACTCAAAATAGCCGTCATGAAGAAATTCAATGAGCTAAAAGAAAACTCAGAAAGGCAAGACAATGATCTCAGGAATAAAGTTTATGAACACAAAGAGTACCTTACCAAAGAGAAATTCTAAAAAAAAAACTAACAGATTTGGAATGTAACTCAATAAATGAGCTAAGGAATGCATTAGAAATCGTTGAAAATAAAGCACATCAAATAGAAGAGAGAATAAGAAAGCTTGAGAATAAGAATACAGAAATAATTCAGGAAGAAGAGATTCTTAAAAAGTGAAGAAACCCTGGGGCGGCTGGGTGGCTCAGTCATTAGGGGTCTGCCTTCGGCTCAGGTCATGATCTCAGGGCCCTGGGACTGAGCCCCACATAAGGTTCCCTGCTCAGCGGCGGAAAGCCTACTTCCTCTCCCACTCCTCCTGCTTGTGGTTCCCTCTCTTGCTGTGTCTTTCTCTGTCAAATAAATAAATAAAATCTTTAAAAAAAAAAAAAAGTGAAGAAACCCTATGAGAACTACCAAACACCATTAAGATAGCCAACATAAGATTAATGGGTATGCCAGAAGGAGAAAAAAGGGAGAAGGAAGCAAATAGTATATTTAAAGAAATAAGTGATGAAAACTTACCTCAAGACAAAAGACCTTCTCCATAAAACAGCGTATTAAAACTATCAAAAGTCAATGAAAAAAATTTTAAAGGCACCCAGACCCTCCCAAAAAAAAGTTACCCACGAAAGAACCCCTATTAGACTACCAGCAGATTTCTCAGCAGACATGCTACAGGTCAGGAGAGAGTGTAATGACATATTCAAAATACTGAAACAGAAACTGCCAACCAAGAACACTCTAGCAGTTATCCTTCAAAAATGAAGGAGATAATAAGGCTTTCCCCAACAAACAAAAGCTAAAGTTCATCACCACTGGACCTGCCTTATGAAAAATGCTGAAAGGAGCAATTAACATGATAAATATAATTAGAAAATTATAACTTTTTTAGGAGAGTGTATTAAATTCTAAGTTACAGCATGAAAAGTAAAGGAAAAGAGCATTAAAAATAACTATAGCTTCTGTAACTTTTTTAAAAAATCAGCATAAAAAGATAACGTGAGATTGAAATATTAAAGGAAAAGGATGGAACATCTTTATAGGTAAATGAAGACAAAATGCTAGTAACAGAAAAAAGACTATTTTATCCATGAGATGTTTTATGTAAACTTCATGGCAACCATTAAGTAAAATCTAGAACAGACACAAACCATAAAAAAGAGAGACTGAACAAACTATCATGGAAAACCACCAACATACAAAGGTAGACAGAAACAGCAGAAAAAAGAAACAGCAGACAGAATAACCAGAACACAAAAGATAAAATGGCAGTTGTAAATCCTTACGTATCAGTAATCAACCTAAATATAAATGGACTGAACTTACAAATCAAAAGGCCCAGAGAGGCTGGATGGATTAAAAAAAACAAGACCCAATTACAGCCTGCCTAAAAGAGATTCATCTCAGCTCTAACAACACACATAGGCTTAAAGAGAAAGGATAGAAAATAATATTCCATACAGAAACCAAAATAAGACAGGAATAACCATATTTACATCAGACAAAATAAGATTTCAAGCCAAAAAGGGTAACGAAAGACAAAGAAGGTCATTATATAATGACAAAAAGGTCAGTATATCAAGAACATACAATAATCATAAATATATCCCCACCAAAATATACTAAACAAATTACTAACAGATCTTAAAAGAGAAATACACAACAATACAGTAAGAGTAGAGTACTTCAATACCTCACTATCAACAATGGATAGATCTTCTAGACAGAAAAAAAACAAGGAAACATTGAAATTGAACCACACTTTAAAAACAAATAGACTTGGGCGCCTGGGTGGCTCAGTTGGTTAAGCGACTGCCTTCGGCTCAGGTCATGATCCTGGAGTCCGAGGATCGAGTCCCGCATCAGGCTCCCTGCTCGGCGGGGAGTCTGCTTCTCCCTCTGACCCTCTTCCCTCTCATGCTATCTCTCATTCTCTCTCTCAAATAAATAGAACCTTTAAAAAAAAAAAAAAAAAGAACAAATGCACTTAACAGGAATATATTCCATTCAACAGCAACAGAAGACATATTCTTCTCAAGTGCATATGGAGCATTCTCCAGGACAGAACATATGACAGACCACAAAACAAAGCTGAACAAAATTTTTAAAAAGATTTGTATTTATTTGAGAGAGAGTGCATGTGCATGTATGGGGGAGGAGAGGGCAAGGGGAGCAGAGGCAGAGGGACAAGCAGACTCCACACAGTGCAGAGTCCAACATGGGGCTCAATCTCAAGATCCTGAGATCATGACCTGAGCAGAAATCAAGAGTCAGACGCTTAGGTGACTAAGCAACCCAGGCACCCCTGAGCAAATTTAAGACAGAAATCATACCAACTATCTTTTTAACCACAAAGATATGAAACTAGAAATCAATATGAGGAAAGTAGGAAGTTCTACAAATATGTGGAAACTGAACAACATACTTCTAGCCAATACTGGATCAAAGACATCAAAAGGGAAATTATCTAGAAACAAATGAAAATGGAAAAACTGCTTATCAATATTGCAAGATAAATTACAGCTGATACAACAACAACAAAACTATGAAAGACTACTATGAACGATTACATGCCAAAAAATTACATAACCTGGAAGAAATGGATACATTTCTAGAAATAAACAACCTACCAACACTGACTCAGGAAGAAACAGAAAAATCTGAACAGACCGAGAAATTGAATAAGTAATCAAAAAGCTCCCTACATGGGAAAAGCCAGGACCAGAAGGCTTCACTGGAGAATTCTACCAAACATTTAAAGATGAATTAACACCAAGCTCTTCCAAAATATCAGGGATGAGGGAATGCTTCCAAACTCATTCTATGAAGCCAGCATTACCCTGATACCAAAACCAGATAAGGTTACTACAAGAAAACTATAGAGCAGGATACAGATGCAAAAATTCTCCACAAATTATCAGCAAACTCAATTCAAGAACACATCAAACAGATAATAAAACATGACCAAGTGTAATTTATCCCTGGGATGCAAGGATGGCCCAACATACACATACCAATAAATGTATCACAAATCAATGAAATGAAAGACAAAAATCACATGATCACCTGAAAAGACACAGAAAAAGCATCTGACAAAATACAATATCCTTCCATAATAAAAACCCTTAACAGACTGGATATAGAAGGAACATACCTCAACATAATAATGGTCATATGAAACAAACCCACAGCTGACATTATACTCAATGGAGAAAAATTCAAAGTGTTTTCCTCTAAGATCAAGAGCAAGAATACCCACTCTCACCATTCCTACTCAATATAACACTGGAAATCCTAGCTAGAGTAACTAAGCAAGACAAAGAAATAAAAGGCAATCAAATCTGAAAGGAAAATTAGAAGTCACTATTTGCCGATGATATGATCTTATACTGCTGACCCTTAACACAAGTTTGAACTGCCCATGTCACTTATATGTGGCTTTTTATCAATAAACACAGTACAGTACTATAAATGTATTTTCTCTTCCTTGCGGCTTTCTTAATATTTTTTCTGTAGCTAATCTTATTGTAAGAATACAGTATATTACACATATAAACATACAAACTACATGTTAACTGGCTGTTTACGTTACTGGTTAAGGCTTCCACTCAACAGTAGGCTATTTGTATTAAAGTTTGGGGGGGAAGTCAAAAGTTATAACAAATTTTTGACTGCACAGGGGGTCAGCGTCCCTAAACTCTGTATTGTTCAAGGATCAATTTCCCATGGAAAAATTTCAAAGAATCCACCAAAAGACTCTTAGAATTAAGCAATAGGGGCACCCTGGTGGCTCAGTCAGTTAAGTGTACAACTCTTGGTTTCAGCTCAGGTCATGATCTCGGGGTCCTGTGGGATCAAGCTCCACATCTGGCTCCCGCACTCAGCAGAGAGTCTGCTTCCACCCTCCCTCTGCCCCTGCCCAGCCCTGTGCACTCTCTCTCCAAAATATATTAGCAAATCTTAAAGAAGTAATAATAATAATAAGCTACGATTTCAGTAAAATAGCACCATACAAAATCAAAACACAGAAATCAGTTGCACTCTTTTACATACCAATGATGAAATACATACAAAAGAAAAAACTATCAGCTTTACAATAGCAACAACAACAAAAAATACTTAGGATTAATTTTAACCAAGAAAATCAAAGACTTGCACAATGAAAATTACAAGACTCCACTGAAAGAAACTAAAGAAGACACAAACAATAGGAAGACATCCCATGTTCATAGATTAGAATTAATACTGTTAAACTTGCCATACTCCCCAAAGCCATCTACAGATTGAACACAATCCCCATTAAAATACCGAAGTCAAACTTCATAGAAATAAAAGAAACAATCTAAAATTTGTATGAAACTACTAAAGACCCCAAACAGCTAAAGCAATTCTGAGAAAAAAGAAAAAAGCCAAAAGTACCATGCTTCTGGGTTTCAAACTATACTACAAAGTAATAAAAAACAGTATGGTGCAGACACAAAAACAGACACATCAACCAATAAAACAGAATAAAGAGCCCAGAATTAGATCCTGGCATATACGGTCAACTAATATTCAACAAGGGAACCAAGAATATCCAATGGAGGAAAAGATAGTCTCTTCAACAAATGGTGCTGGGAAAAATAGAGAAACACATGCAGAACGATAAAACTAGACCCTTATTTCACATCACTCACAAAAATTAACCCAAAGTGAATCTAAACATAAGTACATATGATTAAGACATATATATGGAATTTTAAAAAGTTAAAGCTTATACAAAACAGAGTAAAACATTGATTTCTAGGGCCTAGGGGAAATAAGATGGGTAGTATTTAAAGATACAAATTTGCAATGAGTACTAAAATAAATGCACAGCATAATAAATTTGGACAATAATCTTATACTATAATTATGTACTGTGATAAATACGGCTACCTTGTCAATCGTATCACAACACATAAATTTACCAAACACACCGTACACCTTAAGCTTGTAAAACATTATACGTCAAATTTACTCAATTAAAAAAAAACTTTTAAAAAATTGTCTGCAGTAATATTAAAATAACTTTTAAAAAAAAAGACAAAGGAAAAAATTGGGCAAATAACAAAAACTGTAAGAAAAAGAAAGCTGAATGCCTACGTTCTTATCAGACTAAACATATTTTAAAACACAAAGAATGGTAAGACATAAAAAAGTCATCACAAAATGAGTAAAAGATTCAAATCACCAGGAAAATAACTTTAAATTTACATAAACTATTAAATAAAATAAAAATACACCAAAAACTGATAAAACCACAGAAATAAAATGACTTTCCACCAATACAATACAGGAGTTTTAACATACTTTTCCACTATTGATAAATTACACACTACAAAAATTAGTAGATACAGAAGACTGAATTAAGATAATTAAGAAGCTTGATTTGTGAATCATTTAACCTTGCACCCTTACATAATCTTATCAAAGACACATACATTTATAAAAACTGAGGACAATCTGATATATGATGCATGTCTCAAAAAATTCCAAAGAATCTAAATCTCACACACCACACCTGACTAAAATGTAATTAAATTAGTAGAAAACAAAAAGACACATATTTCCGTACGTAAGAAAAAGCACACAAATAATACTTATAACTCAGTGATACTGAAAAAAAAACCACAAAACTTGATGGAATTAGAGATACTAGTACAGAAAGAAAAACTGAAAGCCTTATATGTTTATATTGAAAAAGAAAGCCTTAAAATAAATAAGCTAAGCATGAAATTTAAAAAGCCAGGAAAAGAAATAATGTACCCAAAGAATAAAGAAGATAATAAAGTTAAGAGCAGAAATTAACTAATTAGAAGAATACACCTAAACAGCCAAAATACGGTAAATCTGACAAGACTGATCAAGAATAGGGGTTCCTGGGTGGCTCAGTCAGTTGAGCATCTGCCTTCTGCTCAGGTCATGATCCCAGGGTCCTGGGATCGAGCCCCGTGTCCGGGCTCCTTGCTCAAAAGGGGAGCCTGCTTCGCCCTCTCCCTCTGCCTGCTGCTCCCCCTGCTCCCCCTCCCTCGCTGTTTGTCAAATAAATAAAATCTTCAAAAAAAACTGATCAAGAATAGAAAAATCATTATTAACATTAGGAATAACAAAAGAGATGTAACTATGACATTATAGGGAGTATTGCTAAGATGATAAAGAATACTTAAGCCAAGGATTGGCAAACTTTTTCTTAAAGGACTAGACAGTAAATGTTTTTGCTCATGCCTTCCATCATAATTACTCAACTCTGCATTTATAGCACTAAAGCAACCACAGACAGTATGAATGGGCATGGCTCTATTACAATAAAACTTTACTTACAAAAAGGAGCAGGCAGCCTGCAGGCAACAGTTTGCAAACTCCCACTTTATGGCAATAAATCTGACAACTCAGATGATATAATTCCCAAAACAAATATGAGTAACAAAAACAAGTTAAAAAATCTGAAAAGATCAGCAATCATTAATGAAACTGATTAAATTAAAATCTTCTGCAAAGAAACATCAGGCTTGATGAGGTGTTTCAAATTTTCTAAGACTGATTTCATCTTATAAAAACTCTCCCAGAGAACAGAAATAAAAAAGAATGCTTTCCCTCTCTTTCTATGAAACTAATGTAATTTTGACTTGAAAGCCATAAAATATTACAAACTCATAAGCAAACATACATACATGGATTAGCCAACTAACTCCAGCAATGTATTTAAAAAGATGGCTATATCACAGCACTGCCCAAGGAAACCTTCCAAAGTAATGGAAATGTATATTTTGCACTGTCCAATACAACAGCCACTAACTACATTTAACACTTGAAATGTGGGTGGTATATCCGGGAAACTGGATTTTATTTAACTTTCATTAATTCAAAGTGCCACATGTAGCTAGTGATCACTACATTGGACAGTGCAGCTGTCCATGACCAAGTCTGGGTTATTTTATATTTTTTTTATTATGTTATGTTAATCACCATACATTACATCATTAGTTTTTGATGTAGTCTTCCATGATTCATTGCTTGCGTATAACACCCAGTGCTCCATGCAGAACGTGCCCTCTTCAATACCCATCACCAGGCTAATCCATACAGCTACCATACAATCCTGCAATTGCACTACTGGGTATTTACCCCAAAGATACAAATGTGGAGATCCGAAGGGGTATATGCACCCCAATGTTTGTAGCAGCAATGACCACAACAGCCAAACTGTGGAAAGAGCCAAGATGTCCATCGACAATGAATGGATAAAGAAGATGTCGGGTGTGTGGGTGTGTGTGTGTGTGCGCGCGCACAGCCACACACGGTGGAATATTATGCAGCCATCAAAAGGAATGAAATCTTGCCATTTCCAACAACGTGGATGGAACTGGAGGGTGTTATGCTGAGTGAAATAAGTCAATCAGAGAAAGACATGTACCATATGACCTCACTGATATGAGGAATTCTTAATCTCAAGAAACAAACTGAGGGTTGTTGGAGTGGTGGAGGGTGGGAGGGATGGGGTGGCTGGGTGACAGACATTGGGGAGGGTATGTGCTATGGTGAGTGCTGTGAATTGTGCAAGAATGTTGAATCACAGATCTGTACCTCTGAAACAAATAATACAATATATGTTAAAAAAAGAAAAAGAAGAAGAAGATAGCAGGAGGGGAAGAATAAAGAGGGGGAAATCAGAGGGGGAGACGAACCATGAGAGACGAGAAGATGGACTTAAAAACACACTGAGGGTTCTAGAGGGGAGGGGGTGGGATATCTTACAATGCCAAGATTGGTTTATAACCAAAAAAACCTATCAATATCATTCACCACATCAACAAACTGAAGGAAGAAAACTATCTCAATAGATGCAGAAATCAGTACACAGTTGCTAAAATGAACACAAAGAAAATGTGCTTGCCTGATAAAGGTTATCTACCAAAAACCAACAACATTCTTAATGGTGAAAAATATCAAGCATTCCCTCTAAAGCCAAAAAACAAACAGAATCCCATTATCACTACCACTTCCTGCTATTTACCAGAAGATTCTAGCCAGTGCACTAAAAAAAAAGAAATCAATGGTGTAAGAATTAGAAAAAAAATAGCCTCATTATTTTCAGATGATACAGTTGACTGTACTGAAATTCAAAAACAGCAAAATATTTGGAAACTAAAAGCTTAGCAAGGTAGACAGATTAGTATACAAAAAAACATGATTTCCACATACCAACCAAAGCAAGTAAAAATGTAATTTAAAACCAAAAAAGCAGAGGGGCGCCTGGGTGGCTCAGTCATTAAGCGTCTGCCTTCGGCTCAGGTCATGATCCCAGGGTCCTGGGATGGAGCCCCGCATCGGGCTCTCCGCTCGGTGGGAAGCCTGCTCTCCCTCTCCCACTCCCCCTGCTTGTGTTCCCTCTCTCGCTGTGTGTCTCTCTGTCAAATAAATAAAATCTTTAAAAAAAAAAAAACCAAAAAGCAGATAAAGAACATTTTTAGAATTTATATTTTAGAATCATATACCTAAAACCTATTTAAAGAAAATTATAACATCTTACTAATCCTATAAAAGCTAAATAACTACAAAGATATACTATTCTCATATCATAAAGATGATCAACATCACAGATATGTCAATTTTCACCCAAAGTATTCTACAGATACAGAAATTAAATGGAGCTACCCAAAACCTTAGCACCGGATTTTAAAATTACCTGGACATGCAAAATGCTGAAACATCCCTTAAAAATAAAGTGCACAGGGCGCCTGGGTGGCTCAGTTGGTTAAGCGACTGCCTTCGGCTCAGGTCATGATCCTGGAGTCCCGGGATCGAGTCCCACATCGGGCTTCCTGCTCAGCTGGGAGTCTGCTTCTCCCTCTGACCCTCCCCCCTCTCATGCTCTCTCTCTCATTCTCTCTCTCAAATAAATAAATATAAATAAAATCTTTAAAAAAAATAAATAAAAATAAATATAAAGTGCACGGATTTGCCCTACCAGGTAGCAAAACTTATATGAAACTGTACTCATTAAGTCAGTGTGGTATTACAGTGAGGAGAAACAACCGGATCATGAAACAGACCTGAGTCTACAAAGAGACCTACATATATACAGAAACTTGATTACGACAATTAGTTTTGCAGACCACTGCAGAAAAGATGAGCTCTTTAATAAATGAAGCTCAGAAAACTGATTGTCCATACAGGGAAAAATAAATTTTAATCACTACCCCACTACTGGTGGGAAAAAAAGAAAAGCATCCCCAATAAGCTGAGATTAAAGACAAAAGTTTAAAAAAAATACTTTTTTATTACCCGAGTCTGGAAAGATTTCTTAAACCAAAGTAAATATAAATACATAAGACATTTAAAAAATTGATAAACGTTATTACATTAAGATCGTCTGTTTTTCACAAAACACTAAAAAAGTGAAAAAACAAATCTCAATGTGGGCAAGGATATTTGCAACTCAACCAACTTTTTTTTCAAAGAACATTTATTAATAGCAAAAAAAAACAAAAACAAAAAGAAGAGGAAAAACTGGCACTATCAGGTGCATCCCAAAAGAAAAAATATCCAATAGACATTTCACAAGTTGTCTCCTCTCTCCTTAATAATGAGAATACAAATTAAGACCACAGTGAGGAAAGATTTTATACCCACTGAACTAGCAAAAAATAAAACAGGTGATAAAGGCATAATTAAAGCCAGATGCTAACAAGGGAAATGAAGTTGCTATGAATGACTTAAACTCTTATTAAACCTTGGGATCCACTAGGGACCAGCCCCCTCCCAAGCACACGTAACAAATCTGAATTCCATCTGCAAGAAAGAAGCAATAGGGCGTTTGGGTGGCTCAGTTGGTTAAGTGACTGCCTTCGGCTCAGGTCATGATCCTGGAGTCCAGGGATCGAGTCCCCCATCGGGCTCCCTGCTCAGCAGGGAGTCTGCTTCTCTCTCTGACTCTCCCCCCTCTCATGCTCTATCTCATTCTCTCTCTCAAATAAATAAATAAAATCTTTAAAAAAAAAAGAAAAGAAAAAAGCCAATAGCAGTATATGCCACCCTGGCCTGTTCCTTTCCAATATTCAGACTCTTATTTATCTCATATTTCTAAATGCCAAGATATCCAAAACAATGTGGATATGTTGCTGCCTCCAACCACAACCATCACATCTTCTTTGATGATGCAGCCACAATAAATTTGGGGTAGTAGTAACATGTAACTTCATTAAATAGTCCCTAACTGGCCAAGATAATCAGGATAATTCCATCCCTCTGGAGAGTAAATAAATGGTTTAGGATAAAACTGACTTAAGTAAATGGGGATACAACACTCCTAGCCAGAGAACCATCGCTCAAGAATTTGTTTTAGATGAGACAAATAAAATGCACATGATTTTATTGTCACACTAAAGTGTGATCTCTCTTCTTGCAAATGAGTTCTTTCTGCAAAGACTGTCAACATCCGAAAATCTATTAATGAATGAATTACATTAATAGATAAAAGAAGAAAAAGCACAGAATCATCTACATTAAACTGTTCACTATTCCTGATTTATTTAAATTCCTCAGAACAAATAAGGAAGAGAAGGAAAATTCTTAACTATGATAAACTACTTTTCAGAGTAAAGAGCAAATAATTAAACTTAATTACAAAATACTAGAGCATTTCCACTTAGACAAATACAAGGTAAGGGTGGTCACAATAGACATTTGGATTCTTGAAGTGTCAAGGAACAAAATTCCCCAGTCCAGCTACCTTCAACAACAAAAAGGGATTTATTGTCTTGGGAAATAAATAACCCCAAAGTAGAGAAGGCTTCCGGCATGGTTCCATTTCTGCTCTTGGCTCTGTTTTTGTCCCATTCTCTTGACTCTTCCTTTCTCCAAATGCCAAGATACCATGCAACTGCATCCTGGGCTACATTTTTTTTTGTATTTATACATGCAAAGGTGGGTACAATAGCAAAATATCAAAAATTACCTACATTTTCTGCAATTGAAAAGTTAAGTAATGCAAAACTAAAACTGATGAGGCAATTTATGTACTGACCCAGATCAAGGGCCAAAATTACACTGAAAAGTCAAAATGGTATATACAATACCCACTTGTGTATTTTAAATATAAACATTTTTTGAAGAGAAAAAGTAATTGCCACTGCTAGCTTAGCATCTTGAGAAATTTCTAGAACCCAAAATGTAGTATATTTCACAGAATTAAAGAATTCTTCGGCTGTAGGCAGGTATGTTATAAAAATACTTTAATATTTTTGAAAACAGAAGTCTATCTCTGGATTAGCAAATTATTGTACTTACCACATAGTAAATGAAAGAATAAAACTAGTATTTGCTGAGTACCTATTTTCCAGGAACTATGTTATTTTTAAGAACTACTACATGCAACATACTACATTACTCATCTTTCCAGCAATCCTGAGATATATGATGTTCATGCTTAGATATTAAAAGAAGCAACATGTCCACATCCCACGAGGTCATAACACTTGTAACTGATAATGCTGGAACTGAATTCTAGATTTAATTCCAAAGCCCATACTCTCTTCATTAAACCATGATGACTAGGTCAATAAATGTTCAAAGACAGACTTTCTTATCATACTCCTTATAAAAATGTCACAAAGAGCTAAAAATTACAGAAAAGGTCCAAAGCAATAAACTGCAGTTTCAGTAGCAGCTGTCTACTCATGATTCAATACATAAGCTTCATGTAATAAATTATCACAGTAGCCTACTTCACCTTTATATATCAGTTATCTATTTATCCTACCAAAATTCTAATCACCAAGAATCTCAGTTCAGCTTTGGACAAATAATTATGTAATTAACTGGTAAGTAAATGAAAATAACATGAAGCAATTCAATAATAAAGTGCCAGGAATACCTCTGCTTATTCTACTACATGCAACATACTACATTCACACATAATACAGATGAGTCTCAAAATCATTTTGAGTAAAATAGACATAAACGACTATACACAGTATGAGTCAATTTAGATGAAGTTCAAAAATGGGAAAAACTAATGTACGATGTTACAAGTCTGGGTAAGAGCCACCTGGAGGGGTACTAAAAGGTGGCACAAAGGAGGAGTTCTGGGGTGTTGCTAATGTGTGTTTCTTAATCCAGATGCTAGTTACAAGGGAACATTTAGTTTGTGAAAACTCATGAATCTATCCATTTATACCATGTGTTTACTTTATACATACATGAATAAAAATCAGTAAAAGGGACAAACTCATTCAGCCAAATCAATCTCTACTAATATTAAATAGTAACAGACTTAGAGAAACACTAAACCTCTAACAAGAGTCTTAAGAAAAGAAGGTAAGTCATGTTGGCAGGTGGAGTGAAAAGAAGCTGACAATTGGAGTCAATAGTCAAAAACTTTTGGCTTGACGCACTAAATGTGACCATAAACAACTCACTTAACCAATTTAAATGTTTCTAATTCTGGAGAAGTAAATAAACATGGTAGTATCTACTTGGCCTACTTCACAGATTATAAAAAAACAATCATTAGATAAATATTTAAGAGCAACTATTAAATCCATTCTGAATTCCAGCTAACAATGTTCCTGAAATTTACAAGCTCACCCTAAAATTCACATGGAAATTCAAGGAATCCAGAATAGACAAAAACTAACCTTAAAAAGGAATAACAAAGCTGGAAAACTGACACTTCTCAATTTCATAAATACAAAACTACAGTAACTAAGTGTAGTATTACCACAAATATATACAGAATAATGGAACAGAACTGTGAGTCCAGAAATAAACCCTCGTATTTACAATCGATTTGACAAGGATGTCAAGGCAATTAAATGGGGGAAAAGAATGGGCTTTTCAACAAATGGTACTAGGGAACAAGTTATCAATACGCAAAAGAATGAATTTGCACATATCTCAAATAATATATAAAAATTAACTCAAAATGGATCAAAGACTTAAATATAAGAGCTAAAACTATAAAACTCAAGAAAAAAACACATGTTTAAATCTTTGCAATCTTGGATTAGGCAATGGTTTCTTAGACATATCAAAAGCTCACAGGGTAACAACAAAAATAAACTGGACATGATTAAAATTAAAAACTTTTGTGCCTCCACACAATACCCTCCACTTCTGGGCATTTATCCAAGGAAACGAACACACTAATTCAGAAGACATATGCATCCCGATAGTCAATGCAGCATTATTTACAATAACCAAGAAATGGAAGCAACCTATCAATGGATTAATGGATAAAGAAAGTGTGTACACACACACACACACACACACACACACACACAGTGGAGTATCATTCAGCCATAAAAAAGAAGGAAATCTCACCATTTGCAACAACATGGATCTTGAGGGCATTATGCTAAGTGAAGTAAGTCAGAGAAAGACAAATATTGTATGATCTCACTGACATGTAGCCTCGTTAGTCAAAAACAAACAAACTGAATTTATACATACAGGACACAGACTGGTGGTTGCCAGAGGCAGAAGGTGGGGAGTGGGCAAAATGGGTAAAGGCAGTCAAAAGTATAAGCTTCCACTGACAAGATAACAAAGTCTTGGGGATGTAAGGTACAGCATGGTGATTACGGTTAATAATAATGCAATGTATATCTGAATAATTGCTAAAAGAGTAAATCTTAAAAGTTCTCACCATAAGAAAAAAAATTATAACTACATGTGGTGATGGATGTTAGATTTATTGTGGTGATCATTTTGCAGTAGATACAAGTTATCAAATCATGTTATATAACATTACACTAGTTTCAGGTGTATGTCAATTACATCTCAATTAGGAAAATGTTTTAACTTTACTATCACTTTCGTTCCATTAGTTCCATATATAATTTACTTTTTCCTTTCTCACACTCTTCTCCTCCTTTATGCCTGTTACTTTTCTTTTAGTCCAGGTCCCCTTCCCTTTATGTTTGTGGCTTTTGGTTTTGTACAAGCCTTCATTTTTTTCTTAAATTAGTAGCCTCCTAACCAGTTTCCCAACTCCATTCTTCCACTCCATCCTCCAGGAACTATCAAGATAATTTATGTAACAGACGTTTGGATCATTTTATTTCCTTGGTTAAAATTTCTTTTTTAAACTTCTCATTGCTTTCAAGAAAAAATAAATTTGAGCATTCAGGGTTCTTTATGAATCTGTCTGTGCTTCCCTTTCCAGCAGAATCTTTAGTTAGTTTGCAATGGAATTTCTGAGTCCTGGATATATGAAATTATTGAGGACTGTCATATATTCTCTTGTACTTTGTGTGTGCTTATAATTTCATCCAAAATCCTCTGCCTAGGTTTGGAAAAAGTAAATTTAATGATTAACTGAACAGAAGAAAGAAAAATCAGTTAATGAATGAAAATCAGGTGGGAAGTTAAACTTCAGATGTTGGTGTGGGGGTAACCAAAAGAGAATGGAAGACATGGAAATAAATGACATTATGCAGGACAAGCTTAGAAAGAAGACTAAAAAATAAATAAAAACAAAATATTATGAGAGAGTTTTTCTCCAACCTGAAATATCTCTGTGTAATGAATTCACATGGGTAAAATCAGTAAAATCCATAATTGTATTAGCAAACTAACCACTGAAATTAATACTGCTTCATTAAAAAAATAGATGGCAGGGTGCCTGGATGGCTGAGTTGGTTAAGCGTCTCCTTTGGCTCAGGTCATGATCTCAGGGTCCTGGGATTGAGTCCCACATCGGGCTCCTTGCTCGGCAGGGAGCCTGCTTTTTCCCTCTGCCTGCTGCTCCCCCTGCCCATGCGCTCACTCGCACGCACTCTCCCTCTCTCTCTCTGACCAATAAATCTTTAACAAAATAAAAATAAAAATTAGATGGCTCTAAACAGTTAAGGATGGTAATTTTAGCCTCATCTAAACTTTTCAAAAACGTTTTAAAAGCTAAGCAGTTTGTCCAAAGCTGAAGAGCCAGGAAGGGGTGGGGCAAAGACTCCAATACAGTCAGTTCCAGAATCCATATTTTTAAACACGTACTTGCTCTCAAAGGCAAGTATCTCAAGATTAAAAACAACAAAACAAAACCCTTAGTATATCAAGACACTACCATAAGCAATTTACATAAGTTAACTAATCCTCAAAATCATCTCAGAAAATATCATTACTCTCCTAACCCTTTTTACAGGTTAGGAAACAGATTTAGAGATAAGAGACCTGTGCAAGATCACACTGTATGGCAGAATGATTATAAAATGGCCCCAATTCTCTAGTATCCATAACCCCTGCAAATGACACTATGGTTCCTCCCATAAGGCAAAGTTGATTTCCCCTCATCTTCAATCTTGCCTGGCCTCCTGATTTGCCTTAGCCAATAAACATGGTAGAGTGACATGCCAGTTCGATGTGTAGACCTCAAGAGATCTCACACGTTTCCACTACCTCTCTTAGAATACTGCCATGTGAACAAGCCCAGACCTGTCTGATGAATGATAAGAGACATGTGCCTCAGTCACCCCTGTAAGAGCCAGTAACCCACCAGAAATGTGAGAAAGCACCCTAAAGCAGCACCCCCACCACCAACCACCAACCTGCCAGGTGACCAAAGATATATGAGTGATCCCAGATGAAATGAGCCAGATCTAGCCCAGATGATCAGAACGGTCCATCTGATCCACAGATTCATGAGTAATAATACACACTTGTTTTAAGCCACCAATTTTTTTTTCTTCTGGCAAGGGGCAGGATTGTTACAGAGCAATAATCTAATAGAAATTCATGGTAAACAGAAGAGCTGGAATTTAAAGCCAGGCAGTCTGTACCCAAGCTCACCCTCCTACTTACTATATTATATTACCTACAGCTTCTGAATAAACATGACATACAATACTACTATAGCATTTTCCTTTGTGAAAAAGAGATGTCATTTATGCTTACTATTCCATATTACTGAAAGTTTATAAAAGCTCAAAATACTAAATATAATTCTTGTTTTTCTCCTTTAGGTTTAAAAAATGCAAAAAGTATACTGGACCTAGAATTAGAACTAAATTGCTGGGGTGCCTGTGTGGCTCAGCCGTTAAGGGTCTGCCTTCGGCTCAGATCACGATCCCAGGGTCCTGGGATTGAGCCCCACGTCAGGCTCCCTGCTCCACAGGAAGCCTGTTCTCCCTCTCCCACTCCCCCTGCTTGTGTTTCCTCTCTCACTGTGTCTCTCTCTGTTAAATAAATAAAATCTTTTAAAAATAAAAAATAAAAAAGAACTAAATTGCTAATAACCACCTTCTCATTAGCTGAAGTATTAGATAATAAAAAAAGAAAAACCACATGTACTTTTCTTGATATAGTTAATTTCTTTCAATGTAAATAAATATTTGTGTACAGGGTATCCTGATAAACTCCCGGTGTTTTCTGAAATGTACCTATATTAATTTTTATTAACTCATTCTTGCTCTTTACTGATGTACTTTGCTTCCCAATTCACTGATATACAACACACCACAACAACTACCCACCTATATGCATCTATGCCCATATAGTTCCCTTGGTGGATCTTAGTTTCCACCAAGGGATACAGCAATGGTTCCATTAAACTGAAGTTGGGACCACCACCCAGCCACTTTGGGCCTTTCATGCCAATGAATCAACAAAGGAGAAGGTTACAGAACTAACTGGGGTGGACTGATCTTACTATCATGAGGAAGCTAGGTTGCTACCACACAGAGGGGCTAAGAAAAAATATGTCTGAAATGCAGGAGTTCCTCTGGGACACCACTTAGTATTTCCATGTAATGTGATAAAAGTCACTGGAAACAATCTAGGCAGGACTGCTAATGACCCAGACCCTTAAGGAATAAAGGTTTGAGTCACCCCACCAGGCAAGCAACCACAATCAGGTGAGGTACTTGCCAAGAACAGAAGGAATGTGGAATGACAGCAGGAAAAGCCAATTACAGATAGCAACTACAACCACGTGACTAGTTACAGAAATGAACATTCTATTATTTCTTCCTTATTTTGATACAAGAAATTGATATATGTGTGTGGGTGCGTGTACGTGTGTGTGTGTATATATATATTGACCAATTTTATTTTTTTTGGTCTCCCTTTCCACAATCATCTAACAGTAGCTAATCTCCGATCAGTATTTAAGTTACAGGATATTAAGTAGAAAATGTGACTTAAGTAGAAAAAAAAAAATGAACCCAACTACGGATAAACAGATTTTCTTCCTCTTTTAAGAATATTTGTATGTTATGAGTTGGACAAAGAATAGTTGCATTATGTTCATCAAAAGTATAGTTTTACAACTGTCTTTGTAAGTTGAATATGATTAAAAGAGGTGTATATAGGTGCCATGATGTCAAAGAATGGATTGTGATGACTTTTTATTGTCATCTTAGCTAGGTTGCAACTACATTTCTCCAACTTTCACTCCCTGCATGGTTGCAGGTTAAGGTTTGCCTCAGAAGACATTCCCATGAAATTTAGAAGATAAAAGTGAAGCAACAGCCATATTTAGAACTTCAACGTAAGGGCAGGTAGTACTGCAGTTCTCACATTGTCATGGATCTTTGGGCCCACCTGTGTTGGCATGAGGTAGCAACTGCGGCCACAGCTCCCCTAGCTCCTGTTGGATCTCCTTCTTTGTTTTTCCAAGAAATACTGCAGCAGGTTGGGTGCAGCTCCATGGTCAGGTGTGCCACACCTACTAGGTTATCTACATCATCAGAGTTGCAGGTTTGGTAACAGTAAGAAGGCAATAAAGGTAGAAGTTCAGGCTTATTGGTTCTAAGTTCAAATGTTCTTTCCATGTTCCAGTTTAACCTCACTTAATGATTATCTTTCCTTTCCACATGTCGGCCTGGCTGACTTCAAGCCTAGCACCACACTCAGGAGTATATAACCAGTTCCCACAATTGGTAAAAATCAATCACTGCAATAATTTTACTTCTCTAACCAAACTCTAACTGATAGAGATGGAAATGTTATTTGGGATTAGAATACTGTACAAAGGCCTGATTGTGTCTACCTTTCTCTTCTCCACCTCATAACACCCAACTAAAAAGAAAAAGTCAAATATAGACTGGGGCTATCACATACCTCACTTTCCCTCCATCAGCAAAAATACTTTAGGATTTACCTGAAGAATAGTAAGTTTCAAGTGCATTTACTTTCTAAAGGGACAAGTCCAAATTTTAAAATCTACCTTCTTATAAAGTTATAGTCACATTAAAACAACAAAATAGACTGTCCAAATTCAAGAAAACTAAAAATCAACACACCTTAATGTATTAGTGTTTTTAGACTACATTAATGTTAACCTTAGATGTGTGTTGAAAACATAAAGCAATAAATCTCTTAGAAGATATGCCATCTCTAAACCAACTCACCCATTTCCCTCTGAAGCACATTTTTTTAAATCTGTTTGAAGGCAGAACCATAAACTCAAGTTTTTGTAGAATGATCCTGAAGGGTCCTCTGAACCTGAGCTGGTCCCCAGCTAGCCACTTAAAGAAAAATACATGTCTAACAGCCCTACCATGAACATAAATTTTAAGAGAAAAACAGTTGAAACATTTGCATTTTAGTACTTTTCCTACAGAGCAAAAATAATAAGAAAAGGTCAAAGACAGTTGAAAAATGACATTTTCCCCCAATATTATCTGGTCCCAAGTGTCCCACTGCTGTCTATCAAAGGTTCCCCCCAAAAAAGGGGAGATGGAACAGCAGCAAAAACATAGCTGTCCCTTTTACCAGCCTTCATAAACATTCTTTAGCTCCTGGCTCTTCACTACATAATTACCCACTTAGGCCAAGTGAATGTAGTAAGTGAAACAATAGCGAACTTCCACCTTACTCTAAAAATGTGTAACTCTAAAACAAGGTGTATGTTAACAGCAACTGTGCTTAAACGCCTAGTTTGAAATGAATGAAAATTAGTCTGTGAAGAGTTCTAACAATGGTGGGGTAGCTTTTGTCTACTCATTAAACTAACCCTTCCACAGACGTCAATTATAAATTCTGGATAGAATACTTTTAAAATGATTTGAAGGCAGAAAAAAGCAAGCAAGGGCAGGCAGAAATTGGGAGATTTAACCACTGAAAGAGGAGAAGTACACCAGGTTCAAATTTATACGGTCTTTCCCGAGGCCACTGCTAGTCTGCAATAACACAAGTCCACTAGACGTCAAGCAGAAAGGTGCAGTTTTACTGAAGTTCATGGTCAAAGAGTGGCTGAAAACTCAGAGAGGAAATTCAGTAAAGGAATGAGCCACAACAACGGAAGCCTCAAAAACTAATATAAATTCCATCAAATTATTCAAGGACCCTTGAACTGTATATGCTCAAGGAAGATTCCAAGGAGCCCAGCGGAAAACAAGTGGAAAGTTGAAAGAATTCAGCAGCAATATCAGCTGCTTCCCACTGCAGAGACATGAGCCTGGAGTATGAATCGAGTCAAGTTACAAGACATTACAAATCACCTCAGGCTTTCCACAGACCCATCTTAAAGTGTAAGACAAAGCCACCACAAGTTCAACATGATCAGCCAGAAATTTAATCACACTCACCAGAAAAAGATAAAGAGAATTTAGAGATGATGTATCATCCACAATGTCCACTCTACAATTACAACTTTCTAGACATGAAAATAAGCAGAAAAATTTGACATATTGTCAAGAGTAGAGAAAGGCAGTTAAAAAAGAAAAAGATGGTGAAATAATTCAGATAAGTGAACTAACAAACAAGGATGTTAAAGCAGCTACTATAAACATATTGAAAGACTTAATGGAGAACATGATCACATGGGGGAATCCCCATAGATATGTGGAAATGCTTTTAAAAAAAAGTAAAATACTAAAACTGAAGGGTATGTTATTTTAAAAAGGGCATAAAGACCCCCATATTCAGTGCAGCATTGTCCACAATAACCAAAACATGAAAATACCAATCGATGAACTGATAAAGATGTGATATACATATACATATATACGTCACATACATACATTATCTGTATCACACACACATATATGTGATAAAACATAGTCAAGAAAAAGTATATCTTGTCACTTGCAACAACATGGATGAAACTTGAAGACACTGCACTAAGTGAAATGTATCAGAGAAAGACAGATACTGTATGGTCTCACTTATATGTGAAATCTGAAAAAGCAGACCTCCCATAGAGAGTAAATTGGTGGTTGCCAGGCGCTGAGGTGTGGGGAAGTTGGGGAGACTTTGTTAAAGAGTAAACACTTTCAATTATAGGATGAGTAAGTTCTACTGCCAGCTACCAGAAAGTGATATAGCAGCTGAGCACAAAATCAGAACTTTTAGAAGTCTGCTTTTAGTGAGGGACGAGGCTCAGGTGGCTAAGCAGGGGCAGAACCCTAGCTGCAACAGTGTGGTCTCAGGATCCTCAGAATCAGAGAAAGACCAGATGTGCCTGAGAGTGGTAGAGTTCCCAGGAACTGGAGCAGTGAAACTGGCTGCAAAGAGTGAGCCCAGGAGTGGGCTCTCAGCTCAGGGTTGCCATAAACCACAAACTGTGGCACAGTCAGGCCACTGCCCTCCAAGCAAAAGTCCAACAAGCAGCAGAACCAGCGAGTCCTCCCTTCCTCCCCCAGGAGGAGCGGGGCAGGTGCACGCTGCAGAGTCTGCAGGTTGTGGAGATTCAAAATGGGGTCGTGTGCCTAAGATAACGCTCAGTCACAGGCCAGGTGAGCACGGAGTGTGGCCAGAGACCAGGAAAACAGAAGTGACTGCTTTTCTCCAAGGGCTCAGTGAGGAGTGGGGCCACAAGCTTTGGGCTCTGAGGCCAGAGATTGGGAGGCCACCACTTTCATTCTCATCCACTAAAGCTGTGCAGAAAGTCTCCAGGGAACAAAAGCCACATAGAGCAAACCGGAGCAGATTATTTAGCCTGGCCCCCTGGCAAGAGCTGTACAATTCCGCCCAGGAAAAGACACTTGAGAATCAATGCAACAGGCGAGGCCCCTCCCCCAGAAGATCAGAAAGAACATCCAGGCAAGACCAAGTTTACCCATCAATGAGAACTGCAAAACTCCAGCGCTAGGGGAATACAGCACATAGAATTCATGGCTTTTTCCCATGATTCTTCAGTCTTTCAACTTTAATTTTGTTTTTAACTTTTTTCTTTCCTCTTTCAACCAATTTCTTATTTTATCAACTTTTTTAAATCTTATTTATTTCTCATTTTTACAGTTATTTTATCCCTTCATTGTATTTCACCTTATTTTTGTATATATTTAAGTTTTTCTTTCTTTATAATTTTGGGATGCTGTTTCTTCCTAAAGACCAAAATACAACCAAAATTTAGTCTATGGCTCTGTTCTAGTCACCTGTATGATATTCCTTTTTTTGTTTTTTCTTCCCTTTTTTTTTATTTTGCTGAAGTCTTGTTTAATTTTCATCTTTACAGTTATATTCTATCCTTTCCACATAATTTTATTTTTGTGTATATGTTTTTCTTTCTCTACAATTCTGAGATGTAGTTTCTTCTAACAAACTGACCAAAATACACTCAGAAGATAGTGTATTGCTCTGTTCTGTTCATGTGGGGTTTATACCCCTTCTCTTTCTCGTTGTTGTTTTTTCTCTTTTGTTTTTTTCTTCTTTCATTTCCATTTTTACAGTCACATTCTATCCTTTCATTGTATTTAACTTTATTTTTATACATACAAAAGTTTTTCTTTCATTACAATTTTGGGATCTAGTTTTCTAAAAAACGGGCCAAAACACACACAGAATCCAGGGTATTGCTCTATTCTGCTCACTTCACAGATTATTTTATTTCCTTTTTTGGTGGGAGTGTCTCTTCTAGTTGTTTAGTGTGTATTTCTCTGGGGTTGTTGTTGCCATTTTAGTATTTTTTCTCTCGTTGATCTATTCTTCTCTGGACAAAATGACAAGATGAAAAAACTCAGCTCAAAAAAGAGAACAACAGGTAGTACTGACTGCCAGGGACCTGATCAGTATGGACATAAAATGTTGGAACTAGAGTTCAGAATAACAACGATAAAGATACTAGCTAGACTCAAGAAAAAGCACAGAATACACTAGAGAATCCCTTTCTGGAGAAATAAAAAAACTAAAATCTATCCAAGTTGAAATCCAAAGGCAATTAATGAGATGGAATAAAAAATGGATGCTCTAACAACTAGGATAAATGAGGCAGAAGAGAGAATTAGTGATATAGAAGACCAATCATGGAGAATAAAGAAGCTGAGAAAAAGAGTCAAAAAACTACTGGATCACGAGGGGAGAATTCGAGAGGTATGTGATACCAAAATATTAGAATAATTGGGATCCCAGAAGAGAAGGAAAGAGAAAGAGCAGAAGGTATACTGGAGCAAATTATAGCAGAGAACTTCTCTAACCTGGGGAAGGGAACAGGCATCAAAATCCATGAGGCACAGAGAACACCCCTCAAAATCAACAAAAACAGATCAATAACCCAACACTTACTAGTGAAACTTACAAATCACAGAGACAGAAACAATCCTGAAAGCAGCTCATGACATGAGATCTGTAACCTACAAGGGTAGAAACATTAGATTGGCAGCAGACCTATCCACAAAGACGTGGCAGGCCAGAAAGAACTGGCATGATATATTCAGGGTGCTAAATGAGAAAAATATGCAGCCAAGAATACTTTATCCAGATAGAATATCATTTAAAATAGAAGGAGTGGTGAGGGGGCGGAGCAAGATGGCGGAGGAGTAGGAGACCTAGATTTCATCTGGTCTCAGGAATTTAGCTGAATAGGGATCAAACCATTCTGAACACCTACGAACTCAACAGGAGACCGAAGAAGAGAGTAGCAACAACTCTCTGAACAGAAAAGTGACCACTTTCTGGAAGGTAGGACGTGCGGAGAAGTGAATCCGAGGCGATATTCGGGAGGATAGACGGCGGGGGAGGGGCCTCCGCCGGCCGCTTCTGGCAAGTGCTAGAGCCGCGGAGCACAAAATCGGACCTTTTAGAAGTTGGCTCCGTGGAGGGACATCGCTCCAGTGGCTAAGCGGGGGGTGGAATCCTCCCGGGACAGTGTGGTCTCAGGACCCTCGGGGTCACAGAGAGACCGGGGGTGCCTGAGTGCGCCAGAGCTCCCAGGTATC
>NW_027397069.1:64512141-64512584 GCF_003265705.2 Callorhinus ursinus
CAAAAGAAAGCTGGGGTGGCAATCCTTGTATCAGACAAATTAGATTTTAAACCAAAGACTGTAGTAAGAGATGAGAAAGGACACTATATCCTACTTAAAGGGTCTATCCAACAAGAAGATCTAACAATTGTAAATATCTATGCCCCTAACATGGGAGCAGCCAATTATATAAGGCAATTAATAACAAAAGCAAAGAAACACATTGACAACAATACAATAATAGTGGGGGACTTTAACACCCCCCTGACTGAAATGGACAGATCATCTCAGCAAAAGATCAACAAGGAAATAAAGACTTTAAATGACACACTGGACCAAATGGACTTCACAGACATATTCAGAACATTCCATCCCAAAGCAACAGAATACACATTCTTCTCTAGTGCCCATGGAACATTCTCCAGAATAGATCACATCCTAGGTCACAAATCAGGTCTCAACTG
>NW_027397069.1:64512684-64546241 GCF_003265705.2 Callorhinus ursinus
ATTCCCTGCATATTTTCAGACCACAATGCTTTGAAACTAGAACTCAACCACAAGAGGAAAGTCGGAAAGAACTCAAATACATGGAGGCTAAAGAGCATCCTACTAAAGAATGAATGGGTCAACCAAGAAATTAAAGAAGAATTAAAAAAATTCATGGAAACCAATGAAAATGAAAACACAACTGTTCAAAATCTTTGGGATACAGCAAAGGCAGTCCTGAGAGGAAAGTATATAGCAATACAAGCCTTTCTCAAGAAACAAGAAAGGTCTCAAATACACAACCTAACCCTACACCTAAAGGAGCTGGAGAAAGAACAGCAAATAAAGCCTAAACCCAGCAGGAGAAGAGAAATCATAAAGATCAGAGCAGAAATCAATGAACTAGAAACCAAAAGAACAGTAGAACAGATCAACGAAACTAGGAGCTGGTTCTTTGAAAGAATTAACAAGATTGATAAACCCCTGGCCAGACTGATCAAAAAGAAAAGAGAAATGACCCAAATCAACAAAATCATGAATGAAAGAGGAGAGATCACAACCAACACCAAAGAAATACAAACAATTATAAGAACATATTATGAGCAACTCTATGCCAGCAAATTAGAGAACCTGGAAGAAATGGGTGCATTCCTAGAGATGTATCAACTACCAAAATTGAACCAGGAAGAAATAGAAAACCTGAACAGACCTATAACCACTAAGGAAATTGAAACAGTCATCAAAAATCTCCCAAGAAACAAAAGCCCAGGGCCAGACGGCTTCCCGGGGGAATTCTATCAGACATTTCAAGAAGAATTAATACCTATTCTCCTGAAACTGTTCCAAAAAATAGAAATGGAAGGGAAACTTCCAAACTCATTTTATGAGGCCAGCATTACCTTGATCCCAAAACCAGACAAAGACCCCATCAAAAAAGAGAATTACAGACCAATATCCTTGATGAACATGGATGCAAAAATTCTCACCAAAATACTAGCCAATAGGATCCAACAGTACATTAAAAGGATTATTCACCATGACCAAGTGGGATTTATTCCTGGGCTGCAAGGCTGGTTCAACATCCGCAAATCAATCAACGTGATACAATACATTAACAAAAGAAAGAACAAGAATCATATGATCCTCTCAATAGATGCAGAAAAAGCATTTGACAAAGTACAACATCCTTTCTTGATCAAAACTCTTCAGAGTATAGGGATAGAGGGTACATACCTCAATATCATAAAAGCCATCTATGAAAAACCTACAGCGAGTATCATTCTCAATGGGGAAAGGCTGAGAGCCTTTCCCCTAAGGTCAGGAACGCGGCAGGGATGTCCACTCTCACCACTGCTATTCAACATAGTATTAGAAGTCCTAGCCACAGCAATCAGACAACAAAAAGATATCAAAGGCATCCAAATCGGCAAAGAGGAAGTCAAACTCTCACTCTTTGCAGATGATATGATACTGTATGTGGAAAACCCAAAAGACTCCACCCCAAAACTGCTAGAACTCATACAGGAATTCAGTAAAGTAGCAGGATATAAAATCAATGCACAGAAATCAGTGGCATTCCTATACACCAACAACAAGACAGAAGAGAGACAAATCAAGGAGTCGATCCCATTTACAATTGCACCCAAAACCATTAGATACCTAGGAATAAATCTAACCAAAGAGGCAAAGGATCTATACTCAGAAAACTATAAAATACTCATGAAAGAAATTGAAGAAGACACAAAGAAATGGAAAAACGTTCCATGCTCATGGATTGGGAGAATCAACATTGTGAAGATGTCAATGCTACCTAGAGCAATCTACACATTCAATGCAATCCCCATCAAAATACCATCCACTTTTTTCAAAGAAATGGAACAAATAATCCTAAAATTTGTATGGAACCAGAAGAGACCCCGAATAGCCAGAGGAATCTTGAAAAAGAAAAGCAAAGCTGGCGGCATCACAATTCCGGACTTCCAGCTCTATTACAAAGCTGTCATCATCAAGACAGTATGGTACTGGCACAAAAACAGACGCATAGATCAATGGAACAGAATCGAGAGCCCAGAAATGGACCCTCAACTCTATGGTCAACTTATTTTTGACAAAGCAGGAAAGAATGTCCAATGGCAAAAAGACAGTCTCTTCAACAAATGGTGTTGGGAAAATTGGACAGCCACATGCAGAAGAATGAAACTGGACCATTTCCTTACACCACACACAAGAATAGACTCCAAATGGTTGAAAGACCTAAACGTGAGACAGGAGTCCATCCAAATCCTAAAGGAGAACACAGGTAGCAACCTTTTCGACCTTAGCCGCAGCAACTTCTTCCTAGAAACATCGCCAAAGGCACGGGAAGCCAGGGCAAAAATGAACTATTGGGATTTCATCAAGATAAAAAGCTTTTGCACAGCAAAAGAAACAGTCCACAAAACCAAAAGACAACCGACAGAATGGGAGAAAATATTTGCAAACGACATATCAGATAAAGGGCTAGTATCCAAAATCTATAAAGAACTTATCAAACTCAACACCCAAAGAACAAATAATCCAATCAAGAAATGGGCAGAAGACATGAACAGACATTTCTCCAAAGAAGACATCCAAATGGCCAACAGGCACATGAAAAAGTGCTCAACATCACTCGGCATCAGGGAAATCCAAATCAAAACCTCAATGAGATACCACCTCACACCCGTCAGAATGGCTAAAATTAACAAGTCAGGGAACGACAGATGTTGGCGGGGATGTGGAGAAAGGGGAACCCTCCTACACTGTTGGTGGGAATGCAAGCTGGTGCAACCCCTCTGGAAAACAGTATGGAGGTTCCTCAAACAGTTGAAATTAGAGCTACCATTCGATCCAGCAATTGCACTACTGGGTATTTACCACAAAGATACAAATGTAGGGACCCGAAGGGGTACATGTACCCCAATGTTTATAGCAGCAATGTCCACAATAGCCAAACTGTGGAAAGAGCCAAGATGCCCATCGACAGATGAATGGATAAAGAAGATGTGGTATATATACACAATGGAATATTATGCAGCCATCAAAAGGAATGAGATCTTGCCATTTGCAACGACGTGGATGGAACTGGAGGGTGTTATGCTGAGTGAAATAAGTCAATCAGAGAAAGACATGTATCACATGACCTCACTGATATGAGGAATTCTTAATCTCAGGAAACAAACTGAGTGTTACTGGAGTGGTTGGGGGTGGGAGGGATGGGATGGCTGGGTGATAGACATTGGGGAGGGTATGTGCTACGGTGTGCGCTGTGAATTGTGCAAGACTGTTGAATCACAGATCTGTACTTCTGAAACAAATAACGCAACATATTTTAAGAAAAAAGGAAAAGAAGAAGATAACAGGAGAGGAAGAAAAGGGGAGTATGTCAGAGGGGGAGACGAACCATGAGAGATGATGGACTCTGAAAAACAAACTGAGGGTTCTAGAGGGTAGGGGGGTGGGGGGATGGGTTAGCCTGGTGATGGGTATTGAGGAGGGCACGTTTTGCATGGTGCACTGGGTGTTATGAACAAACAATGAATCATGGAACACTGCATCAAAAACTAATGATGTAATATATGGTGATTAACATAACAATAAAAAATTTAAAAAAAAAAAATAAAATAGAAGGAGTGGTAAAAAGCTTCCAGGACAAACAGAAACTAAAAGAATTTGTGATCAAACCAGACCTATAAAAAATATTAAAAAGGATCCTCTAAGCAAAGAGAGAGCCTAAAACTAACATAGACCAGAAAGGAACAGAGACATTACACAGTAACAGTCATTTTACAAGTAATGATGGCACTAAATTCACGTCTTTCAATAGTTACTCTGAATGTAATGGGCTAAATGCCCCAATCAAAAGACACAGGGTATCAGACTGGGTAAAAAAGCAAGACCCATCGATATGCTGTCTGCAAGAGACTCATTTTAGACCCAAAGACACATCCAAATTTAAACTGAGGGGGTGGAAAACCATCTATCATGCTAAAGGACATCAAAAGAAAGCTGGGGTGGCAATCCTTGTATCAGACAAATTAGATTTTAAACCAAAGACTGTAGTAAGAGATGAGGAATGACACTATATAATTAAAGGGTCTATCCAACAAGAAGATCTAACAATTAGAAATATTTATGACCCTAACATGTGAGCAGCCAATTACATGAGCAAATTAATAACAAAATTAAAAAAACACATTGATAATAATACAATAATAGGAGAGGATTTTAACACCCCCTCCTCACTGCAATAGACAGATCATCTAAGCAGAAGATCAACAAGGAAATAAAGGCTTTAAATGACACACTGGACCAAATGAACTTCACAGATATATTCAGAACATTCCATCCTAAAGCAACAGAATACACAATCTTCTCAAGTGCACACAGAACATTCTCCAGAATAGATCACATACTGGATCACAAAGCAGGTCTCAAGTGGTACCAAAACACTGGGATCATTCCCTGCATATTTTTTGGACCACAATGCTTTGAAACTGGAATCAATCACAAGATGAAATTCAGAAATAACTCAAATACATGAAGGCTAAGAGCATCCTACTAAAGAACGAATAGGTCAACCAGGAAATTAAAGAAGAATTTTAAAAAAAAATTCATGGAAACAAATGAAAATGAACACACAACTGTTCAAAATCTTTGTGATGCAGCAAAGGTGATCCTGAGAGAGAAGTATACAGTAATACAACCCTTTCTCAAGAAACAAGAAAGGTCTCAAATACACAACCTAACCTTATACCCAAAGGAGCTGGAGAAAGAACAGCAAATAAAGCCTAAACCCAGCAGAAGAAGAGAAATAATAAGATTACAGCAAAAATCAATGAAATACAAACCAAAAGAACAGTAAAACAGATTAACTACACTAGGAGCTGGTTCTTTCAAAGAATTATGAAGACTGATAAACCCACGGCCAGAATTATCAAAAAGAAAATTGAAAGCACCCAAATTAGTAAAACCTTGAAAGAAGAGAGATCACAACCACCACCAAAGAAATACATACAATTATAAAAACATATTACGAGCAACTACATGCCAAAAAATTAGACAATCTGGAAGAAATGGATGCATTCCTAAAGACATATAAACTACCAAAATTGAAACAGGAACACATAGAAAACCTGAACAGACCCAGAACCACCAAGGAAATTGAAACAGTAATCAAAAATCTCCCAAAAGGGTGCCTGGGTGGCTCGGTTGGTTAAGTGTCTGCCTCCAGCTCAGGTCATGATCCCGAGTCCCAGGATCGAGTCCCACATGGGGTTCCCTGCGCAGCGGGGAGTCTGCTTCTCCCTCTGCCCTTGAACCCTGCTCATGCTCTCTCTCTCACTCACTCTCTCTCTCAAATAAATCTTAAAAAAAAAAATTTCTCCCAAAAAACAAGAGACCAGGGTGGGATGGCTTCCCAGAATTCCACCAAACATTAAAAAAAAAAAAAATTAATACCTATTCTTCTGAAGCTATTTCAAAAAATAGAAATGGAAGGAAAACTTCCAAACTCTTTCTACAAGGCCAACATTACCTTGATCCCAAAACCAAAGACCCCACCAAAAAGGAGAATTACAGATCAATATCCTTGATGAACATGGATGCAAAAATTCTCACCAAAATACTAGCCAATAGGATCCAACAGTACATTAAAAGGGTTATTCACCACAACCAAGTGGGATTTATTCCTGGGCTGCCAGAGTGGTTCAATATCCACAAATCAATGTAATACACTACATTAATGAAAGGGAGAACAAGCAGCAAATAATCCTCTCAATAGATGCAGAAAAAGCATTTGAGAAAGTACAACATCCTTTCTTGATTAAAACTCTTCACAGTTTATGTATAGAAAGAAGATATCTCAATATCATAAACGCCATATAAGAAAAGCCCACAGCGAATATCATTCTCAATGGCGAAAAACTGAGAGCTAGTTTTTCCCCTAATGTCAGGAAGGTCCTAGCCTCAGCAATCACACAACAAAAAGAAAAGGCAACCGAATCGGCAAAGAAGAAGTCAAACTCTCACTCTTTCCAGATGACATGATACTCCGCGTGGAAAACCCAAAAGACTCCACCCCAAAACTGCTAGAACTCATACAGGAATTCAGTAAAGTGGCAGGATATAAAATCAATGCACAGAAATCAGCTGCATTTCTATACACTAACAATGAGACAGAAGAAAGAAATTAAGGAGTCAATCCCATCTACAATTGCACCTAAAACCATAAGACACCTAGAAATAAACCTAACCAAAGAGGCAAAGGATCTGTACTCAGAAAACTATAAAACACTCATGAAAAAAATTGAGGAAGACACAAAGTGGTGGAAAAACATTCCATGCTCGTAGAAAGAATAAACATTGTTAAAACGTCTATGCTACCTAAAGCAATCTACACATTTAATGCAAACAAAATACCATCAACTTTTTTCAAAAAAATGGAACAAATAATCCTAAAATTTGTATGGAACCAGAAAAGACCCCGAATAGCCAAAGGAATGTTGAAAAAGAAAACCAAAGGTGGTGGCATCACAATTCTGGACTTCAAGCTCTATTACAAAGCTGTAATCATTAAGACAGTATTGTACTAGCACAAACACACACACACACACACACACACAATCAATAGAACAGAATAGAGAAGCCAGAAACAGACCCTCAACTCTTTGGTCAACTAATCTTCAATAAAGTAGGAAAGAACATCCAATGGAAAAAAGACAGTTTCTTCAACAAATGGTGCTGGGAAAATTGGACAGCCACATGCAGAAAAATGAAACTGGACCATTCCCTTATACCATACACAAAAATAGACTCAAAATGGATGAAAGACCTATACGAGAGACAGGAATCCAAAATCCTAGAGGAGAACACAGGAAGCAACCTCTTCGACCTCAGCCGCAACAGCTTCTTCCTAGACATGTCTCCAAAGGCAAAGGAAACAAAGGCAAAAATGAACTATTGGGACTTCAAGATAAAAAGCTTTTGCACAGCAAAGGAAATAGGCGACAAAACCAAAAGACAACTGACAGAAGGGGAGAAGATATTTGCAAATGACATATTAGATAAAGAGCTAGTACCCAAAATCTATAAAGAACTTGTCACACTCAACACCCAAAGAACAAATAATCCAATCAAGAAATGGGCAGAAGACATGAATAGACATTTCTCCAAAGAACACATCCAAATGGCCAACAGACACATGAAAAAATACTCAACATAAGTCGGCATCAGGGAAATACAAATCAAAACCCCAATGAGCTGTCACCTCACACCAGTCAGAATGGCTAAAATTAACAAGTCAGCAAACGACAGATGGTGAGGATGCGGAGAAAGGGGAACCCTCCTACACTGTTGGTGGGAATGCAAGCTGGTGCAGCCACTCTGGAAAACAGTATGGAGATTCCTCAAAAAGTTGAAAACAGAGCTACACTATGACCCAGCAATTGCTCTACTGGGTACTCACCCCAAAGATACAAATATAGTGATCCAAAGGGGTACATGCACCCCAATGTTTATAGCAGCAATGTCTACAATAGCCAAACTATGGAAAGAGCCCAGGTGTCCATCAAAAGATGAATGGATAAAGATGACATGGTATATACACAGAATGGAATATTACTCAGCCATCAAAAAAATGAAATATTGCCATTTGCAATGACGTGGATGGAATGAGAGTATGATGCTAAGCAAAATAAGTCAACCAGAGAAAGAGAAGTTATCATATGATCTCACTGATATGTGGAATTTAAGAAACAAAACAGAGGATCATAGGAGAAGAGAGGAAAAAATAAAACAAGATGAAACCAGAGAGGGAGACAAACCATAAGAGATTCTTAATCATACGAAACAAACTGAGGGTTGCTGGAGGGGAAGGGGGTGGAGAATGGGGTAACTGGGTGATGGACATTAAGGAGGGCATGTGATGTAATGAGCACTGGGTATCATATAAGATTGATGAATCACAGACCTGTACCTCTGAAATCAATAATACGTTATACGTTAATTTAAAAAAATGGTAAGTAAAAAATAAAAATAAAATGAGCCAACTTTACAATAGAATAAAAAAATACATAAATATTTAAACAAATAAGTTGAGAAAAACAGACAATTCTATTCTTCCATGCAGAAGAATTTCCAGAAATTTATGTAAATATTCCCCCCTCAAGGCACTGGAATGTAAGTCTCTACCCCCCTAAATGTGGTTTGCATATAGTAACCTCCTTCCAAAAAGTATAGTATGGAAAGGGGAGGGGAACAGAAAGTAACTTTTCAGTGGAGATACATGAAAAACACTTACTGTAAAATGGCATCTTGGATAAGGTCCTGGGACAGAAAGGGACATTAGGTAAACACTAAAGATATCTGAATACATGGTGGGTTTTAATTAATAATAATGTTTCAATATCAGTTAATCGTGCCAAATGAACCACACTAATGTTAAGATATTAATAAGGGAAATTGAGCGTGGTGTATATTCTCTACTAGTCACAGTTTTTCTGGAATTTAAATGTATTCTAAAATAAAAATTCATTGAAAAAACATTTAAAAAAATGAGATTTAAAAAAAACGAAAGAATGAGAACTTGCCATTTGCAACAACATGGATGACAAGTAAAATAAGTCAGAAAGACAAATGCCAAATGGTTTCACTTACATGTGGAGTCTAAAAAAAGTAAACAACTAAACAAAAAGAAAGTGACTCATAAATACAGAGAACTGATGGTTGCCAGAGGGGTGGGGGGGGTGAGGGGATACCGCAAAAAGTGTGAAGGAGACTGGAAGATACAGGCTTCCAGTTATGGAATAAATAAGTCACAGAGATAAAAAGTACAGCACAGGGAATATAGTTTTTGGTACTGTAACAGTGTTATATGGTGACAGATAACTATACTTGCAGTGAGCAGAGCATAACATAAACTTGCTAGATAACTATGTTGTACACTTGAAACTAATGTAACACTGTGTGTCAATTACAATAAAAAATAAAGGGGAACGTTTAAAAAATGAAAAGGAAGTTCATTAAATATATGCTGTCTATAAGAGATACACTTTGAAAAAACACAAGTCAGGTTAAAAGTATAAAAATTATACATCATGAATGTAAATAGTAAACATAAGAGAAGTGACATGGTTACATTAATATCAGAAAAAAATTAACTTCAGTAAAGGAAAATAATCAAAGGCAAAAAGATCAACTCATCCAGAAGGCATACCAATACTAAATGAGAATGCACCTAAAATCAGAGACCTTGAGGCAAAAACTGCATTAGAGAAATATATGAAGCAAAATCTGATTAAGTTACGGGAAAATGAACAAATCTACAGTTATAGCTGGAAGTTACAATATCCATCTCTCAACAACTGAAATGGACAAAAAAAAATCTCCTGTAGACATACAGATCAGGGTTCAGCAAACTACAAGGTAGATCCATGGCCCTCTTCCTGCCTTTATAAAGTTTTATTAGAACACTGCCATGCCCATTCATTTACATATTGCCATGACTGCTTCTGCACTACAATGAGAATAGCTACAACAAAGGCTATAATCCACAAAACCTAAGGTATTTTCTATATAGCCCTACAGAAAAAGTTTTCTGATCCTGATACAGATGATTTGAAAAACACTATTAACCAGCTTGACCCAGTTGTATCACAGACCATATACCGCACCATAAAATAAGTCTCAAATTTCAAGACAGAAATCTTAGAGTATGTTTTCCGACCACAACAAAACTATATTAACAATCAACTATAATAAGCTAGCTATGAAAACTCAAAACACCTGGAAATTAAGCAACACACTTCTAAATAATCCATGAGTCAAAGAAATCACAAAAAAAGAGAAATTTTTAATAATGAAAATAAAATATATAAACATCTGATTTGTAGTTAAGCAATGCTTAGAGAAAAATCATAACTTTAAGTGCTTATATTTAAAAAGTCTTAAATTTAAATATCTAAATTCCCACACTAAAAAACTAGAAACTAGAAAAAAAGTTAAACCAACAGAAAAAAAGAGTAAAGGAATTATCAAGATAAAACCAGAAGCCAATTAATATAAATTGCTGAAACCAAAAACTGTGGTGAGAAAAAAGAAATAAAATTGCTACGACCTAGTAAGAATGACCCAGAAAAGAAGTAAAATACAAACTATCAACATCAGGAATAAAAGAGCAATCACTACAGATCCTATGGGTATTAAAAGGATCAAAAGGACCCAATGGAAAATTATCAATTTTATGCCAAGAGATTTGATGACCTAAAACAACTGCTTGAAAAACACAAGATAAAATAGAAAATCTGTATAACCATATATTTGCTAAGAAACAAAATATGTTATCAAAATCCTTCCCCCACCCAAACACCAAAAAACCCTCCATGCTTAGATGGTTAACATTAAAGATATACAAATCTTATATAAACTACTTCTAAACAAAGAAGAGGAAATCCTTCCTTAACAGTTTTAAAAGGCTAGCACAACCATGCTTCCAGAAAGCATTATAAACCATACTTCTCAAGGAACTGGTGCAAAAATGCTGATACCCTAGCTACTACTACTATAGCACATTAATGACAGTAAACAATCTTTCGACTCTGACCCAGGAGCCTCATGTCCTTTTCTATCAGCATCCATGAAACTGAAGTAAGCTAACTTGTTAGCTTACAAGTAGGGTACAATCTCAGATCCTTCACAATCTTGACAATGGGTCTCTCTACATTATGGTATCTGGTTTCTTCTACAGTGAGTGATGAGAGAGAAAGAAAAAGACCAGTAACAAGCCACCGTGTCTTTTTTAACCTAAAATTAAAAGTGATATACCATCACTTTTACCATATTCTATTGATCACACAGACCAATCCTAATAAAATGTGCAAGGTAGCTATGAAAAGGACACGGAGACAAATGGGAACCATGTTACAGGCTACCACATTGAATACTGCTACAGGTCATTTTTCCCTATATGTCTCTACAGAGCAACACAATCCTAATCAAAATCCCAAAAGCCTTTTTTAATAGAAACTGACAAACTGATTTTAAAATTTATATGGAAACACAAAAGAATCAGATTGGTCAAACAATGTTGGAGGATTTACACTATTTGATTCCAAAACTTACGGTAACAGAGACAGTATGACACTGGCATAGAAGAAACAAATAGATAAATGAAACAGAATTGAGTCCAGAAATAAATCTATACAAGTAAGTTCAAAGGATTCTGAACAAAGACACAAAGGCTATTCACTGCAGGAAATGAAAGGGTTTTTTTTTCAAACAATGATGTTGGAATTGGATAAATGTACTTTTAAAAATGAACCTTGACCCCCTACTTCACATTATACATAATAATCAATTCAAGATGGATCAGAGCCCTACACATAAAAGTTAAGACTATGAAACTTCTAAAAGAAAGCACAGAAAATTATTTTCATGACTTTTGGATAGGCAAAGGCTTCTTACAACTCAAAAAGCACAATCTATTAAAGAAAAAAATTGATTAATTTCATCAAAATACACTATTAAGGAAAAAAACTGCAAACTGAGAGAAAATATTCAATACACTCATCTGATAAACTTGTATCCAAACTGTATTAAGAATTCTTATACATCAATAATAAAAAGGTATCCAATTTTTTAATGTGCAGAAAACTTGGAAGAGGCATTTACAAAAGAAAATAAATACACTATCAGTAACTATATGAAAAATTGCTCAACATCATTACCCATCAAGGAAATCCAAAATAAAACCACACTAAGAAATCATTTCATACCAATTAAAATGGCTAAAATTAAAAAATCTGATTATCCAAATGCTAACAAAATGTACAGCAACTAGAATTTTCATATATGTGGGAGTATAAAATGGAAAATCACTTTGAAAAACTATGTGGGAGTTTCTTATATAGTTAAACACACATCTGCCTATAACCTCACAATTCCATTCCTAGATATTTACTCAAGAGAAATGAAAATAACTGTTCGCAAGAAGATCCATTATAGGCCTTATTCTTAACAGTAAAAAACTGGAAACAACACAAATGTCCATCAACATTAGAAAAGATAAACTTTGGTATATTCATCCAGTGAAATTCAACTCAGCAATAAAAAGAAAAAGTGATACATTCAACTTCATGAATAAATCTGGATATATATGTTAAGTCAAAGAAGCTAAATGCAAAAAAGCACACACTGTATAAAGACAGAACAAAATTAATCTATGCTGTTAGAAATCAGAGTGCTTGGGGGAGAAGGAAATGAATTGAAAAGGCAACCAAGGAACCTTCTTGGGTTGACAAAATTGCTCAGTATCATCTTTTGGGTATTGATTACATGGATGTAATCGTCACACCTCATCAGAGTGAGCACATAATATTTGTACATTTTACTGTATTTAGTTTACATCTTGATATAAATAAATCAAATACAAATAAATTTTAAAAAAGAATTTGTGAGTTCATTGTATTAATTTTCCTTTTTTCCCCTCAGTCTTGGGTTGTCCAGATGTATGTTTAGTGTATATATACATACATTTATGTGTATTCAATAAATATTTATCATCTCCTATGTGCTAAACACTATGCTAGGTTCCAAAATAACAAAGTTCATGCCCTCAAAGGTTAACCAAGAAACACACACTTAAATAAAAACACATTAAAATGAGGGTTTCCATTATAGAGATACACAGAGGATCTTGTGAAAAGCAGAAAAAAGCACCACATATTGCCCAAAAGAAGAGTCAGGTATCAGAAAAGCCTTTCTATTAGGTGGGGGATGAAAAGCAGGAGTCTGGACATGTGGACAAGCAGGAATGGACCATTAAAGCAGAGAATTACTGCATACAAAGACACAGCGACAAAGGGTCTAATACAATGGGAAGCTCTGAGCAGTTCAGTGTTTTGGGAGTTTAGAGAGTCCAAGAGAAAGTGACAGGAAGTGCCGGCAAGGTAGGGAGGTAGGTACGAAACCAATGGTAAGATATTTAGATTACAGAGACCACGAAGAGCCACTGAATAGTTTTAAGCAAGGAAATGGCACATTCAAATTTGTGATTATAAATGTCACTCCACTAAGGGTATAAGAGATAGCCTAGAAGAGAATGAAGGTGGAAGCAGAGAGACAGAAGGCAATGCAGGCAAACAAGCAAGTCATGGTTACTTTTAGTAAACCAACCAATGGCGCATGGACTGAAGAGAAATTTAAGAAATGGACAGAAAAATGGGCAAAGATTAATGCCAGACAGTTCACAGGAAAAAAAATAAGATGGCTCTTAACCATATGAAAAGACACTCAGCTTTACATGTAAGAGAAACATTAATTAAAACTACACTGAGATACCATTTTTCACCTATCATATTGGCAAGAATCCAAAAAGTTTGATTATATACTGTGTTGGCAAGAGTGTAAGGGAACAAGTATTCTCACATACACATTATTGTTACTACCTCTATGAAACACAACTTAACAGTATCTATCAAAATTATACCTGTTAGATTCTTTGACCCAGCGATTTCACTTCTAAGAATTTATCCTACAGACACACCTGCATATGTACAAAAATGATATATGTACAATGTTGCTCAATGCAGAATTTTTGTAACAGTAAAACCTGGAAACAATCTAGCTTATAAAGCCCATCAGTGGGCTTCATAACAAAAAACTTTATTCTGTCTTCTTTTAAATTACTGTACAATGATAACTCGTATTTTAAACTACCAGTTAAACTGTGGTTCATAAGAAAAATGAACACTCTGCAGTTGTCAAGTGGGGTAGAAGTAGAGAGAGAGAGTGAGCACTAGCACTTTATACACTAGTAAGTTAAGATCTCCAGTGTATATTGTTAAGTGAAAAAAGTAAAAGGCAAAGCAGTTTCCAACACTGATGTAAAACATCTGGGGGGGGGCGGGACAGAGGGGAGGGAGTACTGAGAGGAGAGAAGGGATAAACCTATTTGCATATGGCTGTACTTTTTAAATCCCCAAAAGGATATATAAGAAATCAATAACATTAGTAAACTTGGGATAGGAATTTGGGAACTCAGCAGATGGAAAAGAATTTGGGAACTCTTTGGCAGATAGGAAGAGGTATGGATGAGAAACTTCTGATTGTGTATCTTTTTTCCACTTTTTGCTGTTTCACTTTTGAAGTATGAATGTGCATACAGTATTTATTAAAAAAAAAAACTTTGAAAATGCTGTATCAGAAACAACGGGATTTGGTAACTCATTTGATAGGAGAAGTAAAGAAGAAGGAGGTATCAAGAAGACTCCCACGTTTCTGAATTGATAACAAATCTAGTCAACTCTTACAACTTATTAAAAAAAAGATATCTGTGTTATTAACCAACACAGGATGTTAAAGGGTAGAGGAAGGCAGCTCAGTTTTTAACATGTTGTACTGGAGGTATTGTGTCCCATATGATACTACACTAGAAAGGGACGACAGGAAATTTAGGAGAGAGGTCAGGGATACCAGTTGTTAAAAGCCTTGGAGAAGAAAACATTTATATCAGCCTAACTTATCTAGGCATTATTTATTCTATAAACCCAATTAAACCAAAAAATAAACTAAAAATGCAATTAATTCAAAGAGACACCATAAGGCCACACACACATATCGTTTTCTCACAGACATCAAGCTCTCATTAAAATCTGATTTAATAATCTAGATAATTTCCCAAATTCACAACAGATTAGAAACATCAAAAAAAGACCAGGGATGTAGCTACCAGAGGCAATCATTTGGCAGCAGCATGAGGCAGCAAAAAATGATGATGATGATGATGATGATGATGATAACACCAATACCTCAAAAAGTACAGCATTCACGTGTTCTTAATAGAGTCAAAATCTATTTTACCATCTAAGACTTGGCCAAAATAGTCCCTCTTTCAAGAAGTTTTTCATGGTTCCCTTGCTCTCAGCCTAACATGATTAATCAATCTCCTTTTATCTAATTCCTTTTAAAGAATTTATTTGAGAGAGAGAGAGTGTGTGTGTGTGAGAGAGAGAGAGATATCACAAGCAGGTGGGGAAGGGTAGAGGGAGAAGCAGACTGTTTTTAAATGTGAAATATCCAAATTTAAATGTGAGAAATTCCAAATTTTCGGATATTTTGTTTATACCTTTCTGAAAAAAACTTTATTCTGCCTTGTCGTAAATTATTTTATAACTGGCATTTTATACTACCAGTCTTTCTTCCTACTTGAATATACATCTCATAATGACAAAATATCTTTCCTCTTATTTCTGAGCACAAATTTCTTGACTATAGCATGTAAATATCCATTTAACAAACAATGATCCATCTTTGCCCTCTCTAAAGTGATGTGCATGGACTTTTGCAACAAATGCAGTATCCCTGCATCAACTTTTAAGTTTTTTGTTGAGTTTTTTTACCAACTTGGTACCAGAGTAAGCATTTGGTCTGGCTTATCCCAAAAAAAACAATGAGATAAGCGGTGATAGGAAGTGACAGCTATCTCCTTTATGGGAGATTAAAAAATGTTCTAAAATCAGATTATGGTGATGGTTGCATAAACCTGTGAATGTACTAGAACACTGTACACTTTGACAGAGAGAGAGCAAGCATGTGCACACGCACCCGTGCAAGCACAAGCAGGGAAGAGGGAGAAGGCTCCCCGATGAGCAGGGCCCCAGTGTGGGGCTCGATCCCAGGACCCTGGGATCACATGACCTGAGCTGAAGGCAGATGCTTAACCGACTACCCAGGCACCCCAACTGTACACTTCAATGAGTGAATTGTATTACATGTGAATTATAGCTGAATTAAGCTGTTTTTAAATGTGAGATATCTGCTATTATCTCCATTTTACAAATTAAGAAACCGAGGCTCAGAAAAATTAGGTAATTTGCCCATGGTGACAGAGCTAACTAGTGATGGAAACAGAGTAAAAACCTAAGCAGTCTTCACTCTAAGTCTATATACTCAATCAAGCTCTTTTGCCTTCCTTAGAAAGGGCTTCACTCATCAAGCATTACCTCAAATGCCCACATATGCTCCTACCGCTGCTCAAGTCAGAAACGTCTTGACCCGGGGCGCCTGGGTGGCTCAGTTGTTAAGCATCTGCCTTCCGCTCAGGTCATGATCCCAGGCTGCTGGGATCGAGCCCCGCGGAGCAGGAAGGCTGCTTCTCCCTCTCCCACTCCCCCTGCTTGTGTTCCCTCTCTTGCGGTCTCTCTGTGTCAAATTAAAAAAAAAAAAAGTTTAAAAAAAATGCCTTTACCCAATTAGGTTACATCATATAGGTAAGGGAGAAGGTCAAAAGCTAAAAAGAAAGCTACCAAAGAGACCAAGAAAATAAAAATGTATTCAAGACTTATATTTCAAAGCTTGCCATTTTGAGCATAAGACTACATGAAATACACATGAAACAGCTTGACTGCTACTATCAAAGTTGGTAGGCAGGCCTAATTTGGCTGAGCTGGGGTGAATTACAGTCTTCCTGGACTAGTTCTACCTAGACCAGGGTTTCTCAACCTTGGCACTATTGACATATTGGGCCAAAAATTATTGTGGAGGGCTGCCTCCACACAATATAGGATGTTTAGCAACATTCCTGACCTCTACCTGCTAGATGCCAGTAGCACCACTGTCCCCACTCCCCCCAACTTATGACATCCAAAATGTCCCCAGACATTGCCAAATAATGTCCTGGTGTGAGGTGGGGG
Organism: Callorhinus ursinus; assembly: GCF_003265705.2. Taxonomy (NCBI): domain Eukaryota; kingdom Metazoa; phylum Chordata; class Mammalia; order Carnivora; family Otariidae; genus Callorhinus; species Callorhinus ursinus. The sequence continues at coordinate 64,529,370 of NW_027397069.1, forward strand.
GGGGGGTGTCTCAAACCCCTACATTTGAGAACCACTGGCCACGACTCAAGGTAATGATGAAAAAGGGTGAGCTATCTGATGTTAACTAGTGTATACGATAACTGGAGACAGACAAGAGCTTTTATTTTTTTTTACAGCTTTACTGAGGTATCTTTGACATACAAAAATTATATGTATTTAAAGTATATAACCTAATATTTTGATACTATACCTATGCACTGTGAAAAGATCGCCAGTCAAGTTAATTAACATCACCTCTACATAGTTAACACTTGTGGGGGGGGGGGGCGAGGGAGGGGATCCAGGTGATGGGCAAGAGCCCTTTAAACCAATCACCTCCCAAGGCTACAAGGAAAAATTTCAGTTCATTAAAAAAAAAAAAAAAAAATGAAGCTGTAGTTGAGGGTAGTATGTAGGGATTAAACAGGAACAAAACCCATATAGTCATGTCAACATCCCCAGATTTCAATACAGTTCAGCCTCTGACACTCTAGCAGAATATCAACTATAGAGAGGTACTGCTAAAGATCAGAAAATAGATGTAAAGGATGTTAGAAATAACATCCTCTCTCTTTGATTGGTTTGAAGCAAAATCAGTTTTCCTTATAATTAAAACTAAGTGTTCCTCATCTCTGGAGGAACTACTGAAATAACAAGGTCAAGGCTGCCATCCCAGCCAGGGAAGAGGAGCAAACCAAATGACAGGATAAATAAAAATGAAATGACAGTTGAGAGTGGGAAGGGGGAGTAGTGAGACAAGAGAAGCAGACAGTAGAAGACAGAGCTGACCCTATACAAAATTTATTTGCCCTCACTCTCAAATCTCCCTTCCTGCCTTTATATATCTTTTTAACACCAAGTTAAGGGCTATCAATACCCACAATGTTGCCCTTGGTAGTTCAAAGTCTAGGACTGTAGTCTCTCCATTCAAAGCAATGCATCCCTCAAGGTGTCACAGTCTCTAAAATATTCTCTTTAAAAGCTGCACCCTTCTCAGTTCATTTCAGATGGAGGAAGGGGGAGGAGGAGTCAAGTAAATTAAGCCACTTAATCTAAAGTATATGCTACAAGTAACCTCTGCCCAATAATTGTACAAAAAGAGTTTACCCTTACTCATAATCAAAGAAATGCAAACCCAAAACAAGATAAAAATTTCACCTATCAAATTGGCAAAAAGCATAACGTTTAATAAAGTCCAATGTTAGTGAACATGTAACATGCATATTCATATACCACCGGTTAGTGTAAATTGTTACAACCTAAATATCACTCAAAAGGAGTCAGAACAAAAAAATTATTATACATCCATATAATAAAATATTCTAATCATTTTAATTATGTTAATCTGTATGTGCCGATATGAAAACAGCTCTGTAACATTAGGCAAAAAGTAAACTGCGGTTTAAAAAAGGTAAACAATATAATACTATTTGTATAAATTTTTTGAAAAGTAAACTTTCTGGAAACTGTTAACAGTGGATTACCTTTGGGAGGAACAGGAAAAATAACTTTTATTTTTACTTTTCTGTACCATCAGAAGGTTTTTTATCATATACATGTGCAACTTTTTTTTTAAAGATTATATATTTACTTGAGAAAGAGAGAAGGAAAAAAAAAAATGAGTGGGGGGAGGGGAAAAAGGAGAGGGAGAAGCAGGCTCCCTGCCCAGCAAGGAGCCCAATGCGGGGCTCAATCCCAGGACCCCAGGATCATGACCTGAGCAGAACCACTTAACCAACTAAACCACCCAGGCACCCCTACATGTACAACTTTTAACTTAAAACATACAAACTCCTCTAATCCCTACAACCTTAACCACTACTCTCACCATCAACTGTCCACACACTCCCCCTCCCCCATCTCAATATCTAAAGGCTGACTAAAATTGCCTGATGCCAATTTCGGCTAGTAGAGGATTTATCTTGGATCTGTATCTGGGATTTTTCTTTAAAATCGCTTCACTCTAAAATCACCTCTGAGATGAAAAATGAGAAAAAGAATCCCTACACTGCCCAGGGAACCTTAAACTCTCGTTTCCTATCAGGCCCCTAACCAACCTCTCCTAGAAAGACAATGCTTATGGTTATAATATCCTCTCCTCCTATCACAGTTTTATATCTAGTTTTGGCTAATTTCACTCTCCCACATAAAGAAGAACAATCTCAATTATTACTTAAGAGGACGCAGACCCTTGCAGAATCACTTAACAGCAGGGATCTTACTGTCTGGTTTTCTCAACTCTCACCACCTTGGTGCAGGTGGCCAACCACTACTCTAAACTTCTATAGGGCAAGATCTCAGTCCTTTTTATTGCATCATCTCTGGTACTAGATGTATATGCAAGCTTAATATTTGTTCATTTTACCTAAATCAGGTTAGAGCATTCTGTGTCGAAGGGAGAGGCAGGTTAGAGGAGTACTTCCAGGTCATGGCCCTTTAAAGATGCTTCCTGCTTTAATCAGTCTTCCTCCAATCCCCTTAGCCACTTTTAAGTTTTACAACTAAGCCAAGTACTTCTAATTACTGCTTCTTATTAATTTCTAATCATTAGAACACAGTAATTCTTATGGATTTTTTAGATATCTTAGATTAATGGCTTTAAGATTTAAACAACTAAATTTTGCTCATTTGAGTTTAATCTTCATAATTTTCTCACTGTGCATGATCACCCCTGCCAACTAAAACAATTACAGTCTCAAAGCAGCAAACTTACCCTATTTTTGAACTAATTAGTGAGAAAAAGCTAAAAATCTTTTCCACGTATTGGGGAAAATGGTTATAATCAGGTTGATAACATTATAATGTGAGGAACAGCTGACTTCTACACACAAAGGAGTCAGAACTGCAAACCATTTGGCAGCTTCTTAAATACGCTTAAAAAGTAAATACATTCTCAGAGAAATTACTGGGCTTATTTTTAAACTAAGTATTTTTGGAATTTTTAACATTTCCAAACAGGAATACTCAAACTAAACACAATTTTCTCCAAATATGTATTTGAATTGGAAGTGACAAATGACTTATACAGCAAACTGAGTTTAAAAGTGGGAAAAAAAAATACACACTCATACACATACATACATCTTATAACAAAGTAAAGTTTAATACTAACCTCAAAATTACTCTGGCTTACAAGTTTCGGGAAAAATAAATAAATGCCATGTCGAGTAACACTGCACAATGAAAGATCAAGCAGCTCCAGAAGAGAAAGACATGCAAGAGGTTATCTTCTAAGACAACTTAAGGGGACTGAATTCTGGATAAAAATTATTAAAACCAGACTCTGAAACAGATGGTTAACCTCGAAACTTTATTTCTTGACTGAATGAATGAAAAGAAGAGGGGCGAAAGTAATGAAGGATAATACGCTATCTGGCAGTAATTTTAAATATTACTTAAGTCCTGAATTAAACAATACAGACAATATAGAAGATTCTAAGCTTCCACAAGAAACTGAGTTACCCCAATTCCACCATATGAAGAGGACTGTGACTTTGAATAAATCAATTAAATTACAACCTGAACCTAATTTCTCATGCACATGGTAAGTTGATGACCATCTTTAAGTTTCCTTATAGCTAACACTGACAAAGGAAACATCAATTTATTCTTTTCTAACTTATTTACAGTACTTGTCATCCAAGCCAAATCACAGTTGAGTTCTGTTAATTGTAGGCACACATGATCAAAAAAAAAGTAGCAATGAGGAAGCCAAAGGACAATCCTAATTCACAAGCGAAAAGCAGGGGAGAAAAAAAAAACACTTCCCAAAATAGTCCCCTCCTCACTAAGTTTTGGGTATATTCTATCATTTCATTCTTCATCAGGGTCCGGTCTAAACAGGGTATCACTTTAATTTAGGCTTAACAAATTATTGATAAAGCCAAGTCCTCAAAATGTTATTCTTTGATCCGTTAAAACCGCAGAACAATTTTTAAATAAGTTTAAAAATAAAGCAACTTTTATCCAACAGCCAACTCAGACTACCTGTCAAATAAGCTTAGTAACATTCCATGACATCTCGTGACAAGAATCACTATCCTCACATTATCTCCTGTAATTCCTGGAAAAAGTGAGGGGAAAGACAGACATAACTCGACAGGATTAAAAGCAACAGTAAGAAAACAAAAGCTGCTGCGAAAAAAAAGCTAATACAAGGAGAATCAATTTCAAAAAAAAAAGAGAAAATAAGAAAGGGCACAAAAGTTCTTAAAAAAAAAAAGACCAATTCAAACTTTACTTGTCAATTAAAATATTCACACCTTGAAGTAACACCCACCCGGAAAAATAATTTTTTTAAGCCGTTAAAAAAAAAAAGGCACTACTTCAGCTCTTCGGTAATCAAAGAATGTCTAAAGTGCACCTTTTCTATATGTATTTGTAAATTTATTTCCAGAGAGTAATGTTCTGATTGAAGACGTGTTTTTTACAGTTAAGTTTTTGAGAATAAATCTATGTTAACATAAGACGTCCTACGTTGAAACTTTTCACCTACATACTTACCACTATAAATTTTAATTAGGTTTTCTGCTATCACCAAGTGATACAAGATTAATTGTTCCACAAACTGACCTGCATACACCATGGGAACGCTCATCTTACTGTCCCTAAAAATGCTAACATCTCTGACAAATGTACTACATAATTAGTGTCCTTTTAGCCTTTATTTTGCTTAATACCACACTTTTGTATTTTTAACTGTTTCACTTAAGTACTACTACATAAGCTAATACAGAAAATGCTCTATCTTGGAACTTTACATGTGTTAGCTGAGAACAACGACTGTATATCCATTCAAGTTTTAAATAACTGTAATTTATTTACAGCTCACCTCATATATAATCACTCTTGAACTTTTAAAGTTCATTAGGAAGACAGTAGAAGACTCCCAAATCACTGGAGTCCGCTGATCAGCCTTCGAAATTAAAGGCTGTATCCAAAGTCTCCGGAACTCTTTAATAAAGGTAGGGTCGTTCAGGATAGCACTGCCCATCCAACATTTCATAATAAATGTATAAAAAGAGAGTTCATAGCATATTCTTCAAAGCAAAATAAAGGGTTCCCTTTTATTGGGTTAGTGAGAATTCTTAAAACATGTGTTGAGAGAGTAGGGAACTGCTCTTTCAAACCCTTCCCTGAGTTTACACGCTCTCCGGGAAGGTAAGCAGTAACATGGCAAGTCTGAAAGGCGAGGCGCTGCATTTCAGGGTTCAGATTCATTCCCTCAAATAACTGTACCTCTGCTTGGCGTAGCTTGAACGTATGTACCAAAAATCAACAGCAGCAGCAGCAGCAACATACAAGGTTTTCCTTCTGACCAAAAACTTTTCAAGTGTCACTAAGATAACTGGTGCAAAAATGTCAACTATTTACAACTGCACACCATTTTCATTGTCATTCCAATTCCGAGGCTTCCTAAAGGAAAGCCAGAGCCCAGTCGTCGCCCGGGAGGAGTCCCTTCAGCCAGCGCTGAGCTCTTCCTCCACTAGGTCCTCAGGTTACCCCAGCACCAGCTCCGAGCCCGCGGTTAGCGCGCTTTATCTCCGGCGATTGGCAAGTAACAGTGTAAAAATGTCACTCTAGCAGCCCGTTTCCTCGCCCGGAGCAAAGGCTGGGCGGCGCGGGCGAGGTGCGCGGGGACCTGGCGGAGGAGCGAGGGCGCCCGAGGCCCGCACGCCGCCCGGGGTGCAGCCCCGACCCGCGCTCCCCACCCCTCGCCCGGAAGGGGGAAAACCCGCCAGCGGGAGGATTCAACAGGAGCACCGCGCCGCCCGCCTGCCGCCCGGGAAACAGCCGCCGGCCGGCCGGGACGCGGGGGGAGGGGCGGCGGCGGGGCGCGGGCGGCCGGGCTGCGGGGCGCGGACCCCCGCCCGCGCGCAAGGTCACCGCCCGCCGCCGCCGCGGGCGCCCCGGCTGGGGCCAGGGCGGCAAGTTTAATTTCCCGAGGCTGCGACTGAGCCCGCGGCGTGGAGGGAGCGCGCCGGCCGCGGGGCCCTCCCCACCCCCACCGCGCAGCCCGGCCCACGCCCCCGGCCCGCGCCCCACTACTTTCCGCCCGGGCCGCCGCCAGGCAGCCGGCGGCTGCAGCCCCCAATGCCGGGAGGCGAGTCTCGGCTGGCAGGCGGGCGGCGCTTCAGCCCCGCCACAGACACAGCCGCGGTGGCGGGCGCTGAAAAATGGAGCACGGCGACCAGAGAAGAGACATTTTCTTTCCGTTAACTGAATTGTTTCCTACCTCCGGGTGCCCGACTCGCTACTCCTCTCACTCCGCTGCTCTCCGGGATCCGCCGCCGCCGCTGCATCCAATCGCCTCCTCCCCCCCCTCCCCTTCCGCAGCCAGCCCGGCCGTTCCTCCTCCTCTCCGCTTCAAAATGGCGCCAAGCGCTCTTCGGCGGCTGCTCCAATCGAACCGCCGCGGACAGCACCCGGGGGCAGGCAGTGCGCGGCGTGGGTGCGCAGCGCCCCCTGCCGACCAGACAGCCGCGGGCGCGCGCCCGCCGGCCCGCTGGGCTCGCCCCGCCCTGTCCCCGCCCCGTCCCCGCGCGCGCGCCCAATTCCGCCCCGCCCCATCGCGCGCGCGCGCAGCCACACCGGCACGCCGCCGCTGTGGCCGTGGTGGCAGCGAGACTCGCAGCTGTCAATGCTTTCTCTGCCTCTGCGGCTTCCTCGACTTTTGCCGAAATCACATAAATTGTTACCTATCTCTAACTTTGGAGATAGAAGTTGGGTATTTTTTAAGACACTGAAACTGAATACTGATGTCGTGCCATGTAAATGAAATTGGTATTAACTACTTTGCATTTTATTTGGTAACTCTTACCTAGTCATCTCAAAATACCATAAAATAGTTTTTTCTACTCTGTGTGTACTAGGTCTCTACTTTATCCACAGCTTTCCCATTCTGAGGAATTGTTTCAGCGCCAGGTGGGGAGGGGGGCACAGTCATTCAACCTGTAACAAAGCATTTCACTCATTTGTTATCACGGTTGTCCTTATTGGAGGGAGAAATAATCTGGATACCGCGAAGACGCCTTCCAGGAGTTAGGTTTCTAACCCCTTTACCCCCCAGGAGGTGCCGCTCCTCCCTCCTGCAGCTTTGGGGGAGTGTATTAATATATGTGCTGCCGAAGGGAGCATGGGGGGAGTGTATTAAGAGTTGATCTGGCAATTACTATTAGGACAGAGAGAGGGAAAAATCTTTAAGGCCTCAAAGAAGCTTAGTTTCTAACAAAAGAAACTATGTCTTATACAACAGCAAGTGGATTTACAGAAATTAGTAATATAAACCTTCATTTAAAGCAACACTAAGAAAACTGGAATCTGAAATTGGTTTTCAAACAAAAATAAACTCTGTGTTTTAGGCTTTAAAAAATAACCAAGTGTGGGGACAAAGTGTATGTAGTAAATCTCTGTACCTTCCTCTAAATTTTGCTGTGAACTTAAAACAGATCTAATAAATATAAAGTCCAAAAAATAACCAAATTGTAATATATCAGGAGAAATATAATTGGATGTGACATAATTTAAGATCGTTAAGAACATAAACCATTCAAAAATTAGCTGTGACTGCTGCCTACTTGGAGAAAGAGGAATTATGTGGGAATGATGTAAAAAAATGCTGATTTTATACAGACTTGGTTAGGAGAATTATCTTTGATTATAAAGAACCACAAATCCAGTCACCAGCTGTACTAGTTTTCTACTGCTGCTGTAACAAATTATCACAAAGTCGGTGACTTAAAACAACCTGCAACCTTAATTCCCCTTTGCCATATAAACTAACATATTCACAGGTTCTGAGGAATAGGACAGGGGTATCTTTGGGGGCTATTATTCTGCCTACCACATTACTCGTATTTGGGTTATCTGGACATTTGTTTTCTTTTGGAAGGGTGTAAAGCTGAGGTTAAGGGGATTAGGAAGTTGGAAGACATCATTAATGCACACAGTTAATATGAACAACCCTAAAAACACCGACATTGCCCCAGTACATTTTGAATACTCCTCTACTACACTCCGCTACACTACTAGACTAGCTTCACTACACTAGAGCATGGTTTCTGAAATCTTTGTTATTCTACACCTGAAGCCAGAAATCATATAGTCTTGACTATCCGCCCTACCCATCTGGGGGACATTTGAATCTTGCAGGCTGTGGTAGGAAGTAGCAGATGTATGCTGAAAAATTGTCTCTTGAGGGTCTAGAATTTCAGTTAATGCTATTGGAAAGAAAATAATTTCCAGGTTAAAAAGAAAATAGAATGTTATATGAATGTACTCCTCTAGAAATATAGTACTTAGCGTTGGCAATTATATTTATTGAAATATATGAATAGCAAAAATAATGCAAGTCAGAATCACTTTCAAAATGCAGGGGAAGTATGCTGAGCTGTAAGAAACTGTGTGAGTATGTCAAAAGAAAAAAAAACAAGAGAATTTCTGAAAGGCTGTGTCTGATCAGAATATTTTACTTTCACATTTATCATTTCATTCTAGAAGTAGTAAGATTTGTATCAGATATCAGCATGCTAGACAACTAGTTAGTAAATGAGGAGACTGGGCCCTACATAGATATAGGCTGTTATATGTTCTGTGTAATTTGAAGTACATCCCAAAGGCCAGTCAAGCTGCAAACATGACCCCTGCCAGCCTCCAACAGTGCTGAAATTCCCACTAGACTAATTCTTTGGGTTAAGACTTTGGATCTCCAAAAAACATGTTGAAACGCGGTTATGTTACTTGAAAAGTGTAACCTGCTAGCCCATTAGTATCTATTAGCAGAGACTAAGCCAAGTAGAAATTAACTTTGTGATGTTTAGGCATTAGGCAATCAGGTGATGGACTGAAGCCATCTTCTCCAAAACTCTGAAGTCAGACCCTTATTCATGAAACAGCCATCATGGAAAAATAGCATAAAGGCTCTTCTCCTCCACCCTCATCCAAAACTCAGTTCCTGGTGCCTAGAATTCCTCCCTCCATGATTAATTCCCTGTATTAAGCACTGTGCCCATTCTGTGACCCTCTTTATTTTTGTTTCTTTAAAGTAAATTCTACCCCCAACGTGGGGCTCAAAAATCACAACCCTGAGATCGAGAGTCACATGTTCTACCAAATAAGCCATCCAGACACCCCTTAAATATTGTTCTCTTTTTGCCCATTCCTTTTATTTATTTTTACTTATTTATTTAATTTTTTAAAAGTAAGCTATATGCCCAATGTGGGGCTTGAACTCAAGACCCTGAGATCATGAGTGGCATGCTCTACTGACTGAGCCTGCCAGGTGCCCCTTCTGTGACCCTCTTTAAAATGCAAATATTGCTGGAAGAATGCCACATTCGTCTGGTCTCAGGGCAGTGGTTCTCAACTGGAGTGGAGTGGAACAATCCCAAAATCACCTGGGAAATTTCTGCAAACTGCATGTGCCTCTGAGCCCAACCTTCTATTGTCTTACAATAACAGATTATTTTCCTTCCTATGGAGAGAGACAGATAAAAGAGACAGAGCTGAGAAAGGTGCTGGGGTTTCCAAACAGGGAGAAGAGCTAGAAGGGGAAGGATGCCACAAAGAAAGATTAGGGGAAGGTGACCTTTGCCTACTTCGTAATACCAGAGCTAGCAAACATAAGCAAGACAGTTTCCTTTTCACTTTCTTTCTTCTTAAAGAAAGGAAAACGCTTGCCTTTGAACATGGTCTTAGAGGTCAATGGTCTTACAAGTTGTAAGTACATTTTGTTCCTTAAAGAATTCTAGACCATCTTTTTACCTACCTAATAACGAATGGTATTCCTGATCTGCTATGCAGACACTATACTAAAATTTTTTTTCTGAAAAACTCTCCGGGATCTTTGAAGAAATGTGTGTGGGTGTTATCAAATATCATTTGGGTAAATATACACACTTGGCAGAGTCACCTTGGTGTCCTCGGAGTTGAATAGTGTAGGTCACCACTGTGATTGAGGTCTGAGCTGCTGAATGCTGAGTATTCCTGAATGTTTAGGGCAGAACAGCCAAAGCAAAGACCATTCACTCTTAGCCATAGTCAGCATTCAGCAGTGTATGCAATACATGGGCCTGCACTTGATTAATGGGAGAAAATTGCATTTATTTACATGTAAATCCATGCTGTCCAACTGAAATATGATGTGAACCATGTATGCAATTTAAAATCTTCCAATTTTAAAAAGTAAAAAGAAACCAGTGATACTACTTTTAATAGTATTTTATGTAACGTAGTATATCTAACATATTGTCATTTCCACATGCAATCAATATAAAATATTTTATGAGATATTTTACATTCTTTTGTTCACACTGTATATTTAAAGCACATCTTAATTCCTGCTAGTGATATTTCAAGTGCTCTGTAAGCACATGAGACAAGTGATTTCCCATTGTTGACAGCACAGCCAATAGACCCTGGAATCGAAAATGCCACTCTTTAACAACTTGTAATAAATAGCAAACATTTTTTCACTATATATTCTTTGCAACTGTTGAAGCTTGTTATGAATTATGCTAATACCATATATATTTCAATATATATGGTATACAGACATATATATACTTACATAGTATTACACATGTATAGTATATATGTATATGGTTATTTTATGTTCATGTTTTTAATGTAGAATAATGACTTACTCTAAATTTCATATTTATATCAAATATATCATTGGTTTAGCTCTGTAAGAAAGCAAATGAGAATTAATTTAAGAAATATTATGATTAGCCATTAGAACTAACCATAATCACAGCAAGCAGTTAAACTTGATAACAGAAGCATACCTATAGTAATACATGAGCTTCTTTAAACATAGTTTTGTTTAGAATAAATTTCTTTACACATTGTTAGACATAATGAGTAATAGAATGATCTGACCAGATGACTGAGTGGAATAAAAATGAGGACTTTCTCCCAAATCTCTTATTTATATTTTGATTTTAATTAATTGTCTTTCATCCAAGGCAGCTCCTACTCATGTCAACTAAGTAAGTCTGAAGCTATATAAGGGCCCACCCCTACTTCAACCTGATTCCTTTACTTAGCCACTTTTACTTATTATTACTCTTTACTTCTTTCCTACTTTCCACACCCATGCTACTTTGTCCCATGACTTTTTTGCCTATAGGTTTACCCTTCCTCTTAATTTTCTTTTTCTGTCCATAATCTACTGCCTATGCTATTTACAACTGTAGAAAATTTTCACCTCACCTTTTTTTTAATAAGGGTAAAAATAAAACATTCCCTGTTCCTGTCCAAGATCTCAATCATCTCTCCAAATAAGGTGTGGATACTATATTAATTAAACATATGTATGTATATTTAACAAGTATGTTCTTTATAAGCTCATGTCACTTCTACCCATTGTAGAGGGGAGACTTCTTTTTTTATAGGCTCAAACTAGGTGTAATGTCTTGTATAAAAGGCACCTAATAAACCTTTAATTACTTGATGGTACCTTTTTAAAATTTATTACCAGTGTGTTTACAGATATAATTGCTTTAGAGCTGGTTAGGGAAGGGCATCAGAAAGATTGGCATGAAAACATTTTGAGAATTTTAGGGTTCACGAAGCATAGAAATGATCACCTCTTTCAACTCATTTTACATAAAGAAGCTGAGACCCAAATAGCTAAATGACTTGTCCAGGAATACATAAATAGGGAGAAATTTTTAGTGAATCTCGACATCTTCCAATTAATTTAGAAAGTAATTTCACTGGGATTCACTCTATCTCAAAAACATGTTTGAAATATGTTTTTAAAATGTAAGTCACAAGCAAATGCTATGAATTTATGGAAATAAAGATTGACCTGTGAGAAGATAAGAAAAATGGAATCTTAAGTGTGGTGCATGTTTGCCTCAATATGTTATTTTGAATGCATTATATATGTGTATATATTATGGATTATATAATATATAACATTAATATTATATATATAATAAACCTTTTTATTGTGGTAAAAAATACCATAAAATTTATGTCTTAACCATTTTTAAGTGCACTGTTCAATAATGTTAAGTATTATTTACATTGTTGTGAAACAGATCTTCAGAACTTTTTCATTTTTCAAAGCTAAGACTCTATACCCATCAAATAACAACACCCCTTTTCTCCTTTGCCCCAGTCCCTCATAACCACCATTCTATTTTCTGTTTCTGTGGATTTGACTACTTTAGATACCTCATATAAGTGGAATTGTATAGTATCCATCTTTTCATGACTAGATTATTTTACTTAGCATAATGATAAATCTTACTTTTTAACACCTCCAAAGTTAGATAACAGAGATTTTTATACAAAACATCATACCTCTCACTACCACCTAAAGAGATTTGTGTTTAGGAAAGCATTTATCATCAATTCAATTTCAGGAAATAATAGAGCAATTTCTTGAAAAATAATGAGAATGACACAGGAGAGTTTAGACTGCAGCTCTGAATATTTGGGCAAAGGCGGATGAATTCGTACAATATGATATATTTCATATACATATATATTCAATATCTAATCAGTATTTTTATTTTGCACAATCATCAAAATCAGCATTCCATTGTAAGATAGCCAAAACACCAAACCAATTTTTCAATGTCATGTTTCTGTTCTAGGCAAATAGGTCTGTGTTTGTGTCTAGGGTAAGAGCCCACCCTATAGCTACCCAAGTTTCTACCACTTTTCATTGCAGGCAAATTAACTTGACTCCTGATACTCACTCTTCAAAGATATGTGAGAAGCATCCTATTGTATTTCTTCTTCAGGCTGTAGTAAATATAAATACAGTAGTATTTGAAAATTAACTTTATTCAGCGACCAGCAGATGGAGCTGTTGAAAAATATTCACGTTACTTTAAAAAGTTTGGGGTTTTTTTGTTTTTGTTTTGTTTTGTTTCTTTAGTTTGCTGAAATAAAACCAATTTAGGTATATTCTCTTTTTTTGACATGTAAATTGTGTTTATTGTAGAGAAATCTGGAGATGCAGTTAAGATTAAAAGGGAACGGGGCACCTGGGTGGCTCATTAGGTTGAGCATCCCACTCTTGGTTTTGGCTCAGGGCATCATCTCATGGGTCCTGGGATCTAGACCCACATAGGGCTCTGGTCTCAGCTGAGGGTCTGCTGAAGATTCTCTCCCTCCGACCCTCCTCTTGTGTGTACATATGCACACACTTTCTCTCTCTCAGATAAATACATAATTTTTATTAAAAAAGGAAAAAATACCTATCATAATCATGCCACTATAGAAAGTTACTTTTAATGCTTTGTTGTATGTCAGTCCAGAATATATTTTATCCATACATTTACATTTTATAAAAATGTAATTTTTATATATTTTGTAATGTTAATATAGTATATATTAAATACATATTTATAATGTTTTATAATTTGCCTTATCTTCTTAAAAATATAAGCTGTATTTGCTTGTATGGAAACCTCCAGGGATAATATTTAAAATATTTGCAACTGTACAGAACAGGCAAGAACAAATCAGAATGGATATTGGCTGTAGCTTGAGCAGGATGCTGAATGTTCCCTGGTGTGCCAGGCATTCACCCTTTATTTTTTAAAAATATTTTATTTATTTATTTGTCAGAGCGAGAGAGAGCACAAGCTGGGGAAGCAGCAGGCAGAGGAAGGAGCAGGCTCCCCGCTGAGCGGAGCCCAATGTGGGACTCAATCCCAGGACCCTGGGATCATGACCTGAGCTGAAGACAGACGCTTAACCTACTGATCCACCCAGGCGTCCTCTCATTCACCCTTTTGTTGATGGATGGTGGGCAAGGTCTGGGGGGTGAAAGAAAGGGGCTGGAATGCCCAAGGAGGAAGGAGAGTACTCAAGAGTTCAGGGAACCAATTATGTAACAGACTTATGGAAGTCCTTCATTATTTTAACAACTAATACAGTCACACCAATGCATAGCAGCTGAACTATCAACTCTAAACCACCTGAAAGTATATATAAGGATACAGAAACTCAGTGGACTCCGAGGAGGGGATCTGGGTAGCTTGGGGACAATGGTAGAAGAGAAATTTTTCACCTTTGGTACCATGATTATCTATTTAACAACGAAAATAATTTTTGAAAAAAATATCATGAATAACTTTCAGGTGAATAAACATATACTTTTATCATTATTCTCAGTGACTATACACTACCAATCTATCATGTCTATATATCATAATTTATTTAACATACCCTCATTGTTTAACAGTTCAGTAATGAATTGTAAAATAAAATGTTTAAATCCATAAGTTCATGATATGTTTTTTAAATAAAAGCACTTAATCATTGTAGGAGATTGCTAACAAACCAACTCATTATTTTGAAATCTGGCAAATAAAGGGAAAGAATCCATCATTTATCCTACCTGTCTATACAAACTGTGCCAGTGGATAATCATATAGTTTTCCTTGAACAGAAGTCTAGCTAATAAAGAAGGAATGATAGAATTAGAATATCATCATTTTTTAAAAATTGGATGAAAATAACAGATGCAGACACTGAGCATACAAATCTGCTAACATCACACAGAAGGACAACAAAACAGTGGATGTTCTCCGATGGAAGAACATAGCAGCACCTATGGCAGTAATATTGCCATAATGATCTAGACTAAATCTGATCAGGCCTCTAGATGGAAGTACCAATTTACAAGAAATATAGAAAAACATATCCTGGTTTCTAAATTAAATTCCAAAGATTGACACCAAAAGCAAAAGAAACAAAAGCAAGAATAAGTGGGACTACATCAAACTAAAAAACTTCTGCACAGCAAAGGAAATGATCAACAAAATAAAAAGGCAACCTACTAAATGGGAAAAATATTTGCAAATCATATCTCTGATAAGGAGTTAATATCTAAAAGAACCTATACAACCCAATAGCAAACAAATAACAAACTGATTTTAAAAATGGGCAGAGGAGGGTACCTGTGTTGCTCAGTTGGTTAAGCGACAGCCTGAAGTAAATTATAAAGAAGCCTAATTAAAAATGAGTTAACTCCTCAAGGTGAAACCTACCTAAAGTATATAAGTATACATACAACACATCTGCACAGAAAGGCATCGTAAGGCTGTGTAAAGAGAGTAGACTTTGCTGTCCAATGAAACTAAGTTAGATCCCAACCCCACACTGTGAATTTTGGGCAAGTTACTTAACCTTTCACATACTCAATTTAATGATTTGGAAAATCTAAATAATAATATCAACCACCTTTCAGAGATGTTGTGATAATTCAAAATATCGTATATGAAGCCGCAAATACAATTCTTGGGATATTGTATTCACTTAGTAAGTGGAACTTAGTATTAAATTCTATAGGTAAGTAATTCTGTGTTCTATAAGAAACCTCTTAGGGGCACCTGGGAGGCTCAGTCATTGGGCATCTGCCTTCAGTTCAGGTTGTGATCCCGGGGGTCCTAGGATCGAGGCAACTGGGCTCCAGACTTAGTAGCGCTATATGATCTTGGGAGGTATACTTAACCTTTTTGAACCTCAAATTTCCTCGCTTGTAAAATGTTTTGCAACCCTCCACTACAGACCTCTATCGTATCTCTCTACACTGAGTACATTCTAAAATGGAAATCTGACCAAGTGACTTTCTGGATGTAATGGCATCTCACTGCCCTCAGGATGAAGTCCCACTTAGAATCACTACAAGATCCTTAACCACCTATCTCCTGCTAAATGACACAGCCTCATATTTCTCCCTAAGCCCTGATGAGGCTTCGAGTCCTTTGAAAGGCCAGGACACTTGACAGCCACTATCAACTAATTCCAATAGTTTCCTTGAGATGAAATCTCATTAGCCCGGATTGAGATGTTGCCTTCTCTGACCCGTCAAGTCTGAGTTAGGTGCCCCTTGTACAGGTTTCTATAATTTATGATCAGATTTACTTTTTAGAAAATAACTTGTCACCTTGTGGAGAATGGGCTATAGAAAAGAAGAATGGCAGCAGATGGTTTGTTTAGGAAGCTATTTCAGTAATTCAGAGGAGAAATAATGAAGGTGTCAGGCCATGGTAGCAAAGAAGAGGGAACAGAATTAAGAGCTATTTAAAAGGTGACAGATGAGGTGTACAGAGTAAGCAAAAGTCAAGACATTCAAGTTTGGGGCTTGGGGAATTAGTTGGACAGTGGTATCATGAAATTGGAATAAAAAAACTTGCAAGAAGAATGGGCCTTGTAGTGCGGAATAGGTAATGATGAATTCAAACATGGCACTTTTTATTTGCCTGGAAGATCTCCAAGTGGTGGTATTGAATTGATACATTTGGCTGGATTCAGGAGCAAGGTTAGAGATGAAAATAAGGGGAGTTTTCAGTAAGGAAGAACTAGTTGAAGCATTAGGACTTGCATGCACTCTTTTAAAGAGAATATGGAGACTAATAGTGAAGTAAAAGGCTGAGGTCAAAATCGTCAAGATCATTGATATTGGATAAGCAAGAAGGAAGAAGAGTCCGCAAAAGCAGAACAGAGAGGTAGGAGGAGAAAGCATCAAAAAGAAAATCACGGTCGACAATGTCAAATGCCACAGGGAGAGAAGGACAAAAAGGAATCCGTGGATCTGGAGGTTAGGATCCAAAGGAGATACTAGTGCAGTCACTTTTCACGGCACAGTGGGAGATGGAAGTCAGGTTGCAGCAGGGCTGAACTATGTGTGAGAAGTGAGAATGCTTTCTTTTTCTTTTTTTTTTTCAGAGCTTATTTTATTTTTATTTTTTATTTTTTTATTTTATTATGTTATGTTAATCACCATACATTACCTCATTAGTTTTTGATGTGGTGTTCCACGATTCATTGTTTGCATGTAACACCCAGTGCTCCATGCAGAACGTGCCCTCTTCAATACCCATCACCAGGCTGACCCAT